>NC_060216.1:6929471-7235207 GCF_907164935.1 Osmia bicornis bicornis | reverse complement strand
TTCTCTTTGGATCGTTTGAATCTTTCTTGCTTTCGTTCGTGCCAAGAAAATCGTCACACTGTTGATTAATCGTCTTCAACTGAACCAAGAATTTCTATTTACACTGATTCATCGTTTTCAAAATAATTCGAAAGCTTCAATGGATGCCGCGTAATTGAATTTTTACTGAACGTGCTTTTTTACTAACTGCAAATGGAATTCTCTAGGAGACCTGTTTTCTCGTTGAATTTCCAGTTTAAATGCTGCGGAGCCCTGAGATTCGAGGACTGGCTAGTGAGCGAGTGGCACAAGGACGAGGAAGTCCTTCAGGACGGCAGGCTTGTTCCTGATAGCTGTTGCAAAACAGAGACGTTCCACTGCGGGAAGAGGGATCACCCGTCGAACATCCATTACACGGTATTTAGTGATTCTCTTAACACTTTGATGGCCGAAAGTATCGTGAAATTTATGGGCATTTTATTTTTCTTTATGAATGTTCTGTTCAAATGTTAATTTATCGAAGAATAATAGTTATTTTAAGAAGATTTAAAAACGGCACGATCTATCCGCTGCACCACTGTCAGCTTAACCCTTTCTCTGCCACGGTGGTTCCATGGGACCGACGCTTGTCTTTTCATTTGGACCATGGTGGTCACCGGTAACCACCACTAATTGTAAGAAAAATGTACTATTGGCAAGATTGTACTCTTATTTTAATATATTTCACAGTTCTATGACATTATAAAATTTTTAATATGAAATTTGTGCTTCACTGGTGCAAGTTCAAAAATTCGTGTGGCAGTGAAAGGGTTAAACGTAGAGATCCTTCAAGCGTAGGAATTAGTCAGCTAGTCAAAATCAATTTGTTTAGGGTTGCATCTACAAGTTCCTGGAAACAACAAAGGACCACTTAATCATCTTGGGCGCAGTGGGGCTTGGCCTGTCGGTGCTTGAATTATTCGGTATCGTGTTGGGCTCCTGCCTTTATATCAAGCTCAGGCACGACTTCGATGACTGAGAATTGCTTGAAATTCGCGAAAGCAACAACAACGGCCGTTCCTGGTGCAGATACATGCAGAACGATGCCGGAACCGTTTGATCGTCGGGGCGGAAGCGAAGAGGAGCGGCCATCCAAAGGGATCCCCGTCTTCCGTCGTTCGCCATTCAGCATTTCCTACATTTCTGACGCTCTTCTGCAGCCTCTCACAAAGGGAGACTGTAGCATTCCTGCCCGATTTCTTTTCCTTTCGCCAAATGTGCAGGGTGTGGTTAAGGAATGCAATACAAGTGGCCAGAGGGTGCCAGTTCGATATTAAAATTTTAATATTCAACATTTTTTAATATTCTACAATTTTTCATATCAGGGTGAAATGTGTTTCGATTTGTTATATACCCTCCAAGAAGGTATCGCTCTCTGCCCATTTCTGCCACGTTCTTCGCGCCAACCTGTATAAGGGTTCCAAGGGAAAGAAACAGTTGTTAGCAAGAAAATAAAAGAGGAGATCGTGCGTGAATTGGAGCCACCGCCGCAACGATTATTCCTACAATAGGAACGTTCAAAGGGTCTCTCTTTCTTTCCTGACATTCTTGCTATGCAGGAATCAAAGAGAGGTACGAGTTAACAAGCGAAGAGAAGAAACTAGAGCCAAGTTACCGAGATATTGAGATTCGATGAGAAACAGGGATGAATGGAAACCAGTTTCTCACTCGTCGTTCAAACGAACACAGGACTTCCGTCTTTCGTCTCTTTGATCGGTCGAGGAAAAGCAGAGAGATGCTGAAAAGTCTTCGGATGAATCTCAATGAATCCTTGACCACTGCCCAAAAGAAAGGGACACCTCTATTGTCCCTATGTAATTGTACCCATGACGATTTTAGAGAAAACGTTTTAACGAAGATCCTTTTTGATCGATTCAAGGAGAGTATGCTCCTCATCACGGTTGGACATCAAAGACCCAAAGTATCTTCTTTCGTTTAGAAGGAAGAAAGATTTCTTCTGATCGAACATCGATTATAATGTTCGTCATACGCGACAGATGATCTCTGCTATGTTAAACATACTCAGTTTCACTGTTAGCGAAATCCCTCCCGTACAAATCGCGCTGTCTCTTTGTATACTGCCGTTACGAATCCGCACAAATGTTTCTAAAGGTATATTTCATCGTACAGGCTGAAGTATTTATCCACCTGAGATGTTATTTTTTAGAAATGCGAAGAAATATTGCTTAGGACAGTTGTAAGCTATAATTTAATTAACCCGCTTTTCTATGGTGGCGACGTGTAGCGGTGATTTGAAGAACTACTGTAAGCATATTTTTACGCCCCCTATCGGCGAAATCGAAAAGCTCCTTTTTAGCACCATCAGTAGGTGGCGCCACGTATTTTCAGCGGATTTTTTAAAATAAAAATTCCTTTTTTCACCTCTTTCTAGCTGTGTCGTCAGCACAGTATTCTTTCGTATTTCTAAAAAAATATCTTAGGTGAAGGAATTACTTCTCCACTCTGTATGCGAGAAATGGAATTAGCGTTCTTAGCTAATAAAATCACGACGTTCCAGTGGTCAAAGCACACCGCTATTCCTTCGGGGCAAGCAGACCCTGTTTGTCGATAAAATGGACCACTCAGTTGTCCTGATTTTTCAAGAAAAATTAAAAAAGGAAAAAAAGAATAGCTAGGTGTAGCTATGAGAATCTTTTTTTATAATTTATTCGACAAAACGACGATGAATCTTATAGGTCGTTCGTCGTACAATTCAAGGACGCATGTCGAAGATTTTAAACGATAAAAGAAAATGTAACATTGATAGAGTTGAACTCGAACAGAACTGTAAAAACAGTGCCTTGATGAATAGCGTTAAGTTGAGAGATATTTTAAATTATCTACGGTGTAAAGAGAGAGGATGCGTTAGTGTTGTAAATGTACGTACAGTATTTATCTATTTATCTGTTGCTTCGCCGATCGACACAAGCCTTTCGCGCATTATTTATAAACAATCGCTACGTTTGTCGTACAACGAATGGAATGAAAAAAGCGTGCGAGTTGTATCGACGATTGCACGCGTATTGCATGTACAAATTCTACAATCACGTGATTCTCTGTTAATTATATCTTTAGTCCTTCGTCAATTCTTGCTTTAACGCAATCGTCGAATCAATGTTGCACACGAGACAAAGTTTATAAAATACATATTTTACTATCACGCCAAGGCGTTATACACGTTATTTTATTCTTAACGTTATTGTCTTCTTTATTGGTATCACGTGTACATGTACTGTCTGTTAGTGTTTAGAAACTTTATAAATATTGTACATATCAGACACCCTATTCTGTTACGAATAAAATTATTGAAATCGTATTTCCTGAGTCGAATGAAGAAGGAAAAAAAAGAGGATTGTATAAAAATAATAAAATAATTCCTTTTATTGGCTGGATGACTCGACGTCGTTAGCATACTTTTCCATGGATAGTAAGTAAATAAGAAACGCGTCGTCTTTGGTACCAAGAGAAACGAACAACCATGAGAATACCGCAAACAAATCTTTCGACATAGATATCTTCTGCCAACTGTGTAAATCGTCCAAAACGGTCTGAACGTCGGTGACCTAAAATGAAATTGCTCAACGTTGGAAGATGATATTTTACGTGGAAATACTTTATTTCTGCTCACGTTTTCCAAGAGGCTGTCGTTTGAATCGCGATAGCGTGCCAAGCTCAGTTGATTGTCGGTCTTCAAGGAGACTTGGTGAAGACAGAAGGTAATTAAATATAAAGGCATAGCGATAACAGCTTTGTTGTAATCGAGATAGATTTCACGCAGATGTTCCACGTCGAATCGAGCCAGGTCGAATCTAAAAATTCATCAACATTAATAGCTCTCTTTTTAATAATTTGATTTTCATACAAAACACAGTCATACTTATCGAAACTGGATACGATGCTCAAAGTGACGAGGAGAGAAAAGATACTAGAATAAATCTCGCTGATCATCGAGTACTCAGCAACGAATTCCATGGAAGTATCAAAAAATATATGCAACTGAAATACAAACAATATTATATAATAAAAAGAAACGAGCATTTGAAGGAAATAAAAATTGAAGATGTACCATTATAAAATGCATGAGAGCCATACCACCCAGGAGACCTTGATACACAAGCCCGGTCTTCTTCCAAAACTTTTGAATCAGAACAGCTATCCTTATAGGTGGAGAACTTTGATTCTCAGGGATATCTATGTCTCTTACTGTGCCTTCTTTGTCTCTATCTCGAGATTCTTTTGACTGATTGATTTTCATGGCACTGAAACCATCTCTATATTGCACGTAAATCTTATCCGTTGTCAGTACCGGAAACGGTGGTTGTTGCTCGTATTTCGTCCGAGCGTTTTCTTGGGATCGCCTCAGAATCTCCGTAATTGGCAATTCGTTATCTTCTGCAACCAGCATTGAATCAGAATTGTTAATAATTTAAATGTGAATATGTTAATCGTTTCACACATTTTTACCTCGAAATCCTCGTCTCTTTCGTTTAGAACATTCTGCATCCCCTTCGCCATTATCCTCCTCAGACGATTCCGAGGTAGCCGTTTCCTTCTGCTTTTCATTTTCCGACTCCTCAGACTGTCTGTCGTGTTTTCGTTTCCCACGACGATCGTATCTTCCTTTCTTCGCTCTTTCACGGTTATCCTGATGCTTTCCTCGAGCTATTTTGTGTCTTTGCAATTTCGTTTCATCCGAGGACGTCGTTTCTATATCTTCAACCTTTCCTCGGGCATGTCGCGTTTGCGGAGACCTGTTGATTTCTTCTAAATCCGACCACCTGTTTCTAAAAGGTGTGCTGGTACTTTTCACAGGTGGTGAATACTCGATATCATTGGTAGGCGACGAAGATTCACCACTACTGGTCGAATCCTTTCTTTTAGAAGTCGTATCAAGGGTACTCCATCGTCGGGAGAGCCTCTCGCGAGGACGACTCATTTTACAGCCTCACAGATCATGTAAAAACGTTTAATTTTTTCTGAATCACAATTAAACCATGTCATATTTAACACATCCACGCTGTACAATGTATTTGGTGATACGGGAAGCTCTAGACAGCTCTGTCATGCATAAATAGAGGAAAGTATCCATAGTAACGCTTTGTTGTCAGTTTGATTCACTTATCGTGAGGGTGAGTATTTCTGAGAAATCGATAATTCGTAATATATAATACAGAACATTGACAATTAAGACGCTAATCTTTTTTACCTAATTGCATTTGTTATAATTAAATTTGTGTTATGTATTCATGGGATTAAAAAAGGAACTGAACAATCATTTTATAAATAGGACATCCGAACTTGTTTGTTTTATTTTTCTTTTTGATCTATAAATGAAAACACATGTGCTATACCTATCGTATATAAATAATAAGCTTGACGGTGCTATATATATATATATATATATATATATATATATATATATATTAAACAGTATTTACATTGTGTATCGCGTTTACTTTCGTACTTCGTACGAAGTATTTACAGGATTTCCAAGTCGCAATGTCGAATCTCTGGATGATTCTTCTACAATATTTGAAAAAATAAGAAAATAAAAATGTTAATAAGTAATTAGATATCCATACGTTTTAAATAGAAAACTTTACGAAACCTTTAATTTTAGCTCCATTCTGTCTACTTCTCCACCTACTGTATCAACGATACCTTCGCCATGTTTCAACATAAACCCTTCCAATTCATCAATGTTTTCCATTCGTTGTACTTCCTAAAGGTAAAAAGATTTGAATAATAATGTACTATTTTTTAATTTTATTTTAGTACCTTTAACATTTCGTTGAGATCGTTCTTATCCAAATACGATCTTGTCAATTCTCTGCCATCGAAATCAATTTCGGCTTTGTATCGAACTACATTATTGCCCATATCAATACCTTTAACGTCGTGAATTGCTCGAACCTATCATAATATGCGATATAACCTAATGTATAATCAATTTATGAAAACATCCGTTTTCATAATGACGATAATGTGACCACAAAAACATTACCATTATGTCTGACTCTAACTCCGCATTGATCTTATCAAGATCATCTTGAGATATACTTCTTCCAATTAAAGCGGTCGCGTTTGTACGAATTATAAACATTGCCACTGCACCAAGAAGGCCACCCACTAAAAGAGATCCAACGGAGTCATATACTGGATTTTCTAGCCAGGAAGTTAGACCCATGCAACTAGCAGCACAAATAAGGCCAAGTACCTATCGAGTTTAAAGCGGTGTTTAATTTTTAATAAGACCATTTCGTTTGTTTGCTAAATACATACAGCGGCGAAATCTTCCATAAGGACGACGTTTACTGAAGGATCTTGCCCCCCTAATACATATTCCTTAAATGTTTGTCGCTTCTCCTCTGCTCCTTTTTTAATTGATTGTATTGCTACTAATAATGTCGCACCCTCGGATACCAAGGAACCGGCTAAGAGAACATATGCCCAATAGAAGGACTCTACTGCCGAAGGATGAAGAAGACCATGAATTCCATGGTAAATTGATAAACCAGTACCCACACAAAAGATACCAACACCAGATATCAAAGAAGAAACGTATCTCATATTAGTGTAACCATATGGGTGATCAGGATTGGGATCCTGAAATGTTTTGTATGAATATCAGCATCGCAGATACCTTTGTTTTTCTTTCTTTTAATTCACTTGTACTTGTATGTACCTGTATTGACTTATGGATACCGTACGCTAATATTAATTGATTGCAAGTATCCGCGGCAGAGTGCACACATTCCGAAAACATACTATGCGACCCGGTGTATATCCATGCACATAACTTGAATACGAAATTACTGCCATTGCTTAAACAGATTTAAAGATTGATTTAAGTACGCTGATAACAATGTTTCTTCAGAGAAATACCGAAAATAAAACTTACATTAGACTCGCAATTAAAACTACAGTACCAGATCTTCCAAAAAGGCCCTCCTTTTGCACAAACTCGGTTTTACTGCCCATTTCTCGTCTGTAATCTCGGAGCCTTCGCTTAACAGTAAATATATCTGCAAAACAATAAAGATTAACCCTTTGACTGCTGGAGATTCTACGCTTGAACGTTCTGTGTGTACGAAATAAGAATCAAGATAATAACACTTATTACTTTTCTTTTTATTCCATTTCATTTTTCAGTTTATTTTTTCATTTGTTTTTCTTTTTCAGTGTTTTGTCATATCATTATAATGTGATAACATATGGTGTGTAATTAGTAATATGCGTTGCTAACTTTTATTCAATTATAATTAGTATATACAAGAAATAATCTATGAACGCAGATACGCGTCCATAGTCTGCACCGATAGCTTTCATCGGACGCATATGTGCGTCCATAGCAGTCAAAGGATTAAAGCAAAAATGGTATTTTATGTAACAGAAAGTAACTCTTTACTTTGTTGGTAAGCCTTTTGTTCCAGTTCTTTCTTAAGGAGCTCTTTCTTTAAGGCTTCCTTTGATCCCCAAACTTCCAATGCTCTAAAATAAAATGAAATGTATTGAGCATTGTTATAAATGTTCATCTCATTGCATTTTATTTAAAGTGCTTTACTTTGCCTCAACATCTTTTCTCCAATATACAGTAATTGGTGGTTCAAATTCATATGGAGATCTTCTTTTAGTCTTTGGTAAGTTTTCAAGATCAGAAGGTTTTAGTAAAAAATCACACATAGCTCTAACAGGTGTGATAAAGTTACGTTCTAAGGAAGATACACTTTTATCCATCTTACTTCTCTTTTTACCTAATAGCAAAAAATGTTTAAACCCATATATCAATATACAATCATGAACAATTAAACAATTAATAAAAAGAATCAAACATTTGTTATCATAAGACTGCTTGTACCTGATGCTTGTTTTTCTTTTTTATTCTGATTATCACCCACAGAAGTAGATTTAACATCTAATTTTCTCTCTTTCAATTGTCCTAAGTTTTCTTCTTTTAATTCTATTATTGTTTGTTGCGCTTCATCCTCTGGCTTACTTATATTTCCTGATTGTTCTTTTTGTACTTTTGTGAATATAGAAATTGACCTTGGCATTGCAACAAGTATCAATCTCATTTCCTCTGGATACCCTATTTTGTTGGTAAAAACCTTCTGAGAATTTGCAATGATATGTAACTTGCACTTTGCACCATAGTTACACTTTATCAAAGTGCTGCTATGCCTCCTTGTATACCCTACTTGAAAAACGTACAAATAGTCTTTACTATAACTGCTAATATTTTGAAGAAATCTCCGAAGGTTAGGAGTTCTGTGTAACATTTTTCAGTGCTTTGTTACCGTTAGGTAAGCAGGAGGGCACAATGTTAATAGGACCTCTGAACCGCCTAACCTATCCAAAAATAAACATCATTTAAGTATTACAGTAAATAATAAGTATTTCATGGATATTCTTCAAACCGATATTTCTCAAATGAAATATAAAATTTGAACTACTATCAAACAAATGTACTTTTTTATAAAGATATTCAAGTTTACCCGCACAGTATACCGCGAAAAATTTCTTTACCTTCTTTATTATTCGTTTAGCTTATAAAATAGAGTACATTGTCAGTACAATTGAAACCTAAATACTATCTAGTATTAAATTGTACCATAAAATATATTTTAATAATTTTTCGAGCTGTCAAAATGCTCAAATACGTACAGTCTCGTCAGTGACTACAGATGTAGAAGACCTTGCCTTTGTTTTCGGGAGGTCATGATTTAGGGGGTCCCAGACAACCCCAGATAATCTGCATGCGGAGAGCACAACCAGTATGATAATCGTGCCTCTTTCACCAGTCACTTTTGTACCGCACTTCAAACTGACATCGGAAAAGACCCAATTTTTACTCCCTTTGATTCTATCTTTTTTTTAAATCAGTCAAAAGCAGCACAAAACTGAACAATTATTATTGTAATTCTTCGAGAAACTTGTATTCACTTCATGCAATTTTGGTAAATAAATCATTTGAAATAAACAATTAAGTTATTATTTAATTTACCGAATTTCATTTCTAAGTTATTTATTTAATCCTCGTAATTGCTCTTCTTAGCTATTTATTTGATTGACTTAAATTCTTCTATCATTTTAAGCTTATCAACGAGGAATAATTTATGATTTTATAATCTTATTTATCCTATTCCTACTCTTTATGGACCAAGGCTTCCCTTGGCAGTTATTTATTCTTTTCATTCTTTTCATGGACCTCGCAGGGACTACTCCCAAATCACTGTATCCTCGTATCCTTTGTTTCCCTGCATCCCTTAGATCCCAGCACTTCTTATATCCCTGCATTTCTTATATCACGGCATCCCTTATATTTCCCTGCATTAATTAGTCCCCATTTTTAACGCTAGAGGGCGCTTATTCGAGGTCGACATTTTAATTCAAATTTTTCCCGCTAGAGGGCCAAAATTCATGCGAACTTTAGTCTCCTTTTCTGCCGGCAGAGGGCGCTGATTCGAGGTCGACGTTTTAGTTCAAATTTTTGCTGCTAGAGGGCCAAAATTCCTGCGAACTTTAGTCCCCTTTTTTGCCGGCAGAGGGCGCTGATTCGAGGTCGACATTTTAGTTCAAATTTTTGCTGCTAGAGGGCCAAAATTCCTGCGAACTTTAGTTCCCTTTTCTGCCGCCAGAGGGCGCTGTTACGAACACCGAAAGCGTGATTTCAAGTATGTAAGTGATAGGGGGATATAAGGCATACGGAGACGCAGGTATGTAGGGGTAATAGAGGCGTAAAGGATGCAAAGATATAAAGAAAGCAGGGATGTAAAGGATGCAGTGATGTAAGGAATGCTGGGATGTAAATAATGCAGACTCAAGGATGTAAAGGATGCACACGGGAGTAATAAAATCAACATGTTCGTTCTCCTAATGAGTTTATTTAATAAGTTAAGAAGATAAATACAGCAAATTAATTGAACGCAGAAAATAAAATAAGGATATATGTATGTTTAGCAGGTAGATCTGCACTCCTCGGCGGTCGCTATAAGATTGATGATGTTTCGCTTCGCTCTACGTCGAAAGGTTGATAACGGGGCCGCAGCCAGTACGTTTGCTCAAATTAATGGCTGTAAATGTTTTTTTTTTTAACGTAGGGAAATCTTGCATAAGACCCACCCACCGACCCCTGGGGGCGGGCGGCGGGGTAGTGTGAGATTCCTACTTACTAAAACCCGACGGCAACCGACATTGGCAGTAAAGAAATGCTGGAACCATATTTACTCTGGAATCCTTCACGCCTACCATATTGGTATCCATCTGTGGTGCCTATCAGGCCCTTCAAAATGAAAATTAGTTTCGCGCAGAAAATCCAGACGGCGCTGGTGTCGATACAAACACATATAAATGATATCGGTGAGGTACACACACACAAGCACATGGTCCCTATATACGTGTGCATGGTCTTACTTATTCAAAACTTTCAAAAATAAAAATAATGAAAGGGGAAAAATGACAACAATATATGTATAATAAAGAAAATATATTAAATTTTTACAAAAATATAATAAATATATATATCAATAATAATATACAATTAATCACAATCATACATACAATAAAACACACACTCTGCTCGCAGATTATACTTAATGTATTATTACACCATGTTAGTGGTTTTATATATTGTATATGTAAACTGAATACTTACAATCTTCTTCTTCTTTTCATTTGCATCCAGGTGTCTTGTTGCTTTATTTTAATAGAGGCAGCCTCTGACATGCAATATTTATTACAGCCTCTGCAATAAATATTTTCATTAACAATTATTTACATATGCTATAAAAAGTATATAAGAGTTATTATCAAATAACTTCAGTGTTGGAACTGCTGATGTTGTTAATCTTTTCCTCATGAAGTATTTTTCTTTAAAGTAGCTGTTACAGATCACCCGGAATTTCAGTTTTCAGGTGGAAGCACCGACTTTGGGTTGTCACATACTTCCACCCACTGTGCCATCCTCTTCTTGTCCTTTCTCTCTTGGGGGAAGAAGAACATCCTGTTGTTTTCGTTAATACATCCTCTGATGCTGCATATTTTCTTCCTCTCTTTTAAGATACATTTTAATAATTAAAATTAAATATATTACTAAAACAGCAACGTAAACAGTTAATGCTCTCACGAGGGGAACTACCCAAGTGTTCCGCTCACTTATTAATGAAACTTTGCAACATTGTAGAGCTCGTCGCCCTGAACACGCCTATACCCCCTTTTGGGGGCAGACGGCTAATTGTTTAAAAGATATTAACAATTAAAGTTAGTTACCCCTTACATTGAGAAGCATGACAAACTAACACATACAAATGCTTAGCTCTGCGGTAAAACGCTTGACTCGCAATCTAGTTGTCTACGGTTCAAGTCCATGATTCACAACTTCTTTTTTCTTTTTTCTTTTTAATGATAATTTGTCTCTTTTTGAATAACTATTACAACTGTGCTATAATCATTGCATTTATTAATAATTAATTACATGTGCTGAAATTTTTTTGGAATTTAAGTTATCTTTTCTATCCAATACGTACATTAACACCCTTACCGCATTCAAAATTCGATATATCGATAGTTTCGATTAATTGTTTAAATATATTAATTGATTAATTGTTTTCGATATATCGATAGTTGGATCGATTAATCGATATTTTCGATATATCGATAGTTGGATCGATTAATCGATACTTTCGATATATCGATAGTTGGATCGATTAATCGATATTTTCGATATATCGATAGTTGGATCGATTAATCGATACTTTCGATATATCGATAGTTGGATCGATTAATCGATATTTTCGATATATCGATATTAGGTTAGGATAGGGTTAGGGTTAGGGTTAGGGTTAGGGTAGGTTAGGGTTGGGTTAGGTTAGGTTGGGTTAGGTTGGGTTAGGTTAGGGTTAGGTTAGGGTTAGGGTTAGGTTAGGTTAGGTTAGGTTAGGGTTAGGTTAGGGTTAGGTTAGGTTAGGTTAGGTTGGATCGATTAATCGATATTTTCGATATATCGATACTTTCGATATATCGATAGTTGGATCGATTAATCGATATTTTCGATATATCGATAGTTGGATCGATTAATCGATATTTTCGATATATCGATAGTTGGATCGATTAATCGATATTTTCGATATATCGATATTTTCGATTAATCGATATTTTCGATATATCGATAGTTGGATCGATTAATCGATATTTTCGATATATCGATATTTTCGATATATCGATAGTTGGAACGATTAATCGATATTTTCGATATATCGATAGTTGGATCGATTAATCGATATTTTCGATATATCGATAGTTGGATCGATTAATCGATATTTTCGATATATCGATATTTTCGATTAATCGATATTTTCGATATATCGATATTTTCGATATATCGATATTTTCGATTAATCGATATTTTCGATATATCGATATTTTCGATTAATCGATATTTTCGATATATCGATATTTTCGATTAATCGATATTTTCGATATATCGATAGTTGTATCGATTAATCGATATTTTCGATATATCGATAGTTGGATCGATTAATCGATATTTTCGATATATCGATAGTTGGATCGATTAATCGATATTTTCGATATATCGATATTTTCGATTAATCGATATTTTCGATATATCGATATTTTCGATTAATCGATATTTTCGATATATCGATAGTTGGATCGATTAATCGATATTTTCGATATATCGATATTTTCGATTAATCGATATTTTCGATATATCGATAGTTGGATCGATTAATCGATATTTTCGATATATCGATAGCTGGATCGATTAATCGATATTTTCGATATATCGATAGTTGGATCGATTAATCGATATTTTCGATATATCGATATTTTCGATATATCGATATTTTCGATTAATCGATATTTTCGATATATCGATAGTTGGATCCAGCTATCGATATATCGAAAATATCGATTAATCGATCCAACTATCGATATATCGAAAATATCGATTATTGGAAATATCGATATATCGAAAATATCGATTAATCGATCCATCTATCGATATACCGAAAATATCGATTAATCGATCCAGCTATCGATATATCGAAAATATCGATTAATCGATCCAACTATCGATATATCGAAAATATCGATTAATCGAAAATATCGATATATCGAAAATATCGATTAATCGATCCAACTATCGATATATCGAAAATATCGATTAATCGAAAATATCGATATATCGAAAATATCGATTAATCGAAAATATCGATATATCGAAAATATCGATTAATCGATCCAACTATCGATATATCGAAAATATCGATTAATCGAAAATATCGATATATCGAAAATATCGATTAATCGATCCAACTATCGATATATCGAAAATATCGATATATCGAAAATATCGATTAATCGAAAATATCGATATATCGAAAATATCGATTAATCGAAAATATCGATATATCGAAAATATCGATATATCGAAAATATCGATTAATCGATCCCACTGTCGATATATCGAAAATATCGATATATCGAAAATATCGATTAATCGATCCAACTATCGATATATCGAAAATATCGATTAATCGATCCAACTATCGATATATCGAAAATATCGATTAATCGAAAATATCGATATATCGAAAATATCGATTAATCGAAAATATCGATATATCGAAAATATCGATTAATCGATCCAACTATCGATATATCGAAAATATCGATTAATCGATCCAACTATCGATATATCGAAAATATCGATTAATCGATCCAACTATCGATATATCGAAAATATCGATTAATCGAAAATATCGATATATCGAAAATATCGATTAATCGATCCAACTATCGATATATCGAAAATATCGATTAATCGAAAATATCGATATATCGAAAATATCGATTAATCGATCCAACTATCGATATATCGAAAATATCGATTAATCGATCCAACTATCGATATATCGAAAATATCGATTAATCGATCCAACTATCGATATATCGAAAATATCGATTAATCGAAAATATCGATTAATCGATCCAACTATCGATATATCGATATTTTCGATTAATCGATATTTTCGATATATCGATAGTTGGATCGATTAATCGATATTTTCGATATATCGATAGCTGGATCGATTAATCGATATTTTCGATATATCGATAGTTGGATCGATTGATCGATATTTTCGATTAATCGATATTTTCGATATATCGATAGTTGTATCGATTAATCGATATTTTCGATATATCGATAGTTGGATCGATTAATCGATATTTTCGATATATCGATAGTTGGATCGATTAATCGATATTTTCGATATATCGATATTTTCGATTAATCGATACTTTCGATATATCGATAGTTGGATCGATTAATCGATATTTTCGATATATCGATATTTTCGATTAATCGATATTTTCGATATATCGATAGTTGGATCGATTAATCGATATTTTCGATATATCGATAGTTGGATCGATTAATCGATATTTTCGATATATCGATAGTTGGATCGATTAATCGATATTTTCGATATATCGATAGTTGGATCGATTAATCGATATTTTCGATATATCGATAGTTGGATCGATTAATCGATATTTTCGATATATCGATATTTTCGATTAATCGATATTTTCGATATATCGATAGTTGGATCGATTAATCGATATTTTCGATATATCGATATTTTCGATTAATCGATATTTTCGATATATCGAAAATATCGATTAATCGATCCAACTATCGATATATCGAAAATATCGATTAATCGAAAATATCGATATATCGAAAATATCGATTAATCGATCCAACTATCGATATATCGAAAATATCGATTAATCGATCCAACTATCGATATATCGAAAATATCGATTAATCGATCCAACTATCGATATATCGAAAATATCGATTAATCGATCCAACTATCGATATATCGAAAATATCGATTAATCGATCCAACTATCGATATATCGAAAATATCGATTAATCGAAAATATCGATATATCGAAAATATCGATTAATCGATCCAACTATCGATATATCGAAAATATCGATTAATCGAAAATATCGATATATCGAAAATATCGATTAATCGATCCAACTATCGATATATCGAAAATATCGATTAATCGATCCAACTATCGATATATCGAAAATATCGATTAATCGATACAACTATCGATATATCGAAAATATCGATTAATCGAAAATATCGATTAATCGATCCAACTATCGATATATCGAAAATATCGATTAATCGATCCAACTATCGATATATCGAAAATATCGATTAATCGATCCAACTATCGATATATCGAAAATATCGATTAATCGAAAATATCGATATATCGATAGTTGGATCGATTAATCGATATTTTCGATTAATCGATATTTTCGATATATCGATAGTTGGATCGATTAATCGATATTTTCGATATATCGATAGTTGGATCGATTAATCGATATTTTCGATATATCGATAGTTGGATCGATTAATCGATATTTTCGATATATCGATATTTTCGATTAATCGATATTTTCGATATATCGATAGTTGGATCGATTAATCGATATTTTCGATATATCGATATTTTCGATTAATCGATATTTTCGATATATCGATAGTTGGATCGATTAATCGATATTTTCGATATATCGATAGTTGGATCGATTAATCGATATTTTCGATATATCGATATTTTCGATTAATCGATATTTTCGATTAATCGATATTTTCGATATATCGATAGTTGGATCGATTAATCGATATTTTCGATATATCGATATTTTCGATTAATCGATATTTTCGATATATCGATATTTTCGATTAATCGATATTTTCGATATATCGATAGTTGGATCGATTAATCGATATTTTCGATATATCGATAGTTGGATCGATTAATCGATATTTTCGATATATCGATATTTTCGATATATCGATAGTTGGATCGATTAATCGATATTTTCGATATATCGATATTCTCGATATATCGATATTCTCGATTAATCGATATTTTCGATATATCGATATTTTCGATTAATCGATATTTTCGATATATCGATATTTTCGATATATCGATAGTTGGATCGATTAATCGATATTTTCGATATATCGATATTTTCGATTAATCGATATTTTCGATATATCGATAGTTGGATCGATTAATCGATATTTTCGATATATCGATATTTTCGATTAATCGATATTTTCGATATATCGATATTTTCGATTAATCGATATTTTCGATATATCGATAGTTGGATCGATTAATCGATATTTTCGATATATCGATATTTTCGATTAATCGATATTTTCGATATATCGATAGTTGGATCGATTAATCGATATTTTCGATATATCGATAGTTGGATCGATTAATCGATATTTTCGATATATCGATAGTTGGATCGATTAATCGATATTTTCGATATATCGATATTTTCGATTAATCGATACTTTCGATATATCGATAGTTGGATCGATTAATCGATATTTTCGATATATCGATAGTTGGATCGATATATCGAAAATATCGATTAATCGAAAATATCGATATATCGAAAATATCGATATATCGAAAATATCGATTAATCGATCCAACTATCGATATATCGAAAATATCGATTAATCGATCCAACTATCGATATATCGAAAATATCGATATATCGAAAATATCGATTAATCGATCCAACTATCGATATATCGAAAATATCGATTAATCGAAAATATCGATATATCGAAAATATCGATTAATCGATCCAACTATCGATATATCGAAAATATCGATATATCGAAAATATCGATTAATCGATCCAACTATCGATATATCGAAAATATCGATTAATCGATCCAACTATCGATATATCGAAAATATCGATTAATCGAAAATATCGATATATCGAAAATATCGATTAATCGATATTTTCGATATATCGATAGTTGGATCGATTAATCGATATTTTCGATATATCGATATTTTCGATTAATCGATATTTTCGATATATCGATAGTTGGATCGATTAATCGATATTTTCGATATATCGATATTTTCGATTAATCGATATTTTCGATATATCGATAGTTGGATCGATTAATCGATATTTTCGATATATCGATAGTTGGATCGATTAATCGATATTTTCGATTAATCGATATTTTCGATATATCGATAGTTGGATCGATTAATCGATATTTTCGATATATCGATATTTTCGATTAATCGATATTTTCGATATATCGATAGTTGGATCGATTAATCGATATTTTCGATATATCGATATTTTCGATATATCGATAGTTGGATCGATTAATCGATATTTTCGATATATCGATAGTTGGATCGATTAATCGATATTTTCGATATATCGATATTTTCGATATATCGATATTTTCGATTAATCGATATTTTCGATATATCGATCCAACTATCGATATATCGAAAATATCGATTAATCGATCCAACTATCGATATATCGAAAATATCGATTAATCGAAAATATCGATATATCGAAAATATCGATTAATCGATCCAACTATCGATATATCGAAAATATCGATTAATCGATCCAACTATCGATATATCGAAAATATCGATTAATCGATCCAACTATCGATATATCGAAAATATCGATTAATCGAAAATATCGATATATCGAAAATATCGATTAATCGATCCAACTATCGATATATCGAAAATATCGATTAATCGAAAATATCGATATATCGAAAATATCGATTAATCGAAAATATCGATATATCGAAAATATCGATTAATCGATCCAACTATCGATATATCGAAAATATCGATTAATCGAAAATATCGATATATCGAAAATATCGATTAATCGATCCAACTATCGATATATCGAAAATATCGATATATCGAAAATATCGATTAATCGAAAATATCGATATATCGAAAATATCGATTAATCGATCCAACTATCGATATATCGAAAATATCGATATATCGAAAATATCGATTAATCGATCCAACTATCGATATATCGAAAATATCGATTAATCGAAAATATCGATTAATCGATCCAACTATCGATATATCGAAAATATCGATTAATCGATCCAACTATCGATATATCGAAAATATCGATTAATCGATCCAACTATCGATATATCGAAAATATCGATTAATCGAAAATATCGATATATCGAAAATATCGATTAATCGATCCAACTATCGATATATCGAAAATATCGATTAATCGAAAATATCGATATATCGAAAATATCGATTAATCGATCCAACTATCGATATATCGAAAATATCGATTAATCGATCCAACTATCGATATATCGAAAATATCGATTAATCGATACAACTATCGATATATCGAAAATATCGATTAATCGAAAATATCGATTAATCGATCCAACTATCGATATATCGAAAATATCGATTAATCGATCCAACTATCGATATATCGAAAATATCGATTAATCGAAAATATCGATATATCGAAAATATCGATTAATCGAAAATATCGATATATCGAAAATATCGATTAATCGATCCAACTATCGATATATCGAAAATATCGATTAATCGATCCAACTATCGATATATCGAAAATATCGATTAATCGAAAATATCGATTAATCGATCCAACTATCGATATATCGAAAATATCGATTAATCGATCCAACTATCGATATATCGAAAATATCGATATATCGAAAATATCGATTAATCGATCCAACTATCGATATATCGAAAATATCGATTAATCGAAAATATCGATATATCGAAAATATCGATTAATCGATCCAACTATCGATATATCGAAAATATCGATTAATCGAAAATATCGATATATCGAAAATATCGATTAATCGATCCAACTATCGATATATCGAAAATATCGATTAATCGATCCAACTATCGATATATCGAAAATATCGATTAATCGATACAACTATCGATATATCGAAAATATCGATTAATCGAAAATATCGATTAATGGATCCAACTATCGATATACCGAAAATATCGATTAATCGATCCAGCTATCGATATATCGAAAATATCGATTAATCGATTAATCGATCCAACTATCGATATATCGAAAATATCGATTATTGGAAATATCGATATATCGAAAATATCGATTAATCGATCCAACTATCGATATATCGAAAATATCGATTAATCGAAAATATCGATATATCGAAAATATCGATTAATCGAAAATATCGATATATCGAAAATATCGATTAATCGATCCAACTATCGATATATCGAAAATATCGATTAATCGAAAATATCGATATATCGAAAATATCGATTAATCGATCCAACTATCGATATATCGAAAATATCGATTAATCGATCCAACTATCGATATATCGAAAATATCGATTAATCGATCCAACTATCGATATATCGAATTTTGAATGCGGTAAGGGTGTTAATGTACGTATTGGATAGAAAAGATAACTTAAATTCCAAAAAAATTTCAGCACATTTAATTAATTATTAATAAATGCATCTCATCAGCAGAAGTTATTGAAAAACCTAAAAACGTAAAAAAAATTTTAAAAAATATCTTTTCAAATAATAATAATAAAAATAGTAATAATAATAATAGTAATTGATAATGTTTATTATAAAAGGAGATTACAAAAGAACGCTTGCTTACTTTTGTTCGTTTCATCAGCGACGCAATCAAAGAGTAAGAGCCCTCGCTGACTGCAGACTTTCTATCGGCCGATAGTTTGGTCGGGTGATGCGAGCGTCGAGGCCGAACTTCGAATTTCGCGTCGGTAAAACAGACAACGTTTCATCGAAAATTAGGCCGAACAGAAACTGATTTAAGCGCCACCTCAATTATCGCATGCTATCAACCCTATCAACTAACAGCATGCTATACTATGTCACCTTTCGCATACACCTAAATGATACGTGTATGCTACGATAGCTATATGTATAAGTACATAATTAAACAATACTGACCATGCATTCATTATTATTAATTTTCGTTCCGTAAAATTGTAGTTGCAATGTGATACACTTCAAAATCTGAAAGGCATAATTCCCGAAAAATATATAACAGAGATTAAATAGAAAAGAAAGCATAAATTTCGCAGCCAATTCGCTCGTATTATTTGCTGTATAATTAATAAATGTACCATAGAAATAATGATACAGTTACTAATTAGTCATCAAATAATAACGATTGCCCAGTTCTCACCACGAGGAGGTTACTGTGGTTTGGAGACCCGCCCTACCTCATCTCATCCACCCTCTATTTATGCAAATTTTTACTTTCATTCAATAATGAATTCCTTTTGAAAATTGTTATAAGAAAAATATTTGTTAGTCAACGTAGCGAATTTCTATCAAATGAAAAGCAGAAATTATGTGTTCTGTGGACAAGAGCGAGATCTGTCTCTGCTTGAAATATCTTCGCCAGGGTTTTCTTTCTACCATTGCGTATCAAACAACTTCGTTCTTTCTAAATTCCATATTTTGTGATTTTCTTTTTATTTTATTTTTAACCGACTTCGAAAAGAAGGAGGTAATTAGTCATTTGTAATTAGTCAAAAATCATACAAGTTCTTTTTCAGGAACTACAAAATTACTATAGTTATACGTTCTATATGGTAATATTGCAATCCCGAAAATACTTTCCTGAATTTAAACTATTGTTTCCCAATTAAAAAATATATAAATCTTTTTATCGTAGCTCTTAGCTTGATATCGCTTTCTAAAAGTTATCTTTAGAAAACGATATCAATTACCAGGTCACACCACATGGAGGTGGCTACGTTAGTGACCCACCCTAAAATCATAGGAACGTGAAACCATTCAAAACATACAACATAAAATAAAAATTTAAACAATACAATCTTGAAATAGAAAATAAAATTAACATCATAATTTCAGTAACAATTAACAAAATAACAATTGAACAATAAAATGCTGAAATAGAAAATAAAATTAACATCATAATTTCAGTAACAATTAACAAAATAACAATTGAACAACAAAATGCTGTAATAGAAAAGATGATTATTATATACACGAGGAGAATAATTTCCTGAAATAAAATAGTGACCTCCCTAAAATCACAAAACCCCTTAAAACAAACAACATAAAACTTTCAACAATAAAATGCTGAAATAGAAAATATAATTAACATCATAATTTCAGTAACAATTAACAAAATAACAATTGAACAATAAAATGCTGTAATAGAAAAGATGATTATTATATACATGAGGAGAATAATTTCCTGAAATAAAATAGTGACCTCCCTAAAATCACAAAACCCCTTAAAACAAACAACATAAAACTTTCAACAATAAAATGCTAAAATAGAAAATATAATTAACATCATGATTTCAGTAACAATTAACAAAATAACAATTGAACAATAAAATGCTGTAATAGAAAAGATGATTATTATATGTATACATGAGGAGAATAATTTCCTGAAATAAAATAGTGACCTCCCTAAAATTACAAAACCCCCCAAAACAAACAAAATAATAATTCAACAATAAAATGCTGAAATAGAAAATATAATTAACATCATAATTTCAGTAACAATTAACAAAATAACAATTCAACAATAAAATGCTGAAATAGAAAATATAATTAACATCATAATTTCAATTACAATTGAAATGAAAAATGCAGAGAACAGAAAATATAATTACCATTAATATATATAATTGATATAATAATAAAATGAGAACTCACCAAGCCTATGTTTTAAATAAATTGAACCTATTTAAAATGAGAACATGAAATATGATAGATGGGCAAATCAATATGAAAAGAATAATTTATTTCAATAAAGTAATCAAGAAAAAAGAAATAGGGGAAATAAAATCGTGAGTTGACCATTCAACGAGCTGGCTATTGAACTCATAAAATTTCGAGTTCAATATGTTCTCGACGATATGTGCAAAAGGATCATACAAAAAAAAAAACTAAAAAATGAAAAAACAAATTAGCGAGCATAGTGACAGAATGACTGTCCATCCGAAGATGGAGAGCCATTAGTAGTTCCCCTCTTCTGGGCAAATTTTGCCGGGGCTCTTCAGCGTATAGCCTCTTCTTTCTTCGGCAATAGCCTCACAAAAATCACTCGCGAAAATTTTACGTTTGCTCAGATATTTGTAAAAACGTAATACGTAAACGAGCAACGATCCCTTGAATCGCTACTCGCATACCTGCACAATTTTTGCAAATGTCCAAGCAACAAAACACTTTTTAATTTCACTTCACTTCACTTCACTTCACTGCACTTTCACTTTAATACTTCATTTTTGTAATCGGGTCTAGTACCACGACTACGACTTACAAACTAATAAGGCTTGGCCTTGAAAAAATCAAGAGAGAATGCTAAATTAATTAATTGATAAATTAATTAAATTGCATTTTCATCTTTTCTCTTGATTTTTGGTTTCCCAACCCCAGATACAAGCTTCTCACGTATTAGAGGAGAATACGAAGAGAAACATGAAAGCTTGCTCTGGCCCTGCCTACTTATAAACTAAACTCAATCACACCAGAAGTAAACTACCTGCCTGCCTATCGCTATATTTAAAAAAGGGCAAAAATCATTCTCACAAAAATTCACTCCACGGTTCTCATACAACCACCCGGGTGCAAAAATGCCTACACCTAGGGAGAACGTCCCGGGACGCCTCCGACACCCGAGTTCAATTCAACTTTCACACTCTAATAAAATCATACCTTTTTGCTGAAATCGACTGACAAATAATAGTGAACATTATGCTAAAGTAATACATTTCATTTTCGTATTCTATTGAATTATCTAATGTAAAAATTTTTCAATTTATTATTGATAAGTATTTTGTAATGTTATAGTAAGTTAAGATTGTTAATAAACGATACAAATCCCACATCCTAACCACACACACACATGTGGAACTTGTATCGTGGTTCACTATTGGTTCACTACTTTTGTCAGTCGCCAAAATGTATTACACTTAAAACTAAACCTTATCCACCGCCCTCCACCCACGCGAGTACATCTAAGTACCCGAATGAGCTTTGGGCATAAAAATTAACAAGGCCAAAGGTATTTTCACTTACCAGTTTTCTTCATGTGTGCTGAAATGCCTAAGCTAAAACGTATAATTAGCAAAAACTAAAGATGATATTCTCACTTTATTAAAAGTAAGAATATCGGCGAAATTTCACGGCTTCGATTTAGTATATGGGCTGGCCCCCTCCCCATGGGGGTGGAGTATATAGTCGGATAGCTTGGAGGATGACCGCGAAAGAAAGACAGAGTAATTGGGAGTAAAAGGAAATGTGTAACGAGGTGTGAGATCAGTCGAAGACGAGAGCGAATGGAGAATATAGCGAGGAAATAAACTAGACTATTTTAATAAAAGTGACTCGACTTTAGAAATATAAAGCTTGAAGAGCAAATACTAAAAAGCAAATTTGAGCAACTATGACGTAAAACATGGTGCACTGCTAATATCAGCTGGCAACGGAGGTTCTTAGGCCCCCTGAACTTGCGCTCGACGCTACATACCACCCACCCCGCCTGGACGTCGTAACGCCAGGACAGGATGCACCCCTTCGCTAAGAGCGCTACCCGCCCGTCCAACACGTTGCATCCAACGGTGTCAGATTGACGGACACCCATAGTATAGACAAAAGGACTACAGTTTAGAATATGGTAACATATTTTCATATGTTCCGTATTCTAAATCTGCGCCTGCAAAGGCCTAGTAATGCATGGGTTTATCTCCCATGAGATGGTGTTTCACGGTCTTATGCCGCGGAATCCTTGTAACTAATTTCATTAAATAAATAAAATATTGGATTGAGTTTAAAAACCAAAAGGATTCCCACCGAATACTAGTCAGTGCATTGTCATATTTACTCTCGCGTTGGACATTTTTCGCAACACTAATTAAAATAGAAAATCCTGATCTAAAAACATGACTAGTACATAAACATCTAACGGACTAATATTTCACTATACTGGGGTATGCGGGTGGATAAATGATTATGTGATAGAGTTCGTAAGGCTGAAGTGTGAATGATAAGTGTTTAGGATCGAGAACCGTGAACGTGACAGAATGAAATTGAAGTATGAACGAAGAGCTTTCTACAATGCTTGAAGAGCAAATACTGAAAAGCAAAATAGAGCAAGCATGACGCTAACATGGTGCACTTCTAATATAGGGCTGGCAACGGAGGTTCTTAGGCCCCCTGAACTTGCGCTCGACGCTACATACCACCCACCCCGCCTAGGATAGGATGCACCCCTTCGCTAAGAGCGCTACCCGCCCGTCCAACACGTTGCATCCAACGGTGTCAGATTGACGGACGCCCATAGTATAGACAAAAGGCTGCAGTTTACAATATGTAACATATGGTCGTGCGCCACATTCTAAAGCTGCGCCTGCAAAGGCCTAGTAATGCATGGTTTTATCTCCCATGAGATGGTTTCACGGTCTTATGCCGCGGAATCCTTGTAACTAATTTGATTAATTAAATAAAATATTGTGTTTAAAAACCAAAAGGATTCCCACCCTATACTCGTAAGTGCATCGTCATATTTACTCTCGCGTTATTTTTCGCAACACTAATTAAAATAGAAAATACTGATCTAGCAACATGACTAAAGGGGAGCTTTAAATTATGCTTGAAGAGCAAATATTGAAAAGCAAAATTAAGCAAATATGACTCCACATGCGTCCACTGCTAATATCAGCTGGCAACGAAGGTTCTTAGGCCCCCTAGTTCATACGCCAGACGCTACATACCACCCATCCCGCCTGTTTAAGGCACCTGGCCGTAATGGCACCTGGCCATTAAGGCAGGATGCACCCCTTCGCTAATAGCGCTACCCACCCATCGAACACGTTGCATCCAACGTGTCCGAGTGGTGGACGCTAATAGTATAGGCAAAAGGACTTTAAGACAGCTTAGCGTATGGACTGCGACATACTTAAATGTCCCGTACTCTATGGCTGTGCCTGCAAAGGCCTAGTAATGCATGGTTTTATCTCCCATGAGGTGGTGTTCACGGTCTTATGCCGCGGAATCCTTGTAACTAATTTTATCACATAAAAACCAAAAGGATTCCCACCGAATACTAGTCAGTGTATAGTCATATTTACTCTCGCGTTGGAAATTTTTCGCAACACTAATTAAAATAGAAAATCCTAATCTAGAAACATGTCTGGTACATTAATATCTAACGGGGTAATATTTCACTACACAAAGGTATGCAGGTGGATAAATGGTTATGAGACAGAGTTCGTGAGGTCGAGAACCGTGAACGTGACAGAATGAATTTCAAGTTCGAAAAGGGAACTTTATACAATGCTTGAAAAGCAAAATTGAGCAACTATAACACTAACATGGTGCACTGCTAATATCAGCTGGCAACGGAGGTTCTTAGGCCCCCTGAACTTGCGCTCGACGCTACATACCACCCACCCCGCCTGGACGTCGTAACGCCAGGACAGGATGCACCCCTTCGCTAAGAGCGCTACCCGCCCGTCCAACACGTTGCATCCAACGGTGTCAGATTGACGGACACCCATAGTATAGACAAAAGGACTACAGTTTAAAATATGGTAACATATTTGCATATGTTCCGTATTCTAAAGCTGCGCCTGCAAAGGCCTAGTAATGCATGGGTTTGTCTCCCATGAGATGGTGTTTCACGGTCTTATGCCGCGGAATCCTTGTAATTAATTTCATTAAATAAATAATATATTGGATTGAGTTTAAAAACCAAAAGGATTCCCACCGAATACTAGTCAGTGCATTGTCATATTTACTCTCGCGTTGGACATTTTTCGCAACACTAATTAAAATAGAAAATTTAACGGGCTAATATTTCACTATACTGGGGTATGCGGGTGAATAAATGATTATGTGATAGAGTTCATGAGGCTGAAGTGTGAATGATGAGTGTTTAGGGTCGAGAACCATGAACGTGACAGAATGAATTTCAAGTACGAAAGAAGAGCTAATACTCAAAAGCAAAATAGAGCAACTATGACGCAAAAACGGTGCACTTCTAATATCAGCTGGCAACGGAGGTTCTTAGGCCCCCTGAACTTGCGCTCGACGCTACATACCACCCACCCCGCCTAGAACAGGGTGCACCCCTTCGCTAAGAGCGCTACCCGCCCGTCCAACACGTTGCATCCAACGGTGTCAGATTGACGGACGCCCATAGTATAGACAAAAGGCTGCAGTTTATCAAATGGAAGATTTGGTACTCCGCCACATTCTAAATCTGCGCCTGCAAGGGCCTAGTAATGCATGGTTTTATCTCCCATGAGATGGTGTTCACGGTCTTATGCCGCGGAATCCTTGTAAGTAATTTGATTAATTAAATAAAACATTGAGTTTAAAAAGCAAAAGGATTCCCACCGAATACTAGTAAGTGCATCGTCATAGTTACTCTCGCGCTGGAAATTTTTCGCAACACTAATTAAAATAGAAAACCCTGATCTAGCAACATGACTAAAGGGGAGCTTTAAATTATACTTGAAGAGCAAATATTGAAAAGCAAAATTGAACAAATATGACTCAAACATGCGTCCACTGCTAATATCAGCTGGCAACGGAGGTTCTTAGGCCCCCTGAACTTGCGCTCGACGCTACATACCACCCACCCCGCCTGGACGTCGTAACGCCAGGACAGGATGCACCCCTTCGCTAAGAGCGCTACCCGCCCGTCCGACACGTTGCATCCAACGGTGTCAGATTGACGGACGCCTATAGTATAGACAAAAGGACTACAGTTTAGAATATGGTAACATATTTTCATATGTTCCGTATTCTAAAGCTGCGCCTGCAAAGGCCTAGTAATGCATGGGTTTATCTCCCATGAGATGGTGTTTCACGGTCTTATGCCGCGGAATCCTTGTAACTAATTTTATCAAATAAATACCAGAAGGATTCCCACCGAATACTAGTCAGTGTATAGTCATATTTACTCTCGCGTTCTAAATTTTTCGCAACACTAATTAAAATACAAAATCCTGATCTAGAAACATGTCTGGTACATTAATATCTAACGGGGTAATATTTCACTACACAAAGGTATGCAGGTGGATAAATGATTATGTGATAGAGTTCGTGATGCTGAAGTGCAAATGATGAGTGTTTAGGGTCGAGAACCGTGAATGTGATAGAATGAATTTTAAGTTCGAAAGGGGAACTTTATACAATGCTTGAAGAGCAAATACTAAAAAGCAAAATTGGGCAACTATGACGTAAAACATGGTGCACTGCTAATACCAGCTGGCAACGGAGGTTCTTAGGCCCCCTGAACTTGCGCTCGACGCTACATACCACCCACCCCGCCTGGACGTCGTAACGCCAGGACAGGATGCACCCCTTCGCTAAGAGCGCTACCCGCCCGTCCAACACGTTGCATCCAACGGTGTCAGATTGACGGACGCCCATAGTATAGACAAAAGGACTACAGTTTAGAATATGGTAACATATTTTCATATGTTCCGTATTCTAAAGCTGCGCCTGCAAAAGCCTAGTAATGCATGGGTTTATCTCCCATGAGATGGTGTTTCACGGTCTTATGCCGCGGAATCCTTGTAACTAATTTTATTAAATAAATAATACATTGGATTGAATTTAAAAACCAAAAGGATTCCCACCGAATACTAGTCAGTTCATTGTCATAGTTACCCTCGCGCTGTAAATTTTTCGCAACACTAATAAATCTGAAAATCCCACCCCCCTTGTGGGGGCCAGTCCATATACTAACCTGATGCCAATTTCACGAATAAAATCGGAAAAACGTTTTAATTTCAAGAGCGATTTCCTTATCAAAGTAAGTAGTTGGAGTAATTAAAAGTATTCATGCTTATTACTTTGATATTGAAATCTGCTCATCGCGTAATAAATTCTTGTACATATAAAAAAGAAAGTGTATTGTGAAATCGGAGGGTCATCCGACTTCTCTACATTTTTAAACTCGAAATCTATATGTATATGTAAATATGTACAAGAAAACCCTATCCTGAGCTAAGGCATAAAATACACAAAAAAGCAATTTGCACGATTATCATTGTATAAAATTATACAGTGATATTCGTGGGTCACTATGCTCGCTCAAAAAATAAAAATTACAACCAATTCCCGTGTCGCTACGGACCATTCGTCCTACGACATGATGGGAACCGGAGGAACTTTAAAGCATGCGACTCACCGATCGTTGACTTGCACCACTGCACTCGCTACGCAACTTAGATTGACCAATAGCTCGTCTGTTAGCTCGTCAAAGAAACGGTATCCCCACTGGCCAAAGCACTCATCTGAAAGCATAAAGATTACGATTCTTGAACGATATATGTTTTCTCTCAATTTGTTGTAGTTAATATGCTAATACATAGGATAATTCAAAAATATGCATGCAAAACTATATGGGAATAACTACAACATAAAACACGGTAAAACACATGCAAATACATCTCAAAACACTCGAAGATGAAAACCATAAAACACTATGAAATATTTGCAAAATTATAGTAAAACACATAGGGTACCAATCCATAAAACCTACTAATAAATCCGTATAAGTATGCCAAAACACAAAGGGTACTACTCCATAAAACCCACTAATAAATCCGTATAAATATGCCAAAACACATAGGGTACCACTCCATAAAACCCACTAATAAATCCTTAAATATATGCCAAAGCACAAAGGAAACCACACCATAAAACACAATAAAGCACATGCAGGTACATGGGGTACCACACCACACAGCACACTAATGTACTTGTATAAAAATGTCAGAACACATGGGTGACCACTCCATAAGACGCACTAATATATCCGTATAAATATTCCAAAACATGGGAAACACTATAGGAAACACCATAGGCACACACAGTAACACTTGTGGTAACACACTGATAAATCCATGCACGAATATCCATGGTGTCAACCCGTACCGGTATATGTTTGACAGCTCGATCGGTATCCTTCGGCGGTCGTGATAACACTGATTAGATTTGACCTCCTTCCAGGTCGCGCCTGTACCGGCGCGCGGCGCGCGCAATCAAGCATGGCGTTCCGCTTCACCGGTTCCGCAGATTTAACTATTTCTATG
Organism: Osmia bicornis bicornis; assembly: GCF_907164935.1. Lineage (NCBI taxonomy): Eukaryota > Metazoa > Arthropoda > Insecta > Hymenoptera > Megachilidae > Osmia > Osmia bicornis. Next base: position 7,206,084 of record NC_060216.1, on the reverse strand, counting down.
TGATATTTGTTAATATTTGTTTAATTATTATTTTATATTTTACAATTGTTTATTAATCAAATTATTGTTATATCTATTTAAATTGTTTATTTCTTTACATTTCCGCGTTGGTATATTGCAAAATTTTGTTTAATTATTCTATTAAAAATTATTTAATTATTATTTTTAATTTTACGATTGTTTATTAATCAAATGAACGAACTGCGCCCTACAGAATGAACGAGAAACTAAATTTCTGGTCTGTTTTACCTTGTTGACGTCTTTCGCGAGTGAATAATCAACAAAATCGTGGGTTTCAAATTACTTCTACCTGGAAACTTGTACATCATCCCTTGGGTGCTCGTTTTATTATATCCGCCCCAAAGAATATCAGTCTGGTCCCTATTTGGACAAACTATTGGCAGAAATGTTTATATTACGTATAAATCAATGCAGGTGAGACCGATCCGCCATTTTCTTGACCATTGACTGACAGTAATTTCAATATTTTATAAGTTTTTGATGATTTGGATAATATAAGGACCAAAGCGCGATTCTTTAGGGCCTCCTGAACACGTCCCTCAAATTTTTTTGCATTCTGTTTAGTAATAACGACGTAATTTGTGTTCTCGTTCCTAGGGATTTTTCTAGGGGCTGTCGGTGAAGTTTTCGACACTCGCATCGCGATTGCAAGACGACTTTCGAAAATCGCGGAAACACGACGTCTAGGGATTTTACGTTTCTCGTATTAAAAAAAATGTTCAAAGGGAGGCGGCGACGACGATAGATGGCGGTAAGAGCGGGATTATCGGTGACGGTTGCACTTGGTAAGTTGGCCGATAGGAATTGTCAGTATGTGTACGACGATAAGGTCATTCGGTTTGTTACCGCGGAACTCAGAGAAGCGGTTGGGCTTGAAGAGAGTGTACGCGGATCTCGTGAGTACTTCTCTCGGGACAGTTGTAAGGAAAAACGGACTAACTGATGTGGAAATTGTATCGTCAGCGTTTACGTGCAATACCGTAACGTGTCAAGAGGATGTGCGGTAGTGAAACTGGTATTCCCAGAGAGATTCGTTGAGAGGAACGCGGCAGATTATAACCCGTTACTTTTCCTGTCAAAAAGAGACACGCGAAAGTTTTGGTGGATTCTTTTTCGACGTTCACGATTCTGTGTGATCGATTACTCGCGATTCACCATAGAGCGACTACTTGTAGACGCAAACATGTGAAACATTTTGAAAATTCGAAAACATCGTGGGGGGATAGTTGTGCCGTCCCTCGTGCCTGCGAGACTATTAACGAAGGCCACGTGGACCACGTCGGGAGCTTGAAAAAATGTGGGTATACTATGCTTACTTTATCTTTTCATTATTTAAACGGTTCTTTTTTAAAATCTGATCGAACGGCATTCACGCTGCTCTATTAGTAAACGAGCGTAAGTCGAAAGTAAGTTGCGATCGTAGGATAAGAAGAGCGTGTTTAGAAAGCAAACGATGGTACTTTTTGAAATATCGTACTCCGGATCGTTTGTCAAACGCGAGATCTGTTTATCGTAATTAAATGCCGCCAAATTCAGAACGATCTACGCTAGTGAGCGCGGTTTCTCGGATACATCTCGAACTAAAAAATCCTTCAAGGTGTTTCGAACGACGGGAAATTCCTCGGGACGAATATTCTGACGTAATTTCTACTCAATGCTTTCTATTTGAACCGCATACATTTTTCTATCCTACATTTCTACTTCCGAAACAACTTACGTTTTGATTTCGTTGTCGCCTTTCCTCTTTCCCGCCTATACACGTAACAGCATTAGTTTTCTCATTTATTACGAGAAACTTTCATCGAAATGCGGAAGCTCGAAGTTGAAGCGAAACAGTAACGAGAGAGTCTGTGCCTTATGTATAAAGCGCTGGTGATAGAGGATAATCTGAATTCATGGAAGGGAAATACTAAACGGCAAGGAAAACGTAGCTAGTTCGTTAACACTCTAACCTACTTGTGGTAGAAGCACGAGTCTCGTAGATTAGCGTCAGCAGGCTTTTTAATAAGGACGATAAATTTGACGAAAGGAAAGGATATAAGTTATGCAGAGAGTCGTCGGCTGATCGAGTAGAAAGTGCAATGCTCGTGTAACGATTGCTATTTCGAATGGAGCGATATACGTATACGAGATCGGCATTTGAAACGGACTCGAACCACGTTCCTCGGTTCTTTCGGTACGCTCGAACGGGTCGAAGGTTACCATTGAGGATCGGTTGCGGTTATTTTCAAAGCCACTCCGACCCTCTGAGTGTCCGGCTCCGAAACCGGTTACGTTGGCTGCGCTCGCCGAGCATCGTAGACCTCTCCTAGAACAGCAGGAGGGAAAAAAGTAAAATGTTCCCTAACCGAGGTCTCCTCTCTTCGTTACAGAATACCTATACGTGTACGCTTCTCGTAAAACGAGTTCAACGAAAGAAACAAGCAATCAACGCGCGTTCTCATAAGAGGACACGCGAGTGCTGCGCTAATAACCATCCTTGTCAAGCTAAATTAGGCCAAACTGGATTAAACGATTCAACTCGACGTCGAGTCCACTGTTGAGACGCTTTTCGAGACTCTCCTTGAGGAAAGAGCAACGAAGAAAAAGCGAGACACTGGTGGAAACGACGAGAGGGTCGATAAGGAAAAGAAAAAATAAATAAAGAAATAAATATGGGTCGAGTCAATCATCGAACGGTTAAGGACGACACTGTCAACGTTTACCATTAATCCTATTTACCTTAGGACGATGATAGCCATTAACGTAGAGGAATTACGTCAGCGCAAAATCGGGCGAGACCGAGGCAAGTGGTTCCAAGTGGCGCAAAATATCGATTACGAGCGAAAAAAAAACACACATCGAATCATTCATGGTCTCGAGACCCTGTTGAAGCGTTAAATAATTTCAACATTGATTCGTTGCTTCGACGAACATATTGCATGTTTCTATTGCATTTGAGGTCACTGTTTCAGGGTCATCAATTCCCGTTCGAATCTGATCGAAATCGTAGCCTGACTAGCCTTGTTACATGAAAATTCTTCTACTCGTAACGTGCAAAATGTTCCTTCTTTTTCTATCGTTTCATTTTTTGTATGAAAACTCGCGGCGACGCACCAGGTGCGTCATAGGTTGAGACCAGGGAAGACCTTAACTACGCACCGTGTGCGTCGTTGATCAGATACGTGTTAAGTGACCGCTTGATTCGAATCGAGATCGATATCAGCCATCAAACCGATGTAAATCCAGTGTTCTAATGTAAACGGACAATATCAAGGGTAGAAAAGCTGAAGAATGGAATTGGGTCATGCGAGTATCGACGCCTTCTAAACGGGAGGGTTGGCTCGAGTTCTACATGCTCGAATCGGTAACGAGCTGTTATCGTTTGCAATTATTGCGTACAAGGTAACACTTCCAAATTGCTGCTTCTATCCGTTGATAGCGCTTCAGAGTTGTATCGACGATCTTTCTTTGGTACTCGCTTCGGAAAAAGAAATTTCCCCGTTCGAGAATGTAAAAGCGATCCGCGTGTAATAAATGCTGTAAATAATGGATCAGCGATAAACAACATGTGCATACATGGCGCAAGGTAAAACATCAATAACCGAGTTTCTTCTCTATCGCTCGGCAATAATTAGTTTCGAAACACAATTTACCACAATTTACCACTGGAAGGCTGGTTATCATGTGCGATAGAATTCGAGCTATTTTGTATCTTGATTCATTGAAAAGCAGCTTTGCGTCCAAACAAATAACTCAAACTTGCCCCTCTTCCGATCGCGATTCGTCGGGCAAGTTTATTTTTATTCCCTCCTGGTGCTCTTCTGTTTTCCTTCTACATATATGAAACGTTCAACTTCGCAAATAGCTTAAGTTTGTTACAATCCTTCTTGTATCGGTCGCAGTTGCTGATCTACTCTATTTCTGAACCATCCTGTAACTCATTGCAGTTACTTATCCGTAACCACTCCGTGGGTTTGACAGATTTACAAGAATTTTGAATTCGGTGTTAGCAAATTGAAATACGCGACGACGTTGGAACGCGAGCGAAGCATTTTATCGCGCGAGGCATACGCAACGAGGGACCGATAAGAGGGATATTTCAGTAGGCTAGCTGGGTGTATCTGGTGTAACTGTGCTCGTTTCGCTCCTTTCGTGCGGGTATTGTGTCACGTAAAAGTGGCACGAACCCTGTAACCCGGCGGCTTTCGTGTAAAATTTAGAAAGGAAAAATCGATCGACCCAAAGGTGAACCATTGACCTCGCGTTCCGTCGACAAATTCTTCGAATATTCCGATAAAGAAATATCTTCTGTTTCCGTTCTTCTTATGCCAAAGAATACAGAGTGTTTCGAAAAGATTGTACCCGATCAGCTGATTGCATAGACATCTAAGACCCGTGTAGGGCGCTTGAAACTTTTCGATTTCTTTTTACACGGAGAATCAACAGCTCGAGCCTTTCTTCCGTCGCACCTAGATGTAAGTCGTGGTAACCAAAACCTTGTGAAAGTTGATCTCATCAGCGATGCTATTGGATTACTCGTTGTAAGGTGATTAGAGTTTCGCAACATTTTGTAAACTCTTCCGAAGCATCGCCGTCGACTCTAATCCATTCGCGTTTCTGCGGTGTTTGCTTACCCTCGAAAAGAAGAAAAAAAAAAGAAAAAACAACTTTTCTCTCTTTCTCCAATCCCCTTTTTACCCTTGTACCCCTCTCGCTCTTTCACTCAGCAATCTTATTAATAGCATATCTGTGCCGGGCAAGTGCAAGTGCACCCACGATCGCGACAGCAACCGTACTCGAAATGCATTACGTTACTTCCTGCATATCGTCCGATGCGTCCCAACGCCGGGGTTGTTTTTCCTCGTCCGATGGTACATCCTATAAATAGATCGATCGATTTTTCGCAGGATTTCCACGATTCATGGAACAACGAATATCATCCGACACTTATACATATTCCTTCGATTATTTACACTCGTTGGTCCATCATTCGTGCGATTCACAGGTTTCGCAGAAATACAGAAACACACACTCGATGTTTCGATTCTCTGCCATGTGGCTTTTGTTCGTTGCTATTTATCTCGTTTGCATCCTGTGCCGTTCAACCATTTCCTCGATTCGGTTTTAACGCCAAGGTTTTCCAGTCGTTTTATTTTGTTGTAAAAAAAATCGTAACGTAAATGGCGACGCACGATATCTTTGCGTAGAAGAGTGTAAGAGTTGAGACTCCGTGTTTTTCATCGATCGCAAGTAACCAACGCAACACGTGAATCTTTGTCCCCAGATGTGCCAACATGTCCGAAGCCGGCGCGCAAGAAGCTGCGAGCGAGATCGAGAGACAGGCGTCGGTTTACGTGTTCCCAGGATCGGGATTGAATCAGCAGCATTATCCCGGATCAGCGGTCATGTCGTTGCAGCCAGCGATCGGCTCGATTCCCGATACCTCGATCCCCAACACGACCTCGTCGACCGGAGGATTCGGCAAAGTAGACGCCGAGGAGGACGAGGCGACTCGAAACAGAAGAAGACCATTGCCGAGGACTCACGCCAGATCAGCCAGTCATGGAGGAGTATTGGCGGATTGCCTGACGAGCACGGGATACCAGGCGCAGACGGGATCGTATCTCGGTCCTTTGTCCGCGATCGGAGCTGTCAGACCATCGGCACTCAAGAAACCCGGTCACCAAAGGGCGTTCAGTCAAGGTCAGGTGATCGAGGTACAGGGTCACTCGGTCACAGGACACAGCCGGGTTGGATCCAGGACGGATTTTATCCTTCCACCCGGACACAGGGAGGAACCGAGACCACCCACCGCTGGAAGGGTGCCCTCCTTTCGGGGACACTCGCGACAGGCATCCAGGTATGTTCACCAGTAATAATTGATACATCGTGAGGTCGATTCGCGAAAATATTCATGAAACAATCACGTGATTGCTCATCGTCAAAACGGTTTCTCCCGCTCGCACTGGTTCGCGATACTATTGATATACGAGCAAAAAATTTATATTATCTTATATCAACAGCACGATCAATGTTCATGATCAAATAAAATGCTGAGAACCAAATAATTCATTCTTCGAACTCTCTGGACCAAAGGCATTCGTAATTCAATACGTAAACGTAAAGTGTTGAAATATAGATAAGGGCTAATGAGAGCCCGCCTAGCATGAGGATTTTTGTATACCTATATACATTCTGTTTGTTTGTTTGTTTTTTTTTTTTTTCCATTTCACCTTTGTCCTGCTTCCCAATACCAATAGGATACTTTTAAATTGAAGATGTTGCAGAAGTTCAGCTGTCGGTGATATTAATTCATGAGAAATGAGAATAGACTGGAGCAGAGGATTAAAATTTGAAGAGTTTCTCGCAACTACGCGTCCAACAGTTCGTAACTATGACATTCGTTCGATCGATGTTGCTCTTCTACATGTAGTCTCTATTAACATTCGCGCGGTTTTGCATTCGAATTGGTAATAGGGCGTGTGCGAGATCAATTGCTCATAAATTATTCCACCTCTACGTCATTTAAAAAAAACTCACCTTGTCGCCGCTAACATGGATGTGTTTATTGTTCCCAGATCAGAGTCGATATACACGATAAGACGTAGCGCAGAACCTCCGTGGTGGAGGAGACTCTGGGCCCGATGCTTCGGCCCGTTACCCGATGAACCTCGCTTAAGGACAATAGTACCAAATCACTTAGTACCGCTGAAGACACCTTCGAGTCAGCATCCTAATGGAAAGAGAGTGAACAATAGGTAATTCGAGCCTAAGGGGTGTCTTTAACTTCCGGGGTGCCATGTGTAAACTTTGAGCGACTAAGCAAACAAGTAGGGCTCGCGATGATAACGATCATATTCTTATGTTTCCAGAGTGCGCACAACAAAATACACTATGCTGAGCTTCCTACCTCGCAACATTATCGAACAATTTCACCGCGTGGCCAATATATATTTCGTGTTTATCGTGCTGCTTAATTGGGTGCCAGCAATCAACGCGTTCGGCAAAGAAGTCGCCATGATACCTGTAATCTTTGTACTAGGCGTAACAGCGCTGAAAGATTATTTCGAGGATCGGCGAAGACTTGCCAGCGACCGACGTGTTAATAATTCCACATGTCGGGTCTACGTAGGGTGAGTCAAAAATTCAATCGTCCTTGAATTTCCAAAGGCTTCGACTTAGTCCGATGTATCGGATGCATGCATTTGGAGGAGGTGAATTGCATAGCTTCGAAGAAGAGATAAATCACTACTATGGTAAACACAGGCGAACCTGTTTCCGCGCTGTTCATTAATCGAGTCCCGTTTGCTAATTGCAAAAACCTGTGAAATCGAGTGGAACGAAGATAAAGTTCCGTTCGATTTAACTCATTCAAGGTTTAAGCAAGAAGGAACTGTGATTCGCGACAGCACGCTCATTTTAAATGCTTTTCAGAATTGTTATTCGATACAAAGTAAACGTAACTGTTTGGCAGCTCGCAGACTCGATAAGAGATTAAAATGAAGATTGTCGGAGCGTCTGTCTCGGTACACCTTTTTGGGAGCCAGCGATTGCTGATAACTTGGCGTACATGCTCGAAAGACGATCGAATCGCTGAAAAATTCTTCCAAACATAAAACTAACAACGTACAAGAATACTTCCTTCAATTCCTTCGGGGTCATGGCTGAAGCGTTTCGTTTCTTTCCTCGTTTGGTCATCCTTACTGCGTAAATGCAGTTTTATCGCTCTGTACAGCCTTGTTTACCCACCTTTCTCAGCCACGCACTGAAAAAGAGCTTCAAGGTATTCCGCTGCTTGTAAAGATGACTATCAACAAATTTTAAGAGCACCTTTTTATCTTCTGATAATCTACCTTTAATTAATTCATACAAAGTTTCGTCGTGTTTGAAAAGGAAGAATGAAGTCTAGGTGAATTGAGTTATTCTAAAAGCAAATGCATTATTCATTCGTTTAGAATTACATGTTCCTGTTGTTTGCGCTTTCCTTATAATCTTGCAAAATTACAGCGCGCACCTGTTCCATATAAGGCAAAGTTTTTTTCAACTCTGCAGACTCGCAATTAGCAGTGGGGTGTTAATTGCGCCTCATAAACGCATAAACCCATAAACGCTTGGTGATATTAAATTTGTCGCGTAGAAAGTTAAAATTTCACCTCCGTAATATCACGTACGACGAAAATACCGTATTATTATTGATGCCGAGCCAAACTGAAACTATAGCCAAAAATGAGTATAAATAACGTTGTGCAGAAGTGTACGGAGCAGAAAGGGTTAAGTGCACCCTCGATGGAATCGGTGATAAGCATCAATTTACTCATCGGACGAGTGAACGAATCGATACATATCGATATTCGAGGCTGTTCTATCGCAATCATTCGAAGGAATGCCACGGCAATTCTTTGAAATGGAATTACTAGGTCGAGTGGAATTCCTAAAAGTTTTTTCACTGTTGGAATCGTGCATGATTTTCAAGATTTTATCATTCCCAGGGGCCGTGAAGGCGCGTTACGACTTCTAATCGCTGAAAATATACGCGGACCATCTGTAACGCGACAAAGAGAACAGATGACAGTGTAGAAAATAAATGTGGTCGGTAAACGACGATTGGACTGCATGTCATTCATAATGTAACTCAATTCCGCGGCTCGATCGATGGACACCGATTCCGACACGCGGGAGAACCAGTTGCACAACTGATACACGTGCCTCGACTTTGACCTTACACGTTTATTCGTTTACAAATAATCAATTAAACAGAGTGCAAATTCTGTAAATCCATAAAAAAAAAAAAACGCCGTTCATGCGGTGGTACATTCCTGTGTAAATTACAGAGAAATCACGACGATCTTGCGGGCCAAGCAAATGAGAATATGTAGGTCTGTTCGATGAATTCCTGGAAACGTTGATTGATGTCGTGAACGATACACTTTCATTGCCACCCCCGATTCCGTGTGCGTGGGCGGTGGTTCGATTGAGAAACGTGTTTACGGTTGTCCACGTTTGATCGCGGATCGCCAACGCAATAACTCTATTTCATCGATCAACGCTTTGATGCCCGCGCATTTTCTGCAACGTTAAGGCTTTTCCTTTTAATATCGATGCAACGTATCTGATAAATCAGTGGAAAAAAAAAATGGAACACCTTGGAAATTGTCCATGTCGTTGCGGCAAGTTGAACCGAGCCAAATCGCTTCTGCGATTTTTTTTTCTCTGTCTGGTGGCAAGATCGCTGAAAGGGAGCGAGCCTGCCAGCTGGAACAGGAAGCAGAGGAAAAAGTGAAACTAGGAAGAAACGTTGAAGAACGTCCAAGCATAAGCTTGAACTCGGTCGCTGCCTCTGCGGGGGACGATTCGTTGACGCTGAAAGGAAGCTAACGGGGCTGACAGACGTTTTCGAGAGGAAAGGAGGTCGAGAGAAAAATCGCGTACGCGTTCATCAAAGAAAATACCACGGAGGCTATCAAACGAATGCGCGAGGAATGCATTCCAATGTGAAGAGCAATCTTTTCTACGGAACGTTCCAACGAGTTAATTGTTACGAAAGAAAATTCAATTTGAAGAAGAAGAAGAAGAAGGAGGAGGATGTAGGATATTTGAGGATCGAACGATCGGCAATAACCGTTAATCGAATCTGGCGAACGTCAGTGGGCGTAGGCGTGTTTACACGAGCACTCGATGTAAAAATCGCCGTAAGCGTGAACCACGACTGGTTCGGTAAAACCCTTCCGTGGCGGCACGTTTCTTACGACCTTTACCTACTTTAATTCGCGGTTACACGCACGCGCTGACCTTCTTTGGCCTCCCGTTTAATTTCGTTCACTGACGAGATCGACAGTCGCCTGCTAAATCCCGCAATGTCAAGAACGAACAGATAAAAATCTTCCTAGCGAATTCTCCGCCTCCATTAACCCTTTCCGTCGCCACCAACGGCACGTAATACGGCTGGTACTGGGATGAGACAGAAGTAACAAGTACATTTTGCCACGCTAAAGTTCCAAACTCGGAGCCAACGCGATATCGATATCATTTGTTTGACATAAGTGTCGATATTGGGCCGAGATACGCGCACTGCCGCGCCGTCGTCGTTCAAATCGTTCATTTTTAAAAATACCATTCGACCATTTTATATCAATCAGCAACGTACAATCTCTTTGTAACATGATACGATGTAACCCAAAAGCGACAAGCCTTTTTAAAGAGCGAGACGAGGAAATTGTTTTCAACGATTTCGATGAAACGTAAAATGATTGAAAAGGCCGCTGACGTAATCAATTATTGTGTCACAGTTACATTTTGTTTCGTTTCCTGATAAGGCTTGAATAAATAAAATTGTGATTTTCAGAAAAATAAAAAGTAAAAATAATTAAACTCTGATCTATGCTTCTTTCCTTTTCTTTTCCACAGTAAACCCATCCATCACACTTGAGTGCCGGAAATGAGGGAGCTCTTTATAAAAATATTCCAATAGCGATATGTTAATCGTAACGTCATTCCCAAGATTATTATCATCGAATATAATTTGTTCTAACAAGCGATAATTGTGCTATTGGTTGCACGATAACGGAAAAAAAACGATCGACGTTTCTGTAGATTCGCCTTACAGTGTAAGTAGATAATGCGATCAACCATCGGACGCGAATCCTTTGAAATATTTTCTTTCGCAATATTTCAATATTTCCACTGTCTGTCGAAATCTTCGTCAGTTTTTGAAATCGTGCGAAACACGATAGTAAAAACTACGTAATGAATAATTATCTATAAAGAAAGAAATTAGGTAAATGATGCTTTATTATCTAATCAGCAAGTTATCTATAATGAAGGTGCGTGTTGCATAAAAGAATTTCTAAGGTTACCCGGTTGGTGCCGTCACCGTGGCCGATTTATCAGCTTTTTGTTATCGTAAAAATTCAAACGAACCGAGCTTCTCTTTCGTCGAATATGCTCGTTAAAATTACAAACGGTACTTTACACGGTTATTGAAGTTGTGTATCTTATAATTAGACGATCTCTAGAATATCAAAATAATTTTTTTTCAATCGTGTCGCAAGAACTCTTTGAATCGAGAGGACTTTTGTAACTCGTTGACTGTTCATCCTTGAAAGCATATAATAATAATTATACTATTAACAACTATTCTTCCGTGAACAAGGAGGTACACGTCACGCGTCCTTGGAAATAAGAGGTATGCAAATTAGAAGCAGTGTTCGATTTCACGAGTTCCGATTGCCGTCGAAGACACACTGGTTTTCACGGTTACAAAGCGTGCTCCCACTCGATGAAAGGGAATTTAACTGACGATATTTCAATGTCTCTAAGAAACGCGACGGTGTAATAAAGCGTCGCCTAAAGGTTACAGATCAACGCGAACCTCGTCTCAACTAAAAACCTACGTAACGATGACCCCTTAAATGAAGTCTAGGTCAAATTTGATCATTCCTCGCCTTCCGTTAACAATGATATATTGTTTAAGAGAAATAAATAAGCGAAAGTTACCTTGAAACGAAGCTTCGTTTTTTACATACATAGCACGTGGCACCCATTGAAATCGCACGATTCGTGTTTCCGAAACGTTGTTCACATTTTTTTAATTAGATGCAACTGGCCTTGTCATTTAATCGGTCTAAATCGACCGTCAAGTTCATCGCGAATCTAAAACTGTGCAATAGTTATCGGTTGTATTTGCGTACACATTTTTCGTCAACAGAAGTTTATGATCACTTCTTTGCTTATCTATGGAAGATGAAGATACCTTAAGCCAGGGGTGGGCAATTCTTTTGACTTGGGGCCATTTTGTGGAAGCGGAGGTTAGCGGAGGGCCGTACCTTTTAAAATGATTGCATTCATTAGTTAATTTTGCATAAAAATCAATAAATATGAATTCAATTTATTTAAATACGAGACGAATCTTCGGTCGCGCACGGGAAGGAAATCTCGGTTCAAGGTGGATTTTTCTGACTGTCTTGGCAGGCCGCTATTTGCTCATCTCTGCCTTAAGCCCCTAATCCTTTATATCGTCGAAAATCCCGAGAGAAGATAGTTCTTGTGATTCGAAGCGTTGAACCATGACGATGATTAATTAAGAATAATCGACGTCCGACCGTTGCGACGCTTCTATTATCTAGATATATGCTCCCAATTATCATTGATAGCGAAGTTTAGCATTTTGCTGATCCGGTCATGAATTAGCGAAACAAGTTGTTTCTTGTTTCTTCCAGGTATTCGCGTTGGAGTAAAATTACGCTGTCTTCAGATTGGTGTAACGTTACGTTTTCAAAGTTCGTGGTTACCAGGTGGCTAAAGCACCTCTTGCAGCGGCGATAAATTGTATTTGAAAATATTTGTTGCACCTGATTGCAGGGACGACGACAGGTACGCAAAGGTAGCGTGGAAGGACGTTAAGGTCGGCGACCTGGTGCACCTCTCGAACAACGAACTCGTACCAGCCGACGTGTTGCTTCTGCGAAGCAGCGATCCTCAGGGCGTTGCTTACATCGACACCTGTAATCTCGACGGCGAGACGAATCTGAAGCAACGACAAGTCGTGCGAGGCTTTGTGGATCTACAGGACACCTTCCAACCCGCGAAATTCCGATCCGTAATCGAGGTCGATCAACCGAGCACCAGGATATACAGGTAATCTTGGAAATAATTTGAGGAAGGGTAAGGTAAGATGTGGCTCGGTGCGATTAACGCTGGTAATTGCAGGTTTCACGGAGCTGTCGTTCATCCGAACGGTGGTAGAGTACCTGTTTCCACGGAGAATCTTCTGCTCAGGGAATGTTTGTTGAAAAACACCGATTTCGTCGAGGGAATAGTGATATACGCTGGTCACGAGACGAAAGCCCTGCTTAATAACGGTGGACCTAGGTATAAGGTAAACGAGTTCATTTTCATCAGGGCTTAATCATTTTTCAAAGTTAACGTAAATTTAAAGAAAAAATATTTTTCCAGTGTTCTCGTCTTGAGAAACAAATGAACAGGGACGTGGTATGGTGCGTTGTGATCCTGGTGGTGTTATGCCTGATCGGTGCAATCGGTTGCCGATTATGGCTCTCCAGCTATGCCGGTTCGACGTTCGTCCCGTTTATCCCAGTCCTGCAGGATCCAAATTACGAGAGTATGTTAACGTTCTGGACGTTCGTGATTATCCTTCAAGTGATGATACCGTTGAGCCTGTACGTCACTCTAGAAATGGCGAAAGTCGGCCAGGTTTATCACATTGGCCACGATATCGGCCTGTACGACGCGGAGACGGGACGCTCGGCTGAATGTCGCGCGCTCAATATCACGGAGGAATTAGGTCAGGTGAGGAATCGATCAAATTTGTCCGTGATTTTGATTAACCCATTATCATCCCTCGCTGTAATTTAATATCGAATAACAGTTCTAAAGAGAAACGGTCATTCTATTTCAACAGGTGCAGTATATATTCTCAGATAAAACTGGTACCCTTACGGAGAACAAAATGCTGTTCAGGCGATGTATCGTGGGAGGTCAGGATTATTCGCACACAGGGGACGGTGAGAATTTGGTACCTTCCTCGCGGCTTAAGGAAGATCTCCTTATAGGTACATTTAGACAACATCTACAAGAATTCCTAGTCGTATTAGCGATATGTAATACCGTTGTGGTCAATTCTCAACCTCATTACGACACTATGAACTCTAGTGGAGTGATCGAGGAACTCCAGCGAAACGGCGATGAAACTGGAAGGTTTGTGTATGTTATTCTTTCTCACTTATTAGCGAGACTCTTCAGTGTTTTACAGTTTATCATTGTTAAAGGCTTTTGAATGGAGGACGATAATAAAACACAGTTCATTATCACGTTCATGTTTCAGATACACGAGAATGATAGACTCTAGAAGTTTAACACCTTCGCCGGTTATCCCTTTGTCGACGCTGTCGCATCCGACGGATAGTCTGGAGGAAAACGTGTCGTCAATATCTTCGATGGTTGAGATCGAATCTGTTTTAAATAACAGTAGCAAACTATCGAGTAAACTGCCTAGGTCAATATTTCCACTCTGTTTATTATGTTTTTATAAATAGAATTTCATTTCATTTCGAAACGCTAAATAATAACTATCTGTAGGCCAAAGTTTCTAAATGTGACGTCGATACCAAGTTTAGGAATAGGATTGTTAGGAAGGAAATTGTCTCCGAACGGAGCGCAGAAAAGGCGAGGTCCGTTGAGTCCCGTTATCGGCACGAACGGCAAGAACGGAGGCGAATTGTTACCTACCGCTGCGATTTACGAAGCGGAAAGCCCGGATGAGCTCGCCTTAGTGAACGCCGCTCGTGCTTATGATGTGAAGCTTCTTAAGCGAACGGCACGAAGCGCGATCGTCGGTTTGCCAGATAAATCCATCCTTACTTTTGAAATTCTTCATGTAAGTTCCCTCTTCATGGATCAGTGAAAGTAAATTTATTGTAACGACTGATACATCTTAAATTTCAGGTTCTACCTTTTGATTCTAACAGAAAGTGCATGTCCATCTTGGTGCGACACCCTCTAACGAATGAGCTGGTATTGTACAGCAAAGGTGCTGACACCGCTATACTGTCGTCTCTGACCTCTCAGGATGAAAATTCTATCACGACGATTAAAGCACGACAGCATTTGCAATCTTATGCCCGCCAGGGTCTTCGAACCCTAGTGATTGCTAAAAAATCTTTGACCGCTCAGGAGTACGAGACTTGGCGACAAACGCATACCGAAGCGGAATTAGCAATGGAAAATCGTGAATTACGTATCAAAGATTCGTATGCGAGACTGGAATCCCGTTTAACGCTTCTAGGCGCCACTGGGATCGAAGATAAACTCCAAGCTGGTGTACCTGAAACAATGGCTACCCTGATGGCAGCAGGGATCGTAATTTGGGTGTTAACAGGTATAATCAAAAGTTTACAGTTTATTATATGATTTAAGATATTCGGTTAATGGAAATTTTAAATTGGTAGGAGACAAGCCAGAGACTGCGGTTAATATTGCATACTCAGCACGTCTTTTTTCACCCGCGATGCAATTATTGTGGTTGCAAGCGAGGTCTAAATCTGTTGCTGAAACTTTGATCCGCGGTTATTTAGAATCTGCACGAAAGGAAAGTATAAGAAGAGGAACGGATAATTTTAGAGAGATTGCGATGCTCGGTCGTGATACTGCGGAAAATGAGGCCCATAGAGTAGACAGTCCGTGGCCAAGGCAACGCGCACTCGTTGTGGATGGAAAGACACTGACTGTTATTCTTGATCCTCGGTCTGGATTGATCCAACCGTTTCTGGAATTAACAAAAACGTGCTCCAGTGTACTAGCGTGTCGAGCGACACCTCTTCAGAAGGTAGAACGAATGCCACTTTTTGGGTCTAACGTTTTGTTAAGCATAGATCTTAACTCGCTATTCATGTTACAGGCATACATAGTGCGAATAGTGAAGGAGCAACTGGGAATGAGAACTCTGGCAATTGGCGATGGCGCGAACGATGTTAGCATGATTCAGACCGCGGATGTGGGTGTTGGTATCACTGGACACGAAGGGACGCAAGCTGTAATGGCCGCAGATTTTGCTGTTCCACGATTCTCCATGCTTAGTAGACTTCTCCTGTTACACGGACATTGGTGTTACGACCGTTTGTCTAGGATGATCTTGTATTTCTTTTACAAAAATGCCACCTTTGTCTTCCTTGTGTTTTGGTTTCAGGTATAATACTCGATACCACTACCAAATGTACCGCTTACATAATTTGTTTCATTAACACGACTTATTTCATATAGTTATACTGTGGCTTCACTGGATCAGTTATGATGGACCAAATTTATCTAATGTTGTACAATCTACTATTTACCTCTATGCCACCACTAGTATTGGGTGTGTACGATCGAGTAGCTTCACCTAGTGTTCTGATGTCTATGCCTCATCTTTACAAAAGAGGACGCCTTGGACTCGTTTACAGACCGCAATCGTTTTGGATAACCATTATTGATGCTTTATATCAAAGTATCGTTATTTTTTTCGTAAACGCAGCTGTTAGTATGGTCTTGAAATTATTTGAAACGTTCAGTAAAGGTGCATTGTTCTGAATAAATTGTAACTTTTGTGTTTAGATATACTATGATTCGACCATTGACATATGGGAATTTGGAACTGCCGTAATGACGTGCTGTATCATTGTCATGCTGACACATGTTGCCATAGAAGTTAAATCCTGGGTAAGAGGAATTTTCAAACAATTTTCAAACGGTACAAAATACACATTGTACGATTGCTATTTCATTTTCAGACCATAATTCACGTTTTGGCCATAATGGGATCACTAGGAGTATTTTTTGGATTCTGTTTAATTTATAACGTGATTTGTGTTAATTGTATGGGCTTACCCTGTTCATACTGGGTAATGGAAGTGGCCATCACCAGATACACGTATTGGCTTACAGTAGTGCTTACCTGTGTTCTAGCATTGTTACCTAGGTATGAAAGTTTCG
This sequence comes from Osmia bicornis bicornis, assembly GCF_907164935.1. Classification (NCBI taxonomy): domain Eukaryota; kingdom Metazoa; phylum Arthropoda; class Insecta; order Hymenoptera; family Megachilidae; genus Osmia; species Osmia bicornis. The sequence goes on along the minus strand of NC_060216.1, from coordinate 7,189,599 downwards.
TGCAGACATATGAAAAATTAAAAAAAAACATTTGAGTGTGACTGTTATTATCGTTTGTTTGACAGGTTATTTTATAAAACGATAAAATCGACTATATCTCCTGATCTCATGCAAAGTGCCACACTTAACGCACCATTAAAAAGTGGTAGCCGTAGACAACGGATCGCCGAAAGAAGCGAAAATAATTTTATCGCTGGTTGGTCGCGTTCGACTCAGCATGCAACTATAAGGTACGTATAAGTTTTATTTTTAATGTATGATACAAATTTAGAATTTAATTCTCTGCTTTAGAACCGAAAGCAAGAACGATGCGTTAACAACAATTGTTGCATGACAGAACCTGAAAAGTCAACCAAGACTGTCAGAAGGTTGTAAAGGAAAAATGGAAACTATTAAGAGTGCTGCTTCGTTAGAGTTAACGGAAAGGAAAACAACACGCTTTGCCGCATTTCAACGTTTACTGTTCCTAAGGAGTGAAAAAGTATTGTTAGGAAGTGTATATTATTTTTAAACACAAGATGCTTCAGAGAAACTGTATTGTTCATTGAAATGATCGTTTATTTCTCGATCGTCTTCACTGTTCATCGATTAGTATTTTTTAATTGAATCGAGTGGCCTTAAATCTCAGACTACTATTCGTTGCATTTGATGGCTGTGACTTTTAGGGACCAAGACTGTTAGTCCAATAGCAATATCAATGACTATCAGAGGTTCATGCAAAAGATTCACATACAATGGGTCACAAAATTATTCGGTCACCGTTTAAAACAGAATACCTCATTTAAAATTGAACCAAATGACTTGAGGTTTCTCGAGAAGCTATACAAATAAATTTACTAAGGTATATGTGCTTTTGTTGTCTTAAAAAATTATAATTACAAAGCACATATCTTAGTAAATTAATTTGTATAGCTTCTCGAGAAACCTCACGTCATTTGGTTCAATTTTAAATGAGGTATTCTGTTTTAAACGGTGACCGAATAATTTTGTGACCCACTGTAGATTCATTGATACGTGTCTGCGCGAAATGTACATCAATTTAATTAAAATGTAGTTACTGTAGGAATAAGCATGAAGAAATGTATATTGTAAAAAGATATATTAAATGTACATTATCTTTTATGAAATTTAGATTGTATAAATTACATATGTAAGCTGCATAACCCGAGAGCGTCAAACGTGTGCATTTCATACTCATTATACTCGTGTATTATTATTGTAATATTGAAATAGTACACGCGATCTGCCAGTAGGTACAAAGGTTTTATTAAACATATTGTACATATAAGACGATATCGACAACGCGTTGCACGTGGTGACATAGTATTTTGATAAATATAAGTTGCATGTATGTTGCAATATCAGTAAAATCGAGTGTTGTTTAAATTTTGACATTTCATTTAACACCTTCTACTATCTTATACATATGTAGAATACAAAGCATGTTACGAAGGATTTCAATTTACCCTCGCTAAATTTTCTAGTTAATTTTACAATTTTCTTGTCGATCAGTTTTCATCGCGGTTCGCCTTTCACTTTTCCCTGTCCCATTATTTCACCTTTACAGTAGCGAAAAGTATAATTTCAGTGCAGTGATATGCATAAAATTTTGAAGTAACAGTGAGCACCACTGGCTGATGCGGAAACACGGCGCCGTGGTGGGGATAGGATCGAATGGTTGAAGGTGGAGTATGGGGGGATGATCTTTTGGCGTGCTGCGGCAACGGTTGTCTCAGTACATGTTCGGTATTCTTTCTGTCAAAGACAGACAAGATTTCTGTGTACACAATTCTATCGTTCGATTAATCGTGACCGTGTTTTCCGTTTAGAAATTTCGCTAACAACAGTGGTTTCAATTTCGTGGAACGAACTTGGCTGTTATGAACCGCGCGAAGGATGAAAGATCGGAGTCTGACAAGACATTTTAAGGACTGCTCCAGTCTCGAGATCCTTTCCCTCTTCAGGACTCTTTGTGCTACTGTAAAATGTTCAATGTTTCCAGTTTTTTCACCGGAAGAAAATTTACAACCGGATCTGTACCACGTCTGACCGGTTTCGCAAGATCAATGAAATTTACACGTTTCAATGATACTTTAATTCGACGTGTTTCAGTCGGATAAGGAAAAGTGGTGTTACCAAGTCACGTGGTAAGCAAAGAGCTAATCAGAAATTCGATGAGAGAGACTCTTTGTCAAGGGTGTATAGGAAATCACGAAATTTCACAACAGTTTGCGACATTCGAAAGCAGGACTATGCTGTTTGTCTGACGATTACCTCGCATTTCTACTTTATTTACTTAATGATACGTTCGTTATACACAGAATAAACGAATCCGATGGAAAATGTTTATCCGTTTTATGTGAATAAATGTACCATGCTTTCTCCTTCGCGCCATACTGTACTTACGTCCACGTGCTCGTCACAATTGGAGCCTAACGTTGTGTCAGCCTTCGAAACGATACACTCACGCAATCTTACCAGTATGTTTCATTTCATAACAGAACCATTTTTAGACATTTTTTCGTAATTATCGACTACATAACAGAGTCAAAAAATGTATTCAATAAACGTACCGTTCTACTTATCAGCTTCGTGCTTTCATATCGCTCTGTGGGGGGTGGTCTTTGAAGGCTATCCGGGAGGGACGTTATCGCATTGTTGATCGCAGAAGAGTCGTTGCACTTTACCGTGCAAGCAGAATCGTAAATTAATTATAAATTATTGATAGTTTGATTGGGATGACAAGAACGAAAAACGCGTAACTGTACGTCTAGCCGGCACTGGAGATAACAACGATCGTGTCACCAGGAATGTGGAGTAGGCCGGTGGGACTATAACTGATTACTTACAATGCGATAGCGATCCATGCCCAAGGTTACAAATCGAGTTCGTGGTTGCGATTACCGAGAACCGTTCGTAAAGGGCAGGTTACTTAGAAAACGCGACTTGCATATAGCCCGCGAAATATACATATGTACATAGAAAGAAAATGAGTCACGGCACCGAGAACGGAACCGCACAAAGGCTTGGCCGTTTGGCATCGTTCGTCGGTGCTTTAGTAGATACGCTTACGTTCATCCGTCGAATACAAATCGATTGTACGATCGAGCGTCTTCGAACGTAAGAACTGGAGCAATAGCCACGTGCTCGTTCAGTAAAATTCTGTGCCAATTGCGTTAGGATTTCTCCGAACGAGCCAAACGAGTGACGCTAGAATTTCTCTGAAAGTTTCAAGACAGTGCTCGCTCGTCGAGCTCGTTGTATATTCTTGATTTTCCGTGCACCGGTTACCGCGGGAAAGGGAGATAAGGCTATCTGAAACAGGCATTATAAAAAATTGATATCGCGGTTAACTAGCGTCAATGAATCATCGATCCTAGCAATCATCGATCGTAACGAAAGTTGCGTTTGTTGATTTCTACGCTGTGCACCCACCTGTAGAGTTGGGCGAAACGGACCCGGACGGTTTCAAATCCAAACGGACTTCTTCAACTTTCTCGATACATAAACATTTTAATTGATCGGTAGGTAGAAAACAATGTATCGGATGAATAATTAAGCGGGCACGGTGAAACAAAAGGCAGGTGTTGGGAATTCAAGGCCGATAGGAATTGAAAACTAGTGTAAGTGGATCGGGAAGTCAAAGGTGCGCGCGTTCGAATAGCGTGTACCGTTTACGAAACTAAAGACAGCCAGATACAAGTGTAGACGACATAGAGGACGCGTTGATCGGCAAAATATTTTCAACAGACAACTCCACTTCGATCGAAGTGGGAGATTCTCCAAGGTTTCCGGATACGAGGAGGAACTCTGCGTAAGCTAGATCGGAACCTACCGGACGAGCAACGGATTCATTGAGTAACCAGCTTTTCCGTTGGACGGTTCAGTCAGTGTCGTGAATTACATAATCGCGTAGGATCGAGAGGGATAGACAGAGACATTGTGCAAAACGCATCGAGGATGACCTTCGCAGCCTTCTCGTCTGTCCGTCTATCGCCGACAGAGAAGAGGCCGGAGATAAGGTCGAACGCAATTTAATTAATATCTACCAGTGATCGAGCGCGTTACTGGTTTGTTCGAAGCAAAACTGACAAGAAGAGAGGATGTCGAGCGGCTGTCGGAAGAGATGACTGTGGCAGCAAGAGTGATTTCTGGCTAGAGATCTAAGGCTGACGGGATCTAAGCTGGCTCTGCAGCTGATTACGCTATTTCACAGTACAGGTGTACCGTGCGAGAGAGATGACGGTCACTTACACTGCCGAAGTTGCTACCTGTAGAGGTCTCGGTTGCTTTCTAAAATTACTCCTAAGGTAAGCATTTTAGACGCGCGATAAGGATCGATCTTACGAGACCGTACGGTCTCGTGTCTTCGTATAACACCGGCTTCCATTATGCGAAATAATTAACGTCTTCGTTATTTAAATTCGTACGAAAACGTAACAGAAGATTTTTACATTTCTTTAGATAACGCGAGGTCGTCTGATTCGACGAGAATAGTACGTTACGCGGTTCATTAACGTGTACACGTGAGATTTCTCGAAATGGTTTAAAAAAAGAAATGACGACAATGCTTTTCGAATTATAATGTATCCGTTTCATCTCTCGCTCGATGCAATTGGGGTTAATTGCGCCGGAAGTCAATTAAATCGAACATATTTCGAACAGTCTACTCTTCCTCGCTTTTCCGCGAACCAGGAAGAATTCTCATAAAAAGCGTGCGTCACCGGAAAATGTGGGAAAAGTACCGTATCGAGCGATGCTAGGAAGATTTTATCGTTGATTTCCTCGTGCTTGAAGCGTTTGTTAGCAGAGCGTAATAACTTATCAAGGTCTCGCGCATTTCACGTGCAATTCGGAATTGCGTGAAATGTATATTATAGAAAGATTTTTTCCATTTTTAAATTGCTTCTCTCTGCTGTTCGACTTTTCCGATCGTTGACCCTTCTGTTACTTCTTGCCGAGTTTCAGACTCGTCGAAAAAGTTTAAAAAATTCCTTTCTCAAACATCCTTCAAGAAAATCTTAAGAAGTGGCAAGGAGCGCTCAAAGTAGACGCTAAGTTTTGCTTTTTGTTTTCCTTTGTATCCCGTTATAAATATAGTACACTACGGGTTGATCGAACTCTGTTTAATTTTAAAACGAGAAACGCGAACCGAAAACTTTAAACTTATGCAATTCTCAGCGTTCATTTTCTTTTTTCAATTTTCACAGATGGCGAGCAAGCATATACAAGCTCGTCTGGTTGGACCTAGCTCTGTTCCTCTTCATATATTATTCTCTATCGAGCATATATCGATTGCTGTTGGACGAGCATCAAAAGAAGATCTTCGAGGCGGTGGTGGCGTATTGCAACGAGTACAGCGACCTAATACCACTGTCCTTCGTCTTGGGTTTCTACGTCAGTATCGTTATGACCCGATGGTGGAATCAATACATGGTGATACCCTGGCCAGACTCGATCGCAGTTTTCGTGTCAGCCACCATTCACGGGAACGACGAAAGGGGTCGACTAATGCGTCGAACCATCGTCAGGTACATATCTGTTTCTATATCCCCGACAAACGGTAACAATGGAGGTTCGATCGAAGTCAAGGGGACAAAGCGTTCAGGTGAACTTTCATTCTATCGGGTCATTTCAAAAGTCTTCGTCTATTGTTCTTTGTTTTCCACAAATGTTATATCTTTTCGGTAGCCGTATCAGTCCGCTTAGCGAAACGCGGACCTCTATAAACGACGTTTAAGGAGACGTATGGCATGTACGAAAATAATCCCCCGAAACATGAAGTACGTGTCACGAAGGAAGCAAACAAATCAAGTACACGACACGAATGAACGATATCGAGATACTCAAAGACTTTTGAAACGACCTTGTATATTCACGATTACTAAAGTATCCCAACGAAATCTATGCTTCGATGTTTCAGGTACGTCTGCGTTTGTTTGACATTGGTGCTAGCGATGGTTTCGCCACGGGTGAAAAAGCGTTTCCCAACGTTGGAGCACTTCGTGGAGACCGGTTTACTGTTGGAGAACGAACTGGTGATATTCCAGAGTCTGAATACGAAATTTCCGAAGCCCAGCAAGCATTGGTTGCCAATCGTGTGGGCGTCGAGTATAGTGACACGGGCCAGAAAGGAAGGTCGGATTCGCGACGACTTTGCCGTAAAGACATTGATAGACGAGCTAAACAAGTTTCGTGGTCTTTGCGGTAGTCTCATGCACTATGATACAATTAGCATTCCTTTAGTATATACTCAGGTAGGCGCGTTAGAAATGCCGTCGCAGAGTTTTCGATGCGATCAGGAAAAAAGTTTTATCAAAGTTTCATCGAATTTCTACGTCGATTGTGCAGGTGGTAACCTTGGCTGTGTACACGTACTTTTTAACGAGCGTGATGGGACGGCAATGGGTGCAGAATTCGTCGACGTCGACGATCGATCTCTACTTTCCAGTATTCACGACGCTACAGTTCTTTTTCTACATGGGTTGGCTAAAGGTGGCCGAGACGTTGATCAATCCATTCGGGGAGGACGACGATGACTTTGAAGTTAATTGGATAATCGATAGAAACTTGCAGGTAAATCGTTTGTTGAGAGTTTTTACGTTTTCTTCATTAAACGTAATTTCATCCTGTATATATTTTTCTTAAGGTGAGCTACCTGATCGTCGACGAGATGCATCACGAACATCCGGAATTGATACGAGATCAGTATTGGGACGAAATATTCCCGACGGAGCTTCCGTACACCGCGGCGGCTCAGCCCTTCCGCGAAGAACACCCTCAGCCATCGACGGCTGGTATCCAATTATCCGCAGCCCAGCAAGAACTTCAACCCTCCTCGGTGAGAATCGACGAAATGGCCGGGGAGTATCAGCAAAAATTCCAACCGGACGTAGCCGACGATGCTGCGTCCGGCATACATTTTACAGCTACTGGTAAAATGTCAAGGTTGGTATAAAAAAAGCAGCACCGCTTCGTAAATGCTTGATATCATGCGATACGATTGTTCTGTTTTCATTGTTTCACCTTCATGCTTCTAACGCTTGGCCAGGAGCACCACTGAAAGTGGCAAAATAGCAAGGTAATGTTCGCTTTACTCTATGTTTCTCATTTACATTTTAATATTGGCACTTTAGTTGCGTTACTCGTAACCAAAGGTTCAAGTGTTCATCTAGCTGAAGATATAATTCCTGCAGAACTGACGAGTATACTTGTATTTGTAGAAGCGCTAGTAGAGTGAGCACTCGAGATCGCACTCTAAGCGGAGGATCCACTCCCAGTAACCTGGGTGGTTCTCTGACAAGAGTGAACAGCGTGACTAGCGTGTTGAAGCGATTGTTCAGCAAAGAAGACAGACCAGACGGTGGTGTATCGAGCGGTATCAAGACACCAGGAAGACTCGCGAGTTCTAGTTCCTCTGCTTCGTTGCAGAATCGACTAGTCGGTGCGTTAAACTTTCTCAGGTGTATCCAGTGGAAGAATTGAATTTTTTAATAAGCAAAAACATGACGATACTTAGGCCCAGGTGGTTCTATGAGGATTGGCGTGATCAAAGAGGAAGCGGACGAGCAGATGACCCTAACGTCGATGAAATCAGACAAAAGGCCTCACGTGCAGAGTATATTTTCGCCTGGTCCTCCGCCTCCAACTGCTCCGATGGCTGTTCCTGGTACAGAATATTGTCGTAACGGAGAAATATTTTCCACCAGCGCCCCAGTAACCGGTGTAGCAGACAATGGCGAAAGCGCGAACGAAAGAAGTTACATACCTGGGCCAAGGTTAATATTATTCAACGACCGTCAATTTATTCGATTCTTCCCACTATATATGTATATTCGTATTTGTTGGATTCTAGAACACAACGATCGACGCAGTCAGCACGATCGAGCATCGCTTACGAGCCAGCAACGAGTTACCCTGGTAGCGGTATTGCGGACGACCTAATTAGTACTCGTAGTTCCTCTTGTGCCACTACCGATTCCGACGACGAGTTCACGAAACTGAAGACGGAAAGAGAAAAGCAAAGGCGCGAGAAGGTAGTGCGAAGACTGGCCAGGAGTACCAGTGGACATAACAATTTAATTAGCGGACATTCGGCGAGTACTCTCGATGGAGAACACCTTTTGTTGTCGGAATTAGCGCATACCTCGCGTTTGTCCATGGGGCAAGAGGGCTTCGATGATAAGATCGAGAGCGATCGACTTTAGCAGGATTGTTGGTGGTTCTATTTTGAAGTTTAGTTTCAATTGTAAGCAATAGTATACGGATAGGTTTAGATGAAGAAAGGCAATGTTTGAATAGGAAGACTACCGACCAGTTGAATGGTCAATGGAATTATGACAAACTTTTATGGATGTCAAACATCTGTTGATAAGCAAGGTTGATTAACACGTTGATTGCTTTTGTGGTCACCAGAACCACTAAACATGACAATCATCGTGTTAAGATATTAATGTATATATGATGTGTTTTTTTTTTATTAGAAGGAAATTAATAAGCAAACAAGAAAGTATTATGCTCTAGGATGCCCGAATCAAGTTCAGATAGAATTTACTGAAGCGAAGAACGGTGTAAAGCTAATGGATGAAAATTGTAAACATTCCATTCGTGCTTGACGTTCAGTGATAAAGTGGCTCGTAATGTCGTTTCAGATTGTTTAAAAACACACGGGATCATAATTACATGTACTGTAAAAATGGTTGAAACGGATCTTGACCATAGCTGCAATTTTGCGTACATCGTAAGTAAATTTTAACATGTAATGTAAGATTGTATAAAATTTCCAAAGATTACGAATGTAAATGCTAACGTGAACCGGTATACCTCTCACTTCAAATTCTACGTATCGAAAAATGACAATAATAGCGGTAATATTGTCATCGAATATCGCCTTGAAAGTATTGAATTTTATATACGTACATTTGGTAAATGTTACAAGTTGAATCGAATCTGTCCAAAATTTGCGATTGAAATCTTGTTCGGAAAGATGAAATTAATTTTAACTCTCATTTTTTATATCAACCGCTTTAGATATAAAAAATGAGAGTGTGTAGTTAATACAGAATACGTTAGAATTTTAAATGATGTTAATATCTTTTTTTTAATTAAACTTTGCTCGTTTTAAAATGCAGCGGAAATGGGGCCTTCAGAAGGCTGGTTTAAAGCATAAACGCTAAAGACCAATAAGGAATATTTAATAAGCAATCGCAAAAACGCTAAAAGTGCCTATCTTATATTAAAAGTTTTTTATCTTTGAATCGTTCAATTGCGCTTGGAATAATACGAACAGTGTTACACTCAAAACTATTGCTTTTGTACGGTAACGCGTTCGAGTACGCACATTCCAGAAATCAAAGACGAATTTAGATCGATGACAAAATCGATAAAACGATCGCACATCTGCTAAGTAATCCCAATTTCCTACTTTTCATACATTTGCAATATCGCACACTTATTGAAAATGTGAAAGTTTAGAAAAAAATTTAAATAAAATTGCTCGCTAATCGATTTTTTATTACGAATAATATGTAAAGTAGTAGTAAACAGTTTGAGTATCGTAGAGTGCGTGTGTACAAAAGCATATACTTATGTACGTAGTACGATTAACACTCTTTACTGCCTGTGAATAGTTTACGTTAGACAACCTGTCTTTCATTTTGGAGTTACATTCCAGGACGTGAATAAGTTCTCTGGTGCTCAGGATTAATTTTTTGATTTACAGTATTATAGTAAGCTTCTTGGAATGTTCAATAGAAATGTTGATTTCTTTCGAATAAACAAGAGTGAATTTCAAATATCGAATGTGTACAATTGTGTTTCATAGAATATATCCTAATAAAAATTTTCCTGTCTTTTAAACAAATTTAAGCTAGTTTAAATTTTCCCGCTAGAAAAAGATAATGAAAGATGACGCGAGATGTCGCGAGGATTGCCGAAGATTGGTGAAAGGGAGGGGCATTCGTATCAATTCGGATGCTTTCGGAGTCGTTCGGGTAGAGTCGTACGAGTTCGCGAGCAGGCGTCGGCGATCAGGAGAGTGGGAGTGGGGGTCGTCAGTGGGTAGTCGTCGGCGAGAGGTGGCGGTGGTTTTGTACGGTGAAGAAAAGAGGGGTTAAGTGAGCCGTGCCGGGCCGTAGAAGCGAGCTAGCGGTGGCGCGGCCCGTGCTCGTGCCATAGGGCCTCTGCCAGGCATTAGTGCGTTCGTTTACAAGATGGCAGACGGTCCTTCCGTGGAAGACGCGGCCACCGACCTAGGGAACAGTGATTCTCGTTTAACAAGAGAACGACACAAACGTCAGGACGCCCCGTCTTCGATGACGTCCTTGAGCACGGGTCAGGACATCGCCAGACGCATCCACGACGACGCTTCGGTGCTCGAGAATCATCCTCATCATCGACAACATCAACACCAACAGCTTCGTGCTCTCCGTCGTAATTGTCATACTCATCCTCATATTTTGCGTCGGTTATCGGGCAACGGTAACAATAACAACAATAACAATAACAACGGTAACGTAAATAACAATCATCACCATCACCACCATTTTCGACGTCGCGAACACGAGGACGATGACGTAGCCGTTGACGGTATCGAACGCCTTAGTAAAATCGAGAGTGATAGTATTGCTGGTGTTGACACGACGCGCATTCTTCCGTTTGCGTCACCGAGCATCGACGATTACGACGAAGACGATGACGATGATGAAGAGGATGAGGAGGATGACGAGGAGGATGATGAAGAAGAGTACGAGGATGCAGAGGTTATGAGAAAGGAAAATGGTGTTTCGAAGAAGTGTTACGGCGGTGTTCGAATCGATGTAACAAAGACTGTGAAAAACGAAGAGAGCTGTAGCGGTAATAGTAATAGTAGTAGCAATGGTATTAGTAATAATATTAGTAATAATAATAATAACAATAACGAAAACAGTGGTGGAGAGGGTGTCGCGATGATCGTTCACGCGACGCGTGTTGAGAATACCGCCTTCTCGGCCGACGGTCGACGCTCGAGGTCCTCGAGCGTTGCTTTCCTCGACACGGATGCCCCGAACGATCGTGTGAGCAAAGTGAACGAGTGCCGTGTAAACGACAACGCCAACGACGAATATGAGTACGAAAACGGGAACGGGAACGCGGTACAGAAAGTGAATCGTCTCGGATGCGATAACAGCGAGAGAGACGAGGTGACTCGAAAGACGGACGACATCTCTAGTGACGGTAGTAGTGATGGTGGTAGTAGTAATAGTAGTAGTAGTAGTAGTAATAGTAGTGGTGGTGCTGCTGCTGCCGCCGCTGCTGTTTCTGCTTCTGGTGGTGGTGGTGCTGGTGCCGCTGGTGTTACTGCAAATGGCCTCGTCGCCGGCAGGCATCAGGGCAGCCCTTTCAAGGGACAGGTTAGGATGGCCGAAGACACCCTCGTCGGGCCTTGCGGCAAGAAGCGGTGCGCCGATCGATACGACAGCTCCGAGAGTTCTGACAGGTGAGTGAGCGAGATAGCTTCTATCGTCATTCGAGGAACGCCTCGAGGAGGCGGAGGTGGTGGAGGAGGAAAAGTAGGAGGAGAAACAGAGAGAAACGGCAAGGAACTAGAAACTCAAACTCGTAGCGTGCCTTTGCTCAACTTTATCGTGTCCAATTTCTATTCGAACCTCTTTACTTTATCTCTTTTCACCTTGTTTACATTTTCCCCTATGTACATTTTGTCTCTTTATCGGACACGATCCGGAGGAGTCCAGTTGTATCGGATAAAAGAATTCGAAAGTATAATAGTTTCGGAGCTGCTTTGTATAGACGTAGTAGCCTGTGTCCGATTCTCGGAGTTCGGGTATCGCAATTAGTGGGAAGGCGCGTTCGACAGCAGGCCAGGGGTCGTTGTACCGTGGTTACGAGACCGACAACCGTGGCTGCGTTCGATCTGTGTGCGCGGCGTGTTTATAGGTTCGTAGATGCTGCCAACTTGCTCTTCTTCTTACTCTCATCCTTCCGTTTCTCTCCGTCTTTCTGTCTTTATTTTCTTCGTCTGGCCCTCGCCTTACGACTTACGCGAACTTATCACGCTAGACCCAGCTTTCGTTCGGCCAATCGAAACTCTTCCTTTTCTTTTCGTCGACTGTTTGTCGACAAATATTTACAACAATTATTCACCGCGATACTTGCATTCAGACGTTGTACGTTCGCGATTTTTTTCGCGGCGAATAAGTCTAAAGTGCGCTCGTTAAATGGACGCGTTTACCTTCGAAGGAAAAAGAGGTCGCAATAAAAGTTTAGCATCCTAACGGTTCTTTCTCCGCGGTACGCTAAACTCGAGCGTTTCTCAGGAAGAAACCTCTTGTTGTTAATGTCCCATTTCGATTCGGTTATCACAGTTATCGGTAATGTTTTTAAATAGCTTCATTGATTCGGAGCGTTACTTTTTCGCGCATACATTTCGAGTTACGCGTGTAAGTACGTGGCTCACCTCTGCAAGAACGTGTATTCTTTTTCTGCGCCTCTCGAATAACGCGACCATGAATGCTTAATACGTTTTAACAACTCGTCGCGCGTTTATCTGTTCAAGTTTCACGCGAGCGATCTTCATCTATCAAGGAGGTATGTAAGTAGTTAGTTCGATTCCATGCCAGGAATAGATAGGAATAGATTGCTGCATATCAAATGGCCGATTTCGAAACGTACAAATCTGATACTGATAACACGAAAGTACCACCGGAACACCACTCGTATCGTATCGATTTGTGTCATAAACATTTCGGAAAATCACTACGTAAACTTGTACTATTCATAAGTTCTTATTAACTTCTTCGATAAAATTTAATTAGGTATGTAAAATTATATTCGCAATCGCCGATGACCCCTGTGACGCTGCATATATTTCGCACAAAGTCGTATGTAAATTGGACATTTCCGTTGCAACGATCCAATAAATTACACCTGGCAACTCGGTGGGACTGTCTTTCTGTACGGTTTAATCGCTAGCCTAGAGATAGTTGCGTTTAACTTCGATAACGATTATCTGGTTACTGTGAAACGGGTGTAGTTTGTCTGGTTCGAAATAACGAAAATTTAGCCACTGAACATTCTAGCCGAGTTTCGATACTCGTAAGCCCCTACTCGCAAGGATCGAAAGCTTTCATAGGATTTTCTGTTTCCGTTCGGAATGGAATACCGTTAGGCTTTGCTAGTCGAGTTGCTGTTGAGTTAATCGAGGAAAGGAAAGAAGGAAGGTTCGCGATAGCATCGGGTACTCGGAATGTCTATTTCGAAGCGGAAGGTGGCTTTGCAGCGTACGATGTCGACAAAGTGCATGGTCGTGGCGTGTCCGCGTCGTTAATTTTCATCGTAAAATAAATCTCTTGTTTCGTCGACTCATTATCGGCTAACGTGGACGAACTGGTCGTGCCAGTTGCTCGAACAAACTTTGTTCGGTTCTTTCCAAGTTTCACCGGCCTGTTCCGGCAGTTGAGGAGAGGGTTCAGTTATCCGTCCCTTTTTCTAAATAATTTTCTTAACCGCTCGGTTAAGGGTATCCCGCATACGGAGGGTCAACAAGTAAAGGTACTTAAACGAATGTAAAAGCCGAAAGGAGAGCTTGGAATCATTAATCGTGGCGAAGGTTGGTATTGAAGCAAGGTACAGGGCAAAGAGTAGCCGTGGAATGGTAACGAAAACACGAGGGACCGGTGATTAGCGACGCGAAAGTCGGCCGTTATCGCGAGGCAAAGATTAACGAGCAGCGAGGTGAATTCGGGTCATTATCTGGACGCGTTTCGAGTGACGATAAGACTTGCAACCGTTCGGTGAACCGTACCAGAGACCAATTACACCAGGAAAAACAACGAATCGCGGCTAGCCGGAGTCTCTTGGGCTTGGCCACAGCAGGAGACAAGCCATGAAAATATTACCAGAATGGCTGCCACGGGCTCCGCGTGTACGCGTGAACGCGAACGCACCGGGTGCTCCCAGTTCCGAATCAAAAAGGATGCTGCACCGCGTGAGACGCGACTCCGAGTGCCTCATAAATTCACCTCCTCGCGGTTCCTTTTCTTTTTATTCTTGCCTTTGCACACGATTCGTCGAGGTTACTTTGAATTTTCGAGGACCGATCGCTGCCGTTTAACCCTTTTGATGCACGCGATGCATCACGGGTCGTCGAAAATTCACCTTAGTAGATTCACCTTAGGGATTTTTCAAGAAATCGAAACAAGAGGAATATACCGATTCGTCAAGTTTCGCCGATCGATTCGATAATCAGCCAGTTTATTTATCTTTCTTTTTTCTGCACGCTCGACGAGCTGGTCCCGCGGCGAGGCGAGGCGAAAAGAAGCGGGGGCGATGGCGGAGCGGTGGTCGCGACGCGAATCGCGTGGCCGTGGCCGTGGCCGTGAAAGTGAAATTCGTGAATGAAACGAGTGAAGGAACAGCCGGCAAAGTAAAGTGAAGGTAAAGGTTGCCGGTTTCGGCTGCTTACGCGGGCCCGGTCCTCTTTTTTCACCGTTCCGGAATTCTTCTTCTCGCCATTCCAGAGAAAAACTCTATTATCAACTTGTGCAAATGCAAATTAGAATTTTCCTATCGTTAATTCGAAAGTAAACGACTTATCTCCTATGATAGCCTGTTCGCAAATACATGGCACGACGAAACGGGGCCGTTCTCCGTTTGGCACGTGGGCGGCTGAAAGTAGGAAAAAGCGCGCATTGTGCCGGTTAACGAGAGGAGGTGGACGACGACGAAGGCGGTGGGTTTCCCATGAGCCGTGCTGCCGCAAAAACGCCGCTCGAACGATGTCGCAACTGCAGTTAGAAAGCTCAGCTCTATTACGCCTGCTCGTTCGCTCGATTGCTCGTGACTCGTTTGGCTTTTCTGCAAAAATTCTGCAACAATGTTCCTTCGCTCTCCGTTCATGGAAAAAATAGCTAGGTCGGTCTTTCAGCGGACACAGGAGGAGCATAATCGCGAAACTGGTTGCTTTCGGTATACGCGACAAGCTGCGGTTAATTGCAATTAATCCGCGGTCCTTCTAATTAGACAGGAACAAAAGCAGGCCTTTTGTCGAAGGGTGGATGGGACACGTTAATTGGATCGAGGGGTGCGATCCTTTGGGCGGGAAAAAGGGATCGCGCGAGACCGGGACACCCGTTAGAGAACTTGTTGCTCGAATCCGTCGAAAGAACAGGGCCGCTCGAAAAGGGCCGCTAGGTTGGCTCGTATTGATCCAACAACCGGCTAAACCCTTCTCCTCTCCTCGCTGCATCGTTGCATTACCGCTGTTTCCTCCGCGCCCAACACGACCATCGTGTGGGACGAAGAAGAGCGTGGAAAAATGTTGTCGAAAACCTCTCGATGCCAAGTCGGCGCTGAATTTATCGCGGCTAGAAAGTCGAAATTTTGATGAATTATCTTGAAGGATCGCGTGTAAAAGCTTGTAAAGTTACAGTAGCTAGTCACGCTTGGCTCAGATCGATAAACCGAGGCGATAAGCTCGGCAAATGGGAAAAGGACGGTTCGAGAAACCCGTTTTCTAGGATCCTCTATAGGTATATATCTACTATCTAACACCTGTGCTAAATCAAAGTCGAACGGGGCTGAAAGCGTTAAAACTCGATCCGAATGTAGCTGGACACCGTTCACCGAGCAAAAGGAACCGCGCGAACCGTGACCAGTCGGAATCGCGAGGAACGCTTCAAATCCGCTCGTGCATTCGCGAGAGCAGCGAGCGCAACGAACAAACGCTGCACCTCGCCGCGCCGTGAAGAAAGAGAGAGTGAAATCAACGACCGGTCTAAAGCACTTCTGCCGTGTGGCCCGTGAACGAGAAACGCGGTCGTCGCGATAGAGAGCCGATTACGAAAGCGACGTGTTGCAAAACCTCTGCTATTAAACCTAGGCCTAGGTTGCAAGCCCGCAATCGCCGCGGCCGTGCACACGCTTTACCTTACCGAGCTGATACCAATCTGGAAGACGAGAACCCCACTTGGAGAAGTCCACTCTATATAGAAATCTTCCTTTTGTTTCGCAACTAGAATACATTTTTATTGTTCATTCTGATCGGAGCAAAGAATAGAATTTTATTTATGAATTCGTGTTTAAATAAAATTCAACCGAGTCGCGATAACTGGTTATTCAATGGTTGCATGCAAAACAAAAACGCCTTATGGAGCGTGTATGTATACATATACTGTTCGATAAAGTCGGTCGAGTAATTTGTTTAGTGGTCCGAACGGTGAAAAATAGAATCTTTTGTTCGACTCGTGTTTTCTTCGATTCTGTTCTTTTGTTCGGGTTTCGATTTATGCATTTACGTTCATTGTCCTCTCGGTTTGGTATATAAACGCGTCGTTTCAACGAGCAATTAAAAAATGGTCTAAGATTGAATTTTCGATGGTGTAAATCGAGAGTGGGAGTGGCGCCGTTTCCCCCCGGCTGTAATTTCCGTCGCACCAGCGCCATTTCCCTCTCGTCCAATACCGCTAACGATCAATTAGCTGTAAGCAGCAATCGTTCGATGAATGGCGAACAGGATACTCGTCCTGGTCCGTCATAGTCTCTCCGATTTGCCTCTAATCAAAGTGTTTTCGTTTTTCATCAAAGGATTAAAGCGTCGTTGCACTAGAAATTCTCCAATGATCCGAGACTCGGTTGTATCATCAAATGATTAAGGATCTCTGGCGAAACTTTCTAGCCGGAATAAAATTCACGCAAGCCAGGCTCCAGACAGTCGGCAGAAGTTCTAGTAGGTCTAGATAGCGGACGTCCAAGAACGAGTTTCATTTTCTATCCGTGTCGGAGTCAAAACGAAAGGATAGGTGGGTGAGAAAGGGCGGCGAGGGTGAAGAGGAGGGTGGAAGGGAAGCGTAAGAAAGAGAGGAAAAAAGTTTGAAGAAAAAGGAGCAAGGAAGATGGAAAGAGATCTCTAACCCCGCTATTTATCCCTTGAACCCACTCCTCTTCTTGCTTGGTCCCTCCATCTCCTCGATTTCGCGGTCAGAATTTGCGGAATGTCCGAGGCTGGAACCAGTCCATCCGGTTTTTTAATTGCAAAAAGGATCCGCCAGGACCGAAGAGCGGACTGTGCAAAACTCGCCTCGGACCTAAACCTTTCGTAGACAGGAGACCCTTCGGCTCCATCGAGATCGGAAGCTTTCCTCGGTCGTTGTAAAACTTCCGCTGGATTTCTGCGCGATGACGACAGCTTTGCATCCGCGTTATCGATCAGCGTGATTTATCATTGCCTCTTCGATCGATGAGCGAAATCGACGCATTTATCGATGACGGAAACGAGAATAGCACGAGCGTGGTACCCCTATTTTCTCGTAGGAGAAAAGAGAAGGAAAGTATCTTGTCTCACGTACGAAAGACCACCGAGAGCGTGATCGCGCGATGCGATTTCATGAAAGTCGCGTTCATTATCGCGAGACCTTCCGCGAGATTGCGGTAACCCATTTTCCATTGCGTTTATTCGCCACGAATAGCTGTGTTTAATTGAACGGTTCGCGTAATCTTGGCGTAACACGCGATGCAACTTTCAGCATCGATATTGCTTTTTTACTAATCTCATTCATCCTAACTCGTAACACACGAAAATTACACGATTCTCGGGATTCGGGGATCTTTTGCCTGAAAGATGATTGTCAATTCAACCGCTCGATTCCTTTGGTTCTCTCAACAGTTGGATCGTGAGAACAGTTTAATACCGCGGCGAGCGATTGCGAAACAGTTATGAGGCTGTTTGAAAGGAAGGAAGGACCGATATCGCGTCGGTATCGACAGGACTGATGGTTTCGAAACAGATTTAGCAGAACCTCGAAGCGTAGCGGAAACTCGTGGGGCGGGAAAATTCAACGATAACAATTAATAATCGGTCGGACAAGTCACGCGCGAGCGCGGACCGACGCGATCCGACGCGACGCGACGCAACGGGGCCATGCCTGATTATGATTTAACGATTTCGTCACGTTTCGATTGGCCGTCGATCGCGTTCGCTTTTATCCAGGAAAAAATATCGCGGTGTTACACCATGACCTGCAAGCATGGTGTGGTTTACAAACCAAAAGGAAACCAGCAAAGGGATCGTAGCATCGGGCTCCTGGCCCTACCACTCTTACGCTCCCTAAAACTGGTTTCGTCATTTAGCAACGCCCCTTTTCGTGGGCCCTTTTGCCTCCATCACTACCATCGCTCCCGCAGGATTTTAAATGCCCTTCGAGAAACACGAGAAACCGTACCCGTCCCCGCTCGCTTCTATTACGGACGCGTTCACGATCAAATCATGTGATTCTTTGTATTAACCTTCTCAATGTGAAAGGTGTACGTATACACACTCCCACACGTCCTTTAATGTGTACGAAAGGCGTACATGTATACCTACTCTCTCGCGTTAGATAGGCTTTGAATCCGAGTATATTGGAAATCAGGAAAGTGGTCGATTTTTGCCTAGACGAATCAATTTTCAGGGTAATTTATCGACACCCTGTAACCAGTTCGCGTTGTTTAACATCTTGATCAGTTTTTCCGTGCCAGCTCGGGTCAGCTTGGCTTCGATCCGTCCTCGATAAATTACCCGTTTCCCCTGGCACGCGTTTCCAATCTCGTCCGGACATTCGCCAAACTTGGCTCGATTCCTTATACTTGTATCGTCAACGATGCGAATAAAGCTGAGTCGAGAAGATGATCGATTCATCCTCGAAATATTGGAAACGTGACGTTCGACGGCACCGCTTCCAAAGTGCTCCTACGCTTTATCGAGAATACCTCCGGAAAATTGCAATTTTTCAACTTTCCGCGTTAACCAATTTTCCTTGTCGCCGTACGTGTTCGACACATTTTTCCGCTCTCTCTCTTTCGTGCCAAGATATTATATACTTTTTTCAGGTCAACGCGTGGTCCACTTTATATTTCTTCCTTTATCCCAGCTGTTTTGTTCGTTTCCCTTTTTTTATTTCATCCTCGTCTTCTCTTCGTTTTTCCGCGACCCTTCGCCACTTTCACAAATTTTCCAGCAATCGCCGAGCGCCGATTTTCCAAAGATTAGCTGTTCGTTATTGGAATAGTCGAGCAATATCCTGCCGGATGCGGAGTCCAGACTGTTGACCTGGATCCTCCAACTTTTCTGGATCGAAGAGGTCTAGTTAAACGGCTCGTTCTATTTCACGCGACAGCTCCGCGAGAATATACGATTGAAATGGGTCGTGTGTTAATCTTGCCTCGTTTAAAGTTCATCCAGTGGTCGTGTCGTTTCGAAATCGTTTGAAATTGCCAAGTATAGCTATTGGTTCGAGTTGCATGCGCAAATGCGAGAGCGCAAATATTTCAGCGTCTTATCATTAGTTTTCTCGATAACATTCCAAGTTCTGAAAGTGGTTCCCACACGTTACCAGACAGCCTGCATTTTCATAGCTGCTATCACTTCGGCATCGTGGAAATTAATTTCCGGTTACCAGTTAACGCGTTCGCTCGTTTATGCGAATGTTTATGGAACGTGTTCTGTTCGCTGTATACAATTGCCATTGTATACAGTCGGAATGGTAAAACGTTTCGAAATTATGAAACGAAAAGGTGAATTTTTAGAAAGTATCCTACCTACAATCGCGATGCTGTACTCTATAATGTTCGATTTTTCATCCCGGCGACACGAAACGACAATAACGGGTCTTCTTTACGTACCATTATCCGACGCGGCAGCTGGTCGACTCTAATGAAAGTGCAACATCCGGTTGGATTCGCTGACCAGCCAGGCAAGCGCTCTGGATTTTCCTCCCATTGTTCATCGACCGAGCCAAGATGAAATTCTACCGTTGTTTCACGATATTTTGTAGAAAACTTCTTTTTCTTTTGCGAAACGTTTCAAAAAGACCTGACAAATTACCCCGAGTATCGGAATCTTCTCGTCCAGACAAAAGGTGGTTCTGAAATTTCGAGTTTGAAAACGTTGCGTACCCCTGAAGGCAGTGTTCTTCGGCCAATTCTTCGGATCGTTTACGTGTTCTCCTCGGTTCTGCGCCGGAAAGTCCGAGCTCGTGGAATCTCGTAATTCTGCCCGGAAGGGTCTCTTCCTTTCGATCGGTTTCGTATCCAACCACGTTCGGTAGCGTAATTGCTAACCGCATCACAACCTCGCGCCTCTCTTCCTTTTTTTTTCTACAGTTTTTATCCTTCCCTTCTTTGATTCTTTTACCTCGATTCATCGAATCTCTCTGGAATACCTGGCGATCCTTCACATTCTCGTCCTGTCTGTTTCTTATTTCGCGTTAAATTTGATTAATGACGAGTGGCCATGAACCGCTGTAAAATGGAGCGAGAACCTCGTTTGATCTTCTTTCAAGAACGTGTCCAGGATGCATAGAAAATTACGTCACAGTAGAACGGTCCAGTGAGCCCGGGGTGTGTATACTCGATGTCTCTGTCTCACCCTCTCTGTTCTTCTTCTTTTTTTTTTTATCTTTCTCCTCTCTAGTCTCGTTCTTTGTTGCTCTTTCTCGATTGCAACGACCACCGGGGTCGTTTCCCGGTGAATGCGTACGAAGGAGAGAAAGAGAAAAAAGGGCACCCTCGGCCTGAAAAGTATTCTGCCCTAGGAAGCTGCCCTTTGGACACGACTAATCGATACAGCCCGTTCGATATGGACCTCCTCCACCCGCGTGTACAGCCAGCCGCAAAATTTTCTCTCCTTCGACTTCTCCCGTTTCTGGTCCCGGTTAATTGTCCCGGAAGTAGACGGTAAAACAAAAGAGGATGGCAATAATTTCTATCGTGATTTCTGCTCGAACTGCGCTCGATCTTTCACTTAGCGCGCTAATAAAAACGAACGGTCGCCTGTGAAAGATTCCGAGCAGTCAAATTACAGGTACAAAGTTGTAACACGAGGGCGAGCAGACGGAGATGGAGATATCGAGGAGCAACACCTGGTTCGCGCACCTTGCAAACTGGTCTCACCTTCTCTCTTTCTTCGCCCTCTCGTCCTCTGGACACGAGAGCGACACGTCTCTCGTTCTCCTCGCATTCTGTGCACGCACCTTTAATTTCGCACCTCGCTGACAGGCATCGAAAGACAAAAAACTTAGCCCGTAGCTCTTTCGCTCGTTTCTTTCCTCCTCCACGTAGTTGTAAAAGTAAGACGAACGTCTTAAATTGCAGTCCTGATAAAGTGCGAACAACGATGAGATTCTCTCTTGACTTTTTTTCATCGAGAGTTACCTTATGAAATATTTTAAACACCGTTGTAACTTGTAATTATTTCCTTCTCAAGTATCGGTTAGTGTAAAAACGAAAAAGGCCAAAGGGTTAGTAGGTTTATCTCGCTACTTGGTCGTGGACGAAAACGTCGAGTTTGGTTTTTGCTCGGAACCCTAAAGAAGATCGACAGTCAGCAGGGTAGAAATCCAATATCGTGGAGAGTGGGTGGGAAGAGAAGAAGGGCCGGTCACGAAAAAGCCGATCCAACCGTGAAGTCCATCCCCGGTGACTGATTGGTCATTCCGCAATTTAATATTGACGCTCCCTCATCGTTATACGTCGATCTCGCCTCACTTCCCTACCTCGATGGCTTATCTCGCTCTTAAGGGGTGGATGGGCTCCGACGTTCCGCTTGGTGGGGTGCCAACTTGTGCATCTGCGAGTGCGAAATCCGCGCAGATCCTATAGCGATCGAGGGTTCATGCGAGACAGAGATAGAGGAAATAGGAAAGGAGAGGTTTAAAGGGTAAGGCCACCCGGAGTGCTGAAAAATGATAGATAACTCGAGCAGTGATTTTCTTGAAAGATACATTTTAAAATTGGCTGATCAAATTTTGAAGGGGCCTGTACGAAATCGTAGGCAGCAACAATATACACGTGCACAGCCCTGAGCGGTTGGCTACGACGCAGAATATCTAGTCGAGGTAAGCTGGATACGGGAACAGATGCGGGGTACATTAATCGTGCAACCGCTACAGGGGTTCCTACCCTTCTGATCGATATTATTGCAATCGGTATGGCCCCACGATCCACCATTGTGTTTGCCGTAGCCACGAGCCATCGCGACTATTTCTCATAGTTCGTTTGCTTTTCCTTTTCTTTTCTTTTCTGCTATCGAAACTGATGATCAGCAACACTTGACTCATTAAAAACGTGGTAGAGATAGATGTTGGTAAAAGTTTCTTCGTGTCCTCGATGGATTAAAAACTGATCCATCTTTTGAAATTCATCACCGAACAGAGCTAGTTCGTCACATCGGCTTACGGAGCCGAGAAGATCCTCAAAGGGTTGCGTTTAGCTACCGGTGACCATCGTTAGTTCTGGATCCCTCGTTCCTAATTCAGTTTTTTTCCCCCGCTATCCCGCTCTCTCATCTCGCGTCCATCTTCTCGTTTCATTCTCCCTCATCCCTTGCGTCTGTCGACGAGGAAAGCTTGGTCCACGATGCGAACGCGTGGATTCGTATGAGGGGAGTCGCGTGTTGCACGCGTGAGTCATGCGTCATGCAGCGTGTACGCGCGCGACCCTTTGTCCAGATACGCTGATCTCTCCTACCCTGTTCTCCAGCTTTTCTTTTCTCCTTGTCTTTATTAATCACGATTTGCCGGACTTTTGTTGGAACGTGTCCGTCGAGTTTTTCAAAGAAAATTGAAAAACCGTCGTATTCTTGCATCGGTGAAATATTTCGTGGAATCTTGATAGGAACTGATCGCGAGCAGAGGAGAACGGAACCGTATCGGTGCATCTAGTTGTCGAGGGCGCAACAAAAGGGTTGTAGCGCGGAGGGTGGTTCTGTCAGTCGAATCTGCAGGCAACGAAGGGTGAGAGACGGGAGATGATGTCACCGCAGGGGATGGCTAATTTAATGACTGCTGATTGGCTATGCATGGGATACATGAATAGGCACCCACTCCTAGCGAACGAACACAATCTCTTCCCACGTCTCTGGTTTTGCTGTCGTCGCGTCGCCTCGCGTCGGGTATTCTCATGCGACCAGACGTAGATCAGAGCTAATTTTGCACCGATTGTGCCACTCTACTTCCTTCGATGCCTCCGCTCGTCGCGCCGTTCGCGCCGTACCGAATCGTAAGCCTGTGTTTTCAAAATAAAATCACTCGTAGTTTTTTTCATTTTGATATCAAACGCGAAGAGTTCATCGACGTCTTGGAACTGTTTCACGGTTTACGAATAGCGGGCAATAATAGAGCCGTTATAGGCAACATGTTTTATATTTAGGATATCGACTATGTGTGCTTAGTTCATTGTTCTCTTTCATACATTTTTGAACAAGCACTCTTCGAAGAGAAAACATGCTTTAATCTTGATCTGTAAGTCAAATTTTTATTCGACGGGGTGAGAGATCACCGGTTGGAAGAAGGAACTGGAAATAATCGTAATCCTTATCCCGAAAGATCAATTTTGGACAGATCGACGTAATTCCCTGGGTATTTGCATATTTTTTACGGGCCTTGCGTCTCTCGCTAATACCGAGTGTGTTCAGAGGGTTCGCGTTCGTAGTCTCAGGCTGAAAAGGGACGGGGTGGAGGGTGGAAAATGGCGAGGATCGATGAAACGGCTATGAGAAGCATAAAAGCATTTCCGTTTTAATGCGAGCCGCACGTGATGGCTCCCATGCAGCCACGATACCGGCGAAAGAGAAAAAAAAAAAAAAAAGAAATGAAGAATCTTCGGAACGATAAAAGTGCTTCGAACACTTTCGCCTTCGTGAAGTATCGAAAAGGATCTAGATTTTCCGACTATTTGCAATTTTTCACGGTTTCCGAGTTGTGAACGAAGCTTAATGCTCGTAGTTGACGATCTTTGATGTCTAGGCTATTACGAGGCACCGGGGTGTCGCCGCGATTATCGATTTTACGGTTGAGACAATTTTTCTAAACGAGGAACGCAGCAGACTAGAAAATCGCGAGGAACGTACAGTTCCGCGAATAGATGTCCTTCCTCGGTTAAGACGGTAACGAGGAGGCGTGGATCTGACGAGATGGTAGCGAGCGGAATGGTGATCTTCGGTCTTCGACTGTTAGCACGTGCCACGGCAAGCGAGTTACAAGAAAAAAAAATAAAAAAAAATAAAAAAACGTTATCGAGTACAAGCTGCTGCTTACGCAACGACACGACGACGGATGCAAGAAAAGGCTGAGAGAAAGAGAGGCGTGGCAGACGGCGTATCGCGCGAGGACGTAACGCGTTACGCATAAAATACGCTTGTTCAGCTGTCGAGGGAACGCGCGAGCCGGAAGCTAGCAAAGATCCGTTACCCGAGAGTACCCATCGTTGGAATTTCTTCGATGCGTCTATGAAACGCAACCGTGAACTTCCTTCCACTTATGGCAAGGAGAAAAACCGAATAGATAGGAATTATTACAATGATTTTTTATTCCATTTGGAATATATACGGAATCAATGAATTAATGGTTGATCGTCAGACAATGGCGCGAGCTGTAAATCGATAATACAACCTCGTAAATTGCGCGGCTACTGATTTAATTAGTCAATTGCCGGCTGCTCGAACTGTCGTTTTTTTTACCTGTGCCAACGATATTTCTTCGTCGAGCGATACGGGGGAAGGTGGATCAGATAGCCGTGGAAAAAGGTGAAAGACGACACCGGTTCTTATTATTACACGCGCTGCTAATTACTCGATCGATGCTACTTGTCGTCCGCAAAAGGATGTCACCTTCGTTTCACCTGGACGCTTTGCTGATCGATTAACTCATCGGTATTTCGCGTTTGTTTTTCCAACGAATTGCTCTTTTCACCAGCCGACGGAATTGTTTACGCGTTTTCTTCTGTTTTTTAACGAGCACCCTTCGAAGCGGAGTACATACATGTTCCTCGATAAAGCGGAACGTCGCGCAAGAAAAGCATTTTTTCCCTACCCATCGAGCAACAATCAGCTCGCTTAGACTTTGAAGTAGCGGTTCGAAGCGTTCAGCTCCTTCCGCCTGTCGAGGCGAGCGTGTACGCGCGATCTAGCAAGTCTGCCACTCGGTTTCCACCAGCACGAAGAAAGTGACTTTGACGTTTTCCTCGTCACTGGTCTGAGAAACGCGCAGGTGCTCCCTCGATTCAACCGGCAGGTTCTCCCTATTCCCTTATTCTGCTCTGCACATTTTTTTTTCTTTTTTTTTTTCATTTATTCACCATCGAAACAATTCATTTCGACACCATTGCTATTTCGCAATTAAAATAATTACGATTTCTTGTGTGTCATCGAGTAGGTTTTCTTTGTGCTGTTGGAAACAATACTAGGGATTTGGTTGTTCAGCCTGGAGGGGAACAGGAAATCGTGGTACAATTAACGAGTACACGTCTGCCCGGAGGGGGCGAGTAGATCACAGGGGTCTAATTCGATTTTTAAGATCAATGGAGGCCCTGTTCCAAAGAGTTCGGCCGGTTTCCTAAAAGCTCGGCCTAATCATGGACTCCATTACCCCCGTGGCTTCCACGCCATGGCAACTAATCTCGGCCAGCTATACGTTCCCCTTCGTTGTCCTCGCCTTTTCTTCTCTTTTTTCTCCCTTCGGGATACAATGCCGCCCGGGCACAAGGATCGTCCCGGCAACAATTACGAAACGCGTAATGTGTATATTTAAAAAATTGCGATTCCTTTTCTTCCATCGAAACTTCGAAAATGCCATGAGATTGCTAAGATAGAGAATTCTCTCTAGCTGTCGCGGACGTTCTCGGTTCTTTCTGTGTCACGAGCTAGCACAAAAGAGCGTAGATCGTTGGAGGAGATTGAAGAGTAGGCTGGTACATCGAATTCGATGCCCTGGAAAAATTCCATCGACAATGAGGACGTTTAATCGCGCTTTCCTGGCTTGGAAAAGTCTCGAAAGAGGGAATCGTGGTAGATTGAAAAGAAACGCGTCTGCTTTCGGGCTTGGTAGACGTCGAGAGCAAGAATGGCTTTGTACTTTTGTCGTCCTTCTGGCTAAGATATCCTTTCACGATAAGTTTCTTTTCTACGGTGTTCTTCGTAGAACCTTCACGATTCTTTCGTGATTTCGTT
The DNA here is from genome assembly GCF_907164935.1 of Osmia bicornis bicornis. Lineage (NCBI taxonomy): Eukaryota > Metazoa > Arthropoda > Insecta > Hymenoptera > Megachilidae > Osmia > Osmia bicornis. Next base: position 7,163,624 of record NC_060216.1, on the reverse strand, counting down.
TCGTTCTCTGTACAGGACGTTTCAAAAGAGACGCCATATTTCGATAGCATCTGTTAGATCAAAAATCTAAATCCCACTCTGGTCTAAATAAGTCGTATCACATATTTTGAAACATCCTGCGGTTTATTCTCGCGTCGAGTCTTCCAAAATGCGTTTTAGCGCAAAAATATGGAATCAAGATGTCCATTCAGGAGACGAAGAGCCGCCGACGAGATCTCGTATCAAAGGCAATTCTAGAGCTCGAAATTCTCATTTTCCTTCTCTTATTTTCAGCTCTCGTTCCTCTGACGATAACTATTCTACAGTCCGCGCGAAGTGAAAAGCTAATTAAACGCGACTCTGCTTTTCCGAGCGTCGAATTAGCCTGGCTAGACTTCCGTTCTTCGATGATTAACGACTCGGGATAAGATTAGAGGTCGCGAGTAGAAAGTCGACGATCCAATGGGTTATCGCTAGTCGCTTCTCTTCGTTGTTATCCCGCTTTGTTATCGAGCAAGTCCGAGGCTCGGGCTTGTTTCTTTTCAACTTCTTCCTGTCGCTCGTCCGTACTGATAACAGCTGCTGCATTGCATAATAGATATACTTATACCGAGCCGTAACATCTTTTTTTCTTCGTATCGCTAGCTTCTTCGAGGAACGATTTATGTCTTCGAAAAGCACCTTTCGGTTTACACGATTCCCTTTTCCGCTGGTACCAGTATGTCGCAGTGGTTGTACACGGACGGTCCGATGGAATTATAATTTCTCGATGATGCGTCGAGCAGCTGGCACTTGGGAGTCTGTCTGGCACGATTATCGGGCTTCGATCACCGCGTAGCCATCTATCGGCGGTGGATCTGGCCGCGCGAGTCGCACGAACAGCTGGAGGAAATGTCACGACTGCTGTTGGCGGCCCACCGCATGCCACGATAACGAACGACGACGCCTATTTCTTCTTCTCCACGGATATGCTCGACCAGCGCTGCACAATGAAGTAATTTAATTGGCGCATCGTTTCCATAAATAGCTCGGCCGATTGCAACAACCACTATGTCTCCCTTCTCTTTTGATCGCGACGCGACGCGACGCGTTTGCTAGTCGATGGATCTGATCGAAGATCGAGAGATAAAGGTGCGGGCATTACCTGCGGGCTCGTCACCGAACCAACAGCTGTCACATAGTTCGTCCTTTTAGCGTCGATTTCCGAGCCATCCCAGTTTACTGGTAAACACTTGGTGCCAGCTCTGGTTCGCGCCAATTAACTTCGTCCTTTCCCAGTGTTTTCGTTTATGCAAATTCGCCGGGATCGCATCTGGCGCAGAAATTGCTCGCTTCTGTTTCGACGTAGCAGACTCCAACGGATTGCGCCTTCTTTATCGAATCCCGCTTACAACAGATGCCTGCGACGAGTTACTTTTACGGAGTGAACGAGTATTCTCCTTCGCGTTTCCTCCTCGATACGATTTATTGTTTTTCTCAAGCGAAGCGTCGCGAAGATAAATTGTTCAGCCGATCGATTTCGATTAATCGACAGGTAATTTCGTAATTGGACACGGGATCCAGTTGTGACGGTGGTAAGAAACCGGTAGGATTTATGCCCGGTACATGCGTCCACGATGGAGGTCGTGTAGAATTTTAATAGGAGACGATTCACTGCATCCCGACGAATTATATGTGCATCAATATTTATCGGAATTATGATCAGAAAATTATATATGAACGCAGGTAAAAGGAAGGAGGTCGTTGACTTTCAATAATCGTGATCCATAATACAAATTTCTTCGCCAGTCTTCTCAACGCATTGACGTATCCTATAATAGCGAAACGGTTAATCGGAAAGGTCTGTACGAAAAATAACTTGTCAAATAACTGTACACGTGTTCGAAGGCGATGAAATCACGGTGGATAAAAGTAAGGAAGGAAGGAGGACTAAGGTAGGGTCAGTGTCGGTTATTGCGCGCGGGGGTACGTTTTATGGGATGTAACGACTTAGGGGATGTACTTGGGCCCTCGTTTAGATCTTATCTAAACCGCCGGTTTCCTGGCGTGTTTCGTTTTCGTACTTTTCGTATGCACGCATGCACGCACGCACGAAATTAAGGAGGAGCGACGTTCTTCTTCGTTAATTGCTTTCTCGTGATCGCATTTGCAGCTCGTCTACCGAGCCGATAAGCAAATTCGTCGAATGTTTGCCAAGGTTCGTTGTGTATCCAGGGCGGAGGGAAGACGATCAGATACCGTTTAAGATAGGAATTTTAACCTCCACTTATTTGCATCGCGAAATCATTATATTATGTCTCTATTGTAGCGGAGAGAAAGCTTGAGGATCAATTTTTCGAACCACCAATTACTTTTAATTAAATTATCTTGGCATACTTCGAGTGACTTCGATAATCTCTGTCTTGATACAAATTATTAAATAGGCTCTGATAAAATCGCGTTTTATATTTAAAACCGTCGCCGTCGCGTCCATCACCGGTGACAGACGCTATAAATTTAATTAGGTCACTTCTGAAATAGCAGGTTTAAGCGTTATATTTAAAAATTCATTTCAGAAACGGAGAACAGCATTTCGATTCTATCGTCAATAGTGCAAGTTCATTTCCCCAGGAAAAGGTAACGTGGGTTCATTTCGACCCTCGAAGGACATCCTGTTCCACCCCTTGTATAAATAAAGTCGTAAAAAAACAATTTGCTAGATCCCTGTCTGACGGGTTCCTTTTTATTAGAGGGAATAACTGAAGATGGATGGAAGTATCTCGATTTCCCTCGATCTTTGGTAAAACAGCGAAGAATCGTAGCAACAGGAATTAAACTTTCAAATTAGCAAGTTGAACATTTAAATTACAAAATGAAACGATCGTATTCCAGGTAATTCCTAATTACAGGTCGTTGCATGCATCCGTTTTTACCGCGGTGCTTGACGAGATAATTATTGGTAAAGTAGCAATTAAATCGAAGGTGTCAGTCATCGGTAACCCTTAGGGTAGTTAACGCGTGAAATTATTGGGGCGTTTGAAAGGAAAACGGAAGGAAAAAAAGGCGTGTTCACACAGTGCGAGTTATTGGTCTGTATTCTGATGGTTATTCCCGAAGGAAGCCGGGAATCGAAGTTCCCTCGTTTTTCAGGCTCGTTTCGAAACGAGCGACGTGTCGTCGGCAGGCCCTCGATGCCGCGCCGGCAATATCGAATAGGCCGAAGGAAAATAAAGTCGAAGGACTCCGGTGCTGGTATTATCGTCACGGGATCCCTTGAAATATGGAAATACCGTGAGGGAGCGGAAGGCCGGCAACCTCTCCTTTCCTTCCCTTCAGCACACTACCTGACCCACCGGCAAACTTTCTTCGTCCTTTCTCGATATTGGATTTGCAGTAGCGTCTCGACTGGAACAGATTGTTGTTTCTCGTTCAAACGACCGTAAAGTTATTCGCTCCAAGAGGATCTCCCTCGATGCTTGTAAAGGTTATTAACCCCTCTCGACGTAACAGCGATCTACGAATATTCGCTTTCTTATTTTATTACGAACGGGGAGGGGGGCAAGAATCGAGGCTTAAAAATCTTCGCGTCTAACAATAAGGTCGAAGATGTTCGTTCGTACAAGAAAATTCCTGGGATAGCGTAAAGTGTCGACCTGTCAAAGTTGAACCGATAGAATAGCGATCTGACTTCCGAGTAGCTCTATTGAATGTCGCCGCTCGGAAGGGCTCGAGACGGTCGCGAAGCCGTCGAAGCGTGCTATCGATTGCTCGCGGCTCGAATCTGTGTCGATTAAGAGGGCACATGGCGGAGGATACGAAAGTCACTGGAAAGCAACATCTTTCAGCTCGGTCGAAGTGTGGTAGTGGAGTGTCTGTACGTTGGTACACGCGAGAGAACAGGCGTTACGAGCCGAAGGGATGGAAGAGGTGGTGAGAACGTTTCTCGTTCGAGGGTTGAGGAAGGGCGAGGGGGTGGGTGTACGGTGAGGGGCGGTGTACTAGACGTATCGACCAGGTCGGGAACGGTATCGTGGGGTTCTCGACGAGAGTGCTCGGTCGCGTGTGTACGTGCGCGCGAGAGACAGCCTCGAAGAGGGAAGCGGACCGGGAAACAGAGAGAGAACACGATCGGGGCGGAGGGAAATAGGGCAGTGAGCGGGAGAGAGGAACAGGAAAGAAAAGAGGGACGCGGACGGGGAGAGAAGTAGATGGAACGGTAGCGATGCTCGTTCGATTCGCTCCGTCGCGAGTTTGCGAGCACAGCTTGCTTCCGCTTAGATTCCACTCGCTTCTCCGCCATGAATCCACCGAGAAATTTATTTTTACACTCGTCAGACGTGTTTTTCACTCAAGGATTTTCAGGATTCGTTCAATTATTCCCTCGGTGATAGTTAATCTTAGTCCCGTTAACCGGCGATGACGGCAATCTAATGATTATTCGATTAGAAATTGTCGCAACAACCGATTTGAAAAGGGCTTCAGGAACAGAAGGGTTGCGTAAGAAAAGGGTCAAGCAAGTACTATCAAGAATTTTGACTTGGTACGCACCCTCTCGCGACAAGAGTCGAAGCATAGCCACGGTTCCGAGATTGGAGGTGTGTATCTCGAGACGAAGGTAGGAAGAAGGAAGAGAATAGAATGAGAAAGCTAGACAGGGGATGAAAAGGAGAGACTCGGAAGGGAGTAGCGAAGGTAGTGGGATCGGGAAACGATGGCAAACGATGGCAGAGGGGCCCAGCGCGGATGGCTGGCGAGAGGGATGGTGAAAAAAAGAAGGAGAAGTACCCTTCAGGCGATAGGTGTGCTACTTTGTTGGCGGAAGGGTGCGGAAGCGAGATATCACGAGCACCCTTTTCCACCTCCACTCACGACGGTCTGTCTCCTCTGCCTCTTCTCCGCCTTTCTTCCGCCCTTCTTCCGCCCTTCTGTCCGACCCGCTTCTTCCACACTTTTGCGCCACCTTCCAGCCAAACCCTTCTTCTATCTGACTGCACCTCGCCAACTATCTCCACGGATCGCTCCAACCCGTTTTTTCTTCGTTCTTCCGCGATTTCGTTGTTGAACCAGCATCCCGGTTATTACCACTGTTAATTGCGCAAACGACGCTGAGAATAATTAGCAGAATCTCGACGTAATAATTTTCAAATAACTGTTCGGTCATCGGAGAGTACATTACGGAAAGGATATCTAAAGATCCATTGACGCGATATAAAAGGACGTTCTTGCTTTACAAGAACAAGTTCTTTAGAGGTGATAGAAGGAAGAAAAGGATGAAGTAGAAAAACAGCCTCGACAACTAATCTCTAAGAAACTGTATTACACTGGTATAAAGAGCGATCGTTCCCTCGTCAATCTGGAAGCTTTTCTTTCAGATAATTCCTTAATGGAGAGGAAGTTATTAAAGCGTTGATTTACTCGTTGCGCCTGGGAATTATCTCCCCGATAAATCGGCCAGTCTTGCTAAATGCGCCTATTAACATTCGAGTGTAAACGAATATTCCTGAAGCCGTTGTCCCGTTCCGAGTTGATTCGCCTTAGCGATCGAAAGCTCGTCGTAATTGGTCGTCGCGACAACCGGAAACGGAATTAATTTCGCGCGATTGCGGCCATGAACAAACGTGACCCTCTCACAACTTCCGGTATGCTGGCCCGTTAGGTGCATCATTAAAAACGGTGCATTGTTTCCGATCGAAACTATTTTATATCTTTAACACTTCGTACTCGAATGACCCCTCGCGGACACTGTATTTTTAAAATTGTAATGAACTTTTTACCGTGATTCGAATAACTTCTCGCTTTTGAAAATACCTAGCTGATTCATCGAACAAATACACGTTTGACACCGGGACGAAAGCGGTTCCTTTGTTTCGAATACGTACCGGACGTTTTCTCGTCATCTCGCGAAAGCAATTATTTTTCCAACCTCCTCCGGATCTCGACGCTTCAATTTCTTCATTTCCGCTCCTGCCAGGTCTGTGGCTGGTGAAAAACTTTCCCTTCTTTTTCGCGAAATTCTTGCCAGCTCGAGTAAGGGGTGCTCGCGTACGGCACCACTTATAAACTTGTCGTACATAAGTAACAACAGGTGGTTTCGCTCGGTGCCACCTGTAATTACCGATTACGAGCTAACGATAACGATTAAGGTTGGGTCCGAGTGGTCGGGTCAGCTGCGACTGCATGCGAGCCGGTCGCAAACACCACTTGCCATGATATACCTGCTTAATCGAGACGTCGTCTTACGTCTACTAGCGGGATGTACACACCGCTGACATTTGTAATTCCTTTTTCCTTCGCTGCCACGCACCTTGCTTACCTTCTTTTACCTTATTCACTTCGCCTTCTCGCGATTAACCGAGATAATTGTTCGTATCATCAAATAATTCGTTGATTTACGAGATGTACGATCAAAGTGAACGTTTTACTTTTCGAAACGCGATTGTCGACACACCGAATCTAAAGACTCGCCGTTTCACCGTTCTACGTAACCTCGCACGATCGCTTTCCTTCTGTTGGCCATTCTTCCGTCGAATCTCCATGACAAAAGCGGGTAAATTAGCCGAACCTTTTATCGCGGCCATTTTCGTTCCGGCCTCTTCTTTTCTTCCATTCCTACCGACCACATCCTGCACGAATTATTATCCGGGAATTATCATAAATTATTATCACCGAGCCGTACGAGAAACACGACATAGTCTTCTTCTCTCGCCACGGATCGGCTCGTGCTCTCCTCTGTATTTACATATTTATGCTGGACTCCCGGGAGTGGCGCGAAAAGAAAAAGAAAAAAAAAAAGAAAAGGAAAAGTGGCGGAACAGGAAGGAAGGGAATAAGAGGAGGCGTTCGAGGAAGAAGCTTTCTTCGAGGGTGGTTTCACGCGCTGTTCGTCTCACCTTCCCTGTTTCTACCTTCTTCGAGGGGGTGTCCCTGCATAATTTACCGATCCTTCTTCCCTCAATTTCGCCCTCTCTGTTTCCAACAACCGGAGGGAGATTTTCGTTTTTGCCATTTTCAGAATCACCTATCCGTTTCCTGAAAATTCCCTCACGCGAATTAACCTCTTCAGGAACAATGTGTTTTATTCAGGCTCTTTTTAGAGGTTAGAAAAATGTGAGAAAAAAGAAACGACGCGTAGCCTTCGGTGAGACGCGTGACTGTAAACGTCAAGGTCTATCGTCGTATGGATAACGAATGCAACGATCGACGCGGAATCAAGGAACCGTGACCATAATTTTCAAGGTGCTGACAAACACCGCGAACCTTTATACTTTATAGAATCGATGCTTCTAGGTCGAACGAAAGATTCTTCATTGTTATACCCGTTCGTTCGAATCGTTTTCATTTGTTTTAATTTCTTTTCATTCGTTTTGCTCGAAATACATATGTGTTTATTTTTTGCCTGTTCATGTTCGATCGCTAAACAATACCTGCGCGAAGGTTGTCGATTATGCAAACGCGTTTGCACCTCCTGGCAACGATTCGTGACGGTTCGCGGCGGCTCGGCAAAAGATTATGTAAAAATGGCCTTGTACGAGTGCAGAGATTTAATTCACGGCTCGTTCTTCCATGTTAACGATTGGCCGAGTGGTTAGTGGAGTAGTAGAGCCGAGTTAATTAGTTGGCCTAATTAATACAGACCCATTTACACTGCCGATGCAAACTGTGCTTAGAACTTTGAACGGTATCTAAAATTTTAGTCAACAAACCCTGAATCTTTGTCCATTCTTATCTTCGTCAGATTCTGAACGGCCTGCATGCTGGAAATCTATGATGAATTTTCTGGTAGCATACGCGTGAAATTCATCTTTACACAGTGGCAAGTTGCAGGTTGCAGGTTAATCGTGTCGCGTTCGAAGTAAGCGAGAAGGTTTTCCGGGATGTGCACACGTGTGTTTCACGGGGCCACGTGCGCTTCGACGAAAGGATTGCAGGTACGAGAAGGTGCGCGAACACCGTGATTCATTGTTTCAGCCGCGCAACTGTGAGAAGAAACGTTCTCCCTCTGCAGCCGCGTCATTAGGCACAAGGCTAGAGTAAATGCAAGTCGTTGCACAAAGGCTAGCAGCGTTCGAAAGCGAGAGCATACGAAATGTCATCTGAGGAGAGCTTCTCGGTTGCTCCTCCAGCTTTTACGTATCGATAGATTTTTCTACGTGCTTTCGGGAAGAGATAAAGGATAGAGGATATAGTAAATCCTGCCAAGTTGGCTGCCCTCGGGATTAGCGTTGAGCAATGACGTCAGGAGTCATTAAGAGGAGTAGGAAGACCGCCCACGTTCTTTTCTATTCTTTCACCGTTACTTTTCTTTCCAACGCCTGACGTTTAACCTTTGTCAAGATTTTCTCACCCAGTTCCATGCCGGTGATATAACTACCCGAATTGCTCGTCTCTCTACGTTTCACCTGTTCCTCGTCGAAGGGACAGCTATCGACGCTTCGAATCGCTGACGAAAGCTCCGTGGACACGGTTTCGTCAGCTAGAAAATTCCAGGATCGACGATTCAACAAAATCGAGGCACTAGCCTTCGCGATTCGAACGGATCTTGGGACTCTCCCTAGATCTTCTTCCTTTTAGAAGGGATTACCAGCATCTTCGCGATGTTTTGCAATCTCGATCGATTCTATGTCCGTTTAACGAGCGTTCGACGTTGAAAGATCCTATCTGTTTATCACGATCGTTTTACCTTCATCGACGAGGCAAACACTTTTACGGCTCTCCTCGTGCGATTGCACGTTAGTATATTAATTCGAAATGATGCTTAAGTAATTAAGTAAGTTGCCGCTGTAATTATGTTTTAATCGCAATCTTTTCTTTTTCTCTTCCAGGTACGTAGCAGTTTAATCGATCCTCGGTTGGTAATCTTTACGTAAGTAAGTTTTTCCTTCGTTCGTTTTCCTTTTTTGTCTTAATGTAGTTTTTGTGAGAAGCGTAGTTTAAATAATGAATATTACGAGTTTTCGTAAAGTCCGCTAGTAAGAAAGGGCGATTGTGTGATAATTACGAAGGGAGATGGTCGTCGAGCCCATGGGGTAGGTTCGATGCGTAGGCGAGGACAAAAATAAAGCTCTGCCACTGTGGTTCGTATCGTTTCTCGACGACACCACGTGGGGGTCAGTTTCTTCGAGTCCTTAGAATGGAACACGAGTGTGTGCTTGACACGCGGCTGTTTTAGCCCAATCACTTGATATAATCGTTCGATTATCGCGTACAAAACTGTGTGTCCAGTGGAGGTGATCGTTTACCTTCAAGGAGAGAATTATGAAACGAAGATCCAAGTGAGTCGATCGTTAGATATCATTAAGATTTTGCGATTTCAAGCTTGATTTAACCCTTGGACCTTGAATCGTTGACACGGTGACAAATCGTTTTTATTTTTATTCCCACAGTTTGAAAAGTACACAGTTCGGTAGGAATTCTTACGCGAGTCGAGTAGTAGAAGCGAAAGACAAAGGCCAACATTGTTATCTCCTCGACCTTCTAATCTTCGCGGGTTATTGTACACGAGCTTTCTTCCACGCGATTGAGCGGTGACGTTTGTTCATCGCGGTTGATAAGCCGGCTGTATCGATAACCGTTGATTTATGGGTGTAACGCATGAATTATCCAACGGGTGATACGAAACGCGACCGGTTTTCACTTACGCTAGATAGGAAACGGCTTGACGACTCGAGTCTTACTAACCGGTAGAAAAGAAAAAAAAAAGGAAAAAAAAGAAGTTTTCTCGCGTTATCGATACCTTGAACTACGAGACTGCATCTAGTCGCGAGGTCAGCTCTAAGCACGCGAACACACGGTATATCGCGCGAGGTCGCCGTCAACTCGCGCTTATAAATCACGGTAATAATGATAGGTCCGCGTGACGTACGGCAGCACGAATCCGTCGCGGGATAATTGCTATTAAAAATGATCGAGGTCGCGGAATCAGTTTGCAAGTCCGCCTCCTCGGTTCGTCCAAGAAATTGAACACGAAAATGGAAAGGGATAGTCTGAAAGTTTTGAGAAACACCAGAAATGGATAACTTTGCAAGTTGCGACGAAAAATTCTCAAAATTTTCAGCGTAGGCTAATCGTGGACGGCGTATCGATCGTTTTCCATTGGCCCGATTTCTCGAGACCAGGGGGGCAACTTTAACGAAGCGTGATAATTACGTCGCCGGGAAAGAAACTACCAATTTCTGTGGAAGAAGGTTCATTAATTAACGGCTCGTTGTCGCCAATTAATAGATCTCGTCCTTGTTTTCCTCCTTGTGACGCAGTTCGAGGCGTTAGAATTTTCCGAAGGAAAGCGACGACGAAAGTGCGCAAGGATGTGACCGGAAACTCGCGACGATTTCCGGCAAGGGACCCCATTATCAACCGTTAGATTACTTTAATCTAATCGAGCAAACAACGGCGATCGCTTTATCTGTTGTACGGGTATCGGGGGAAAAATCAACGCAGCAGTGAAACTAATCGTAAACGATGATTCACCTTCGAAGAATAGCCATTTACGCGTGTTTTCCAAGGATAGCATTACTATTTTCATTCTATCAGCGACAGGAAAACATTTACACCTTTAATGCTTGCGTTTCTTTCTAAATCTAAAGTAAGTCGCGAACTTTGATCTTGTAAACAGCCTATCGCTATTTTTTAGAATAGAATTATTTAATTTTCTCGAATGGAATCACCGTGTACCTCCTCGTGTTCCCTCTTGTACTACATACCGCGGAAGAGCTTACATATACCGAAGAAGGTACGTGGGCAAGGGTCGATTCGGTTCCTTTCTCGAGGTGCGAGCCTCACCTGTCGGTGGAATGTAGGTCGCGTGGCTGCCGCCTTATTCTCTCCTATTCTTCCTCCATCCCTTCCCTCTTCACCGAGCACCGGCGAGAGCACCCTTTGTTCCTCCTCTATCGCAAGACCTTCCACTGGTACTCGGTCATCTTCAAACTGAAAAATCGAAAAAAAAAAAAGAAAAGAAAAATTTCTCCTCCAACATTGAAGCATCGTTCGTGGCCGTTCGTATCGTTGGGAAAGCCGAAAAATCCTATCGTAGAGGAAAGGTTGGCTGAAACGCTGCGGGTGTTCCATTTTAGAGGAATGAAACGTCTCGATGAAAAACTCGAGAGAAGAATTAGCCACGGCTTGGATGTCGAGCCCGTATTCATGCAGCGAGAGTATTTACTAGGTGGAAACCGTTGGAGCGAGGCCCGTTGGCTGGAAGAAGCGAGGGAAATGATAAAAGGGAGGGTTGGAGAATGGAATAAGGGGGGAGAAAGGATGAAGCGAGGGAGGCAAGAGAAGACCGTCGAGAATCATCGGAGCGTAGCACAATGGCCGCTTGAATGGAACGAAGGGCCACGAAAAGATTCGAGGAATGCTCGCTCGCGGTGTTCACCAGGAGATTTCACGGACCGAAAAACCTGACCCTAAACCTGGCTGTCGTTTGTCGTTTTCACGCGTTCCTGCCCACGCCACGCACCTTTCCTATCGCCAACGGCTATCCTTATCGTCTCTCGTAACTTTTGCAACATCCTGTATTCCGTATCCTTCTATCTTTTATCTGCTCCCGGATGAAGGAAAGCCGCAAAAGTTGATTTTTGCAAATGACACGCAAAAATTGACGATGATTCCGTGTCTCTTCCGTTGCTTTTTAATCGAACCATTAAATAGAACGTTTCCCCCGTTGCGGTAGTCCGCCTCGATTTCCCTGGACGATCGTTTGATCGTCATCGACGAAACCATCCTCTCTTGCTCTTTTTTTTTTTCTCCCCATCGCTTTCTGCGGTCATGGAACGATTGAAATTTGCGGAGCTCTTTCCATTCCCCTTTGTCTCTGTTCGATTTTATTAGCAATGATGACTCGGACGTGAGGATTCGATGGAACGACAGCAGTGTCCGAGAAGCCGAAAGGGCGGTTTTCAACGGACAGCTGTTTCTGCTGAGGCCCGTGAGGAGCATCTGCGAGGCCCGAGGCGTGTTTTCAATAGCGGCACGCGTGCTCGTTAATGCCGCGACCCTGGAAAGAGGAAGAACGCGTTTCCAATTCTGAATCCCTTGCCATATGGTCGAGCCGTGCGATCGATCCCACTAACTTGAAATAATTTTCTATCCTGACCGAATCGAGCAATTCGTAGCACGGCAACGTTATATTCCTCTGCTTTATCTAAACGACTGAGAAAAAGAGCTCGTTGTTCGTTGCCGCCGCGTTTTCCTCTCACCGAGTCGAGTATGGACGGCGTGAACAGGCAGGATCCTCGTTTCCCGTAAGCAATTTGCGACCAGATTATCAGCGAATCATCGGGAATGTTTCCAACAGAACGAACGAGCTCGTTTCTCGCGGGATCGCAACGCACCGTGGTTCGGATCCTTATCGTAGCTTATAAAATTCCTGATAATTAGCTAGTAATTCTGTCGTCGAGCGACTTTTGCAGCCTCGAACATCCCCAGTTCATAATTCACCGGACACCGGTACGGACGGGAAAGAATGTAAAATAATGTAAAAGCTGTATCAGTTTCAACGCTAATCGGCTAGGATCCAGGCACCCAGAATACAGTGGCGGATGTCTCGGGGTGTTTAAAGATGGCGGGCTGGTGTTTACCGCGTCGTGGGTAAGTTCTCTTCCCCACTACTCCTTCCGGCTGCGCGCGTACACTTTTGTCCGTGGCTTCTCTACCTGAGCTAGAATCCTCCGAAGTGAGTGAGAGAAGGAAGGAGAGAAGAGGTTGGTCCGTGCACACTGTGTACGTGGAAGACCCCATAAGCGCGTGCGCACGTCAACACACAGACGTACACGGTGAACAGAGGAACACACAAGCAAGGAAACGCGTTCGCTCCGGTCGTCCACACAGCTGTGCATCGGCACGATCGGTGTGTTGCTGGTGGCTGCATCAGCTGTCGGCCTTGGTAGGGTGCAATTACCCCGGCAGAGCAACGACGAAGAGAAGACGACCGGCAGGCGAACGATCCGCGCGCAGAGAGTGCGAGAAAGAGGTAACGAAGAGAAGAGGAGCAAGACCGGCAAGGGCTTCGGGCTTCGGGCTTCGAACCCAGGATATGGACCTGACTGCTTCGTCTATCCGTCCCGCTCTCGCGCCTTCCTCCTTCGCCCCTCTGTCTCTACCCAGAGCTGGTCCTCTTGGCCGCGCGTGCACCGCAACCGAGACAACCCTCTTCCAAACTCTGCGCGTTCTACGATAGATTTTCTTCCTTTCGAATCTTCTTTTTCATTTCCTTCCTAAATTTTAGGACTAATCTCCTCTAATTTAGTAGTTAGTGTTATATTATTATGAAAGAGTTTTCAACAACTGAATGAAACAAAGAAAAATTTTGAAAATGCCCCGCGGTGATTCGAACGAACGCACGAAACGGAAACTTGAGCCATAGTATTTGTCTTTGGACAGAGTCGTCCGATGGCGCAGCTCGAAAGGATGACCGCGTGTGAGTTCCCAGGAAGACCCTTCCCCTTTCTTTCTCTGTACGCTAGGCATCCTCCTCCGTTCCCCGCGGCTCTTAACCTCGGTTAACGTCACCGCGGTTCACGTCGGGGTCAGTTGGCCGGCTTGCGCATACACGAGCACGCGCGGGTTAAAGAACCTTGGTACGCGAGTCCATGGAAAGGGAAAGGGACAGGGACAGGGAGAGCGTGTCGCGGATAACGGGGTTGAAAGCGCGTACCGTCGCGCATGCGTTCGCCGTTTCGAGCGGAAATCGCACCCCTTCGGACGGAAGGGGCGCAGACGCGCGCCACCACCCATCCCGATCTCCTTTCAACCAGTCGAACGAGTAGAACCGAGGCTAACCGGCATTCCGTCGACCGAGGAATTTCCGTTGCACCGCGCCGGTTTCCGTAGGAAAAGGTTTAGGAAGGAAGATAGAGGACGTTTCAAAATTGATCCCACGTGTTGTGAATCGCAAGAAAATTGATGATTTAGATGTTCCCTCTGGCGTGGAATACGAAAAGTATCATCAGAGGGGAACAGCCATGGCTCGGCTGGAATTCTCGGAGCGACACGGAGAATGGACGAGCCTCGAACGAAAGGCTCTGTTAGGTCGGACCCTTTCTCTACGATAGAATCGATACCATATTGTACGAATAACATTTTCCAAGGTGCCTCGTTTTCTCCCCAAACATCCGACGACGATCCGAGTATCGGCGTTGCTTTCGCTTTGCACCAACACCGGGGTACCTTTGACGCGATCAGCCGATGCAGTTAATTTACGATGCACCTCGATGCGGCCAATTATCAATTAAGCGTGGTATCACCGTAACGAAGGTTGGCCTTCCGTTGGAATACGCGACTCTGTGAAAGATCAATACCTCAACCGTTTCAAAGGCATCCCGTATCGGGGCCGGAGTTAACGGATTTTACGCCAGACACGTTTAAATCGAGTAACTTATTAATTATCAACACCTTCGGAAGGTGAGATTTTTTTCCAATCCTTCCAATTGAGTTTCGGCGATTGATTGGTAGTTTAGGTGAACGGGTTGCATAGAATCGGCGAGTGGAACGTGCGTGGCTGCGAGGCGGGTCCGTCTGCCTGCTCGGCTGCTCGCGCCTCCACGCTCACACAAGGAAGCCCTCTGTGTGGGTCTAGAATGTGTCCTTGGCTGAGGTGCGTTGACCTTCTGGCTGTAGCCGCGTGCTGGACTCCAGACTTCTACTTAGAGAGGGCTAAATCTCCATCCTCAGAGGAGGTTGGACCTCCCTCGTTCTCCCCCACGATACCCTCACCCACCAGTTTCTTTCCACCTCGAGCGCAGATATACGCTTACGAAACTTTTATTCGAACCTTCTTTTCCTTTGGTATTCGACCTCGTTCCTTTATTTTCCTACCGTTTACTTGCTCGACGGAACGTTTCTTTACGTAAACATCGCGAAAGGCGATCGCGAAACGGGGTAGGTCGATAGACTTAGGTGCGCGGCGGATGTACAGTCTGATCCTCGGATCGGATTCTCGGGACAGGGGAAAAAATGAGGAATTCTTATTCGAATAGTTGAACCTTGCTACGTTCTCTTTCGCCATAGTGCAACCGGTATGGGAGGATGAAAAAACGAAAAGGAGATCGCGCACGGTTTGAAGCGGCTCGGCGAATGTATCGGGTAGAATTTGCTGGGAACGCGATGAATATGCAGGAGCAGTCGGCGTACAGGTACATAAACGCGCGTGCATCGTGCATAGGCACGCCTAGCTTGCCACGGTACCTGTGACAGCGGTGCCGCGCGCAGGCACGTACCTAACACAGCCTGGCGAGTAATCGATAAGCTCGAGCATGCCATCCCGGTTATGCGTGCGAAATATTCCGGTTTTTCAGTCGTTCACCCAGCCCAGACTCGTCCTTCGAAAGAAAGGAATCGTGACGCGTTGTCAGGTAAACTGCTGTTGCATCTCGTCTTTCGTGAGTCGAGACTGCAGATGGAGAACTCGGCTGGGACGATAACGTTTAGAAACGAGCGAGGTGAAAGCTCTTAACGAACGTAGATAATATTCGAATTTTCATTTTACAACCTTATTCCCCCTTCCCGATGATGATAGCTAGCGACGGAGGAAGATACTTTGATTATGAAAGACACCCGCCGAGAATGTTAAACTCTTAAACAGAATTGTTTTATTTGTTTTTTTTTTTTTTTTCTTCAAACGGATGACGGTTCTCCCGTATTCGGCACGGTATGTTCGCCGATGTTACGAGTGCCGCGGTCTACGAGACGGAATAACATTACCCAGGCCATTGTCGCGTGACCCTGCGGATCTTTGCCGGCTTTCAAAGTAACGGACGCGCATTGCATAATTTATCGGGCGCAGGATCTCTCCGATGGAAGTTGCACGCCTCGAAATCAACGCGACGTTGTTCACCTTGGACGCGTCGCTGTTAACACCTTATCTATGGCACCCGATGCTCTCGTTGCGTGCTTCTACTTACAAACGCACAGGAATGAACCCTAGACTTGAACGTGCTACGTCTTAGGATATTTGAAACGCTTATCCGATTAACCTACTTTTTGCTGGATAGATATAGAAGGTTCGTTTAGAAAATTTTATCGAGTAGCCCGTTACGATAATTGATAAAAAAAAGCGGCGACCTCGCGACAAAACATCGAGTAATCGGCTCGTGAAAGGGGATCGAAGCGTTCGACCGAGTGGAACGTGAATTTCCCACTCGACCGTGTGTCTTTCCTTTCCTTTTCCGTCTAAACGTCGGAGAGAGGCCCTGTTTTTCTCGCGTTCGATGCATGCCTACGATCTAGCTGCCAGTTGCGTTTTACTATCGGTTGCAGTTACGCAATCGCGGATGGAGCTTACGTACGTAATATGGGCCAGGGACAAGCTCGATTCACATCGCGTCGCGATATAACGCCTCGTTTTCGCTACCTCGGTATCGCCTTTTATTTTTCACCGAACGATATTCAACTTTTCTCTTGGCTGGTTTGCGTGATAATTCCCTTCGGAACGCGTACACGGGTTCGTCGGCCTCGAGAAGGGTTAGCAGACAACGGATGAGAATATAGAGCTTAGCGATCGGGGATACTCGCAAACCGTGCAAAAGAAGCTAAACAACAGTTTGCTCGTGGTACAAGAGAGGGACGAGAGGAACGAAATGAAACGGTGAAAGAGGTGGCGAGCGAAGACGAGCGAGGCGGAGCAGCCGGTAAACGTAAAATCGTGGTGGCGGAACGCCAGCAGACGAAACAACGTTGCATTGTATTTTCTGGTAGGCCGTTAACCCAGGTCAGCAACTGCGAATCCGTGGTCCTTCTGTCTCGTCGACACCTCCGTGTCTTCTTCGCTCTCCTTTTTTTATCCTTTCTTAAACCCGCGGCCATTTCCGTCCGTTTCCGTTTCTTTCCTTCCATCGAGAGCCACCGCGATCCTCCCACCGTCCACGCGATTCCGCTCGAACCGGAAGCTCGTCGGTGCGCTCCGCTTCCGACACGCTTCGCGTCCTACCAGCGACGCCCACAAATATTCCGTCTACCTGCCTGCCGGCAGGAATCCGCGCTCGACGCGTCGAGCTCCGATGAGTTTTCGTATAGACGCGGCGAAAGGGCGTCGCGATGCACTTTGCGATTCAAGCAAGATACAAGTAATTAACTCGAGATTCGAATAAATAATTCAACGAGTTTTATCGATCGATTCGCCGGCTATCAGAACGGGCAGCGTAACGAAAGGGTTAACGAGGAATCCCGTTGGCGGTCGTGTTCAAACTTCTCGAGGTTCGAGACAAGCTGAAACGGAGCGCGCATTAGAGGAACGTATTCAAAGCGTAGCACTGTCGTAATCGCTTGGAACTGCCGCTTAAATTATGCCTATGGTCGGCTGTACGAGCAGCCAGATATTTAACCGTCTCTCTTTCTCGGTTGCCAGCATTCGTGCTTCTACTTGCTTTCCTCTCTCACTCTCTCTTCCTCTTGTCCCTCGTTTTCTCCGGCTCGATGTCGTTCCAGGCCCATTACCAGTGCCCGAGTATCTCACGAAGTACATACGTGTAGCGAGTGCTGGCATTCGGTCGAGATACCTTAACTACTTTTCACTCGCATACAGAATACGCTCGGATAGCTTCGATTCGATGCTTTGTAATTTTCTTCTTCTTTAAAAAACGATAGATTCAATTGGAAAATTGTTACATTTTCACTTCCGTCTGTCACGATTGCGTAAAACCTGAATGGCCGGTCGGATGGTAAAAATGTAAGAAAGGAAAGAGATTTCGTTTGGTTGTTTGTTCCGGCATCGTTGGCCCTCGTTTCGCGATCGTCCGACAAAGAGGAAAAGGAGTCGTCGAGGCTGGTCGGAGGCGAGCAGAAGGAAGGATTCGCTCGTATAGCCGGTCGTCAAAGAAAGGTGCAGTGACACAGAAACGAAAGGGGGGCGGGGGAGAGGCGAAGGATGCGTCAGAGTTGGAAATAAAGAGGAGGCGTGGGTCGTCGTGGCTGGTGCACGGGAGAAGGGAAAAAGGTGGCGGCGGGGAATGGCGGGTAAGAGGAAGAGAGAGGGAACGATCGTAAATGGACGCGTATGGGAGGTTATCGTGAAAGCCGGCTGTTCTGTGAATGAAGCACCCACTCCGATCCCCGTCGTGCCATGTACAGTTCAGCCGACCGACGAACTTGCACGTATTTGCATTCGATTAAAGAGCGTCTCTCTCACGGGTGCACCGGCCTCAGTCGATGCACTTTCGACCGACCTCTCTTCTAACCACTCGATTCTTGCCGGAAAGCCTGGGGAAAAGCTGACCTGCCTATCGATGCAATTCCAATGGAAATTAGAACGCCCAGTCAGGGTCTTGCAACCTGTTAATCAGGGCGAACGAGTTAACTCGTTATATAAACGGGATAAACGGTTTAGATTTTACTTATTAACCAGCGTATATGTAGTTGGAAGTTTGTATTCTAAACTTTCCACTTCCCTCCCGGTTTTGTATCCCCCATGGGAAGCCACGATCGTGTGGGTCGGTCGACAGCATTTCGCGTGGGTGCCGAACCACTCTGCTGGCAAACATCGTTTCTCGATAACCCGCTGGAAGGACTCTATCCTGTTTGTTATCCTGCTCTCAGACACCGATACCGTGGAAGAATTACTGCACCGAGAAGTCGGTAATTTAACCCCGTATAAATAGGACGGTGAAGAGTTACTTTAGAAGGAACTCTTCCTTTTAACCGATCGAAGGTATCGTTGAACGCGGGTGTACGCCGGTGGTCATCGGTACGAGCCGCTTAAGGAGTTCGAATCGCTCGTTCGCGACAATAAAACCGGCACTTTAAAACTCGTTTAGCCGGCGTACAGCCGCGAATAAGGATACCGGTGCAACCTGCTCCCGATTTTTGCCCCGCGTATCCTTCCGAAGAAAGGAAGAGAACGGAAAAGGAAAAGGAAAAGGAAAAGAAAGGGGAGCGTCGAAAGCGAGGCCGTGCTGTTTGCGCGCGTGATATAACGCGACGTAATATCTGCAATCGCGAACAGCCTCCGGGAATCGCGTACCTTTCTTCTTCCTTCTTTCGATTACACGCTACCGCAATTCCACCGGCATTCTCTCGTAAAGCGTCGCTAATTCGGGATTGGGGACGTGGCATTGCAAAACGAGGGAAACATTTTAGGAACAGTAGAAAATGAAAATAAACTCGCCACCTCGCTGTTGTGTAATTATTGAATAACTATCGTTGTACATATCGAATCGTACAGTTAATAACGGTAGGTATTACGAACCTGTCGATGTTTCTTCGAGCGGAAACGAATCTGACAATATCCGACAGTCGCAGACACTTGAGGGCGGGAAGAAAGGTCTGTCACGTAGTCAAATATCTAACCCTAAAATAGAGAACCGTCCAGGAAAAGCTTCGAACATCCCTGGTTCCCAATTAGATACTCCAACGCTGACTAATTCTATCGCGGTATCCATTCAATCGAGAGACAAAATAGTCTCGCGTTCGTCTCCGAAGAATATTCCGGATGCATCCACTTTCGGTTTCGCGAGAACTCGAAGATGGCTTGCCTCGGCTCGGCCTACCTGACGCGTTGAAAAGCTGCATTGTTCGAATTTGCTGACAGCCTCGTTCCACGATGCTGGAAGGTGTTGCGGGAACAATAGACACTGGATACCCTCGCAAGTAATAATCGTATGGATTACTAGTTATCCACGGTCAGGACGGGGATCTTGGAGGCGAGACAATTGCTCCTTCGTTGTACCGTTCATTTGTCAGGAAAGCAATTCCATTCGATAGTCCCTCGGCATCCCGATTACAGCACGGCCGATCATAAATTATATCGGAATTTAACAGTTTCCTTGGTGATCCTATTAATTCTCTGCTATTTGCTTCTTTAATACACCCCTCGATCGTAGATCATTCGTGAAATTCATTGTCCGACGAACGTGTTATTCTTTTCGAAAATAAAAATGAAAGGGAACAGAGACGGAGGAAGAGAAGTGGCAGACGAGAGACGGATAAAGAAAAGGACCACCCACGTCGAGCAAAGGACTGTGAAAAGCAAAACAGAGTCCTCATGGCAGGACGGACGGACGTTGGTGTACCCTTTTTCGTGGTCGAAACCAGAAACGAGAAACGACACCGACAAAAAACTTCCCCCGTCTAACAGCGACGAAAAGGGCTGCCCGTTTCGTAGGCTGTTTATTTTTCCCTTTAGGGCCCGAATGAAAAGCTAGTCGCGCCAGTTGTTGCGACACTCTTTCGACCGTCGGAAAAGTCTAAGGAGGAGGGAAAAAATTAACCGTCGATCTTTTCTATCGATCGTTCAATTAGTTGGCGCGAGTTTTTGCGAAATCGGACGCGGTGTTATCAGAGCAGAGCGATCTTACAAATGGTTCCTGTTCCCGTCGCGTAGTGTTACCTCGATAATTATCTCGCCAGATATTAAACGGTGTAGGTATTTTCTCGAGGATTGTGCAACGATGGCGTTCAACGAACCGGTTGAGATTTTCAGTTTGATCTGATTTGCGCGAATTGAAATCTGTTTAAATTTGATCAGCTGGGTAGATGTAAGCGAAGAATGAATCGTCTCTCGGAGCGTTATCGAGCGTTTGCACGTTTCTTCTCGTTGCTACATCCGCGTGTCTGCTGATCTTCCGGTCGGTTTATTTTCCTTAGTCGTTTCGGAGTTTATCGAGGCGAACACGAGGCTCGCGCAGGTCGACCGTTTGACAAGATAAAAAGCCTGTTGATCGACGGACGGTCTGGAAACGAAACAATTTCGAGAGCGAGTGAAAGAGAACGGGAGCCACGCGACCAGCAGCTTCTTTTAAATAATAAATCGATATCGAGGCTGGTTTTCATTGCGCTTCCTCGCGCGTACTTTCAACCCTTTCACCCGTCTGTACTCGCTCACGCTCGTCTTATCGCGCAGCTGTGTACCAGCTTTATCATCTCGAGGGATGCCGGTTATGGTGCGTGGTCGGGAGGAAAGCAGCGAAGAGCGTTGATTAAAATTTCAACGACGCCGACACCGAGCTTGTCAAAGGCTCGACGTGGACGACACGGCACGAAGAGGGCGACGGAACGCTAGACCCGGGTCACTCTAAGTAATTAAAGACTCGTTTCTATTTTACCACGTTTCGCGAATCGACTTCCCTCCACGGATTCGATTTTCAAATTCCTACTTGTTTTAACGTCGCCCTAACGATAAACGTATTAATAGTCTACCGAAGAATGTAGGTGGAGTTTAGTGGATTCCTGGGAAAGAATTTCAGCTGGTTTGGCTTTAAGAAGATCGTTTATTTGACTTTCGATATATATTTTTATACCAGTAGTTGAGAAAATTGTTGGTTAAAGGTGTTAATATAATTTATCAACTAAACACTTGTAGACAGAAGTTTGAATTTTAAGAGATAAGCAAAGAATATTCGATGTCCGGTTGAATAATTGAACGTCTAGAGTAGTTGGCTGGCAATCCGATCGGGCCCGGCTGTTTCTTTTCGGGGTAGCGTCGAGTAAAATTCAATTTCGCGGCCATGCAGGCGTGCGATAATATCGTCGGTAGAAAATCCAGGGTGTATCTTTTCCTGCGGGCTAACCGGAGGCTGGTTGCAGCAGCTCGCCTCGAGATCAAACGGTTCCAGCATTTCAAGGTATTCCATCGATCTAACACGGTGTACAGCAAGCAAAAGCAGTAGGAAGACCGGTGTGTAAACACACAAAGGGACTCCCCTGGGGGATGAAGTTGCGGTTCGGGGGTGGCGAGAAGGTTCCACCTCTCTTTGTCCGGTGTTCGTGCAGGGTAAATCTGGAGAATCCAGGAATTACCGTTCGATTTGAAAATCAAACATTCGCGCCACGCTCTTACCTTTCCGCTTTGGCTCTCCCCGAAGTGGCCAAAAATTCACCGTAAAATTTCTGGAGAAGGTCAACCGGAGGGACAGAGAGGGTTCAATTATCGACACCCTCTCGAGTCGAGTAAACAAGTTGATTCGCGATGAAATCTCGCTTGTCCGTTCGAACATTTGGACAACGAGCACCCCTCTGCTTCAAAATCATTCCCCTAATTAATCCCCATTTAGAGGAACGGTTTGTTTAAGCTTGTACATGGGGATGGTATGGAAATTAGTCGACTCGCGCGTCTGGACGTCGCCAGGTCTTTCCCTCCTTCGTCGGAAAGAAAGAAAAAGTTTCAGCCTTTTGTTTCGCGACAAACTTTTCTCTGTCCCTGCTCGTTTTTACGAGACGTTATTACACTTTCCATTTATTGCTGTAAATAAGGGAGGGTCGGTGTTATCCGAAGAGCAGAATGGGCGTTTCGAGGACACCGGGTATGCACGGTGGCAATGCACGAGAGGAGGAAGAAGAGGGTTCAGAGCACGCCGGTACGCACGTGCGTAACAAGCAACGCCGTGCAGAGGCTCTTTTCTAACTTGACGTAACGCAAGCGCGTTTCCGCTCCATCACCGCGCTTCCGTTTCCCTACTTTTCATCCCCTCTTTCCACTACCCTACCCACCCTTTTCCATTTTTCTATTATGTTCGTCTATAACAGCTACGGGGTCGCGTTTATTTCGTTTCGTAAATCGTAGACGACCAGGAACGACACGAAAGTTCACGAAATCATTTCGGTCGTCGAAGCGAGTCGTAAAATTTCTCCAGGTATTTCAAAGCGTTTAACTGGAAAATTGTCGGAACCTCGGGGAATTACGGCGATAAACGGGGGTGTTTACGGAGGAACGGTCGGCCTCGACCGATTCGAAGACAATACCGTGGTTATTTGCGTTCGAATTTTGGCCCGGGGCACCCGTGTTCCTCCAGGTACAACTTGTTTCCCGTTTAGTCCTGGCTCGCAGGTTTTTCTACCTGAGAGTCTGGTCGGCTCTGGTTATACACAGGGTGAGTCAACGCGCACGGAGCGATGGTAGGGATCGTGAATCCTATGGGACACCGTAGGATAAACGGGGACCCTCTCGGGTCACCGTCACCCCCTCCCCTCTACCCCGCGCGACCCTACCTCCCCACCGTTCTTCTCTCACACGAACACACCACCGACGAAACTCTGTTCACCCCGTCACGTACGCGCCACAAACGGACCCCTACAATTTGCTCTTCGTTCCAGTCTTCCTCGTGCCCCGCTCTCGGATAGGATACTCGTCCAGGGGTCGTGAACGTGCCTACGATTTTCTAGCACGAGAATCTAGCTTCCTCGTTGCCGTTCAACGCCGTTTATCGTCCATGAACCGTCCGTTTCTTCTTCTTTTAATTTTTCCATCTCGCGCGTACGCTAGAGGGTTGAAAAGTTCGTGATAATTTTTCCTTTAGCCAGTGTGTTAGTTACTATAAAAAGTGAAAGAGTGGTTATAATGTTTGGAAGACGGTAGTGCAAGGTTTCTGTGATACACGTGACCCGAGAATGAGGCCGCGGGTTAGTTGGTCGATTCGAAATAGGGAAAAGTGAAGAAGAAAAAGATTCGTTGGTAAAGTTTGACGGAGGTTGGAAACGGAAACTCGTCTCCCGTGAGTTTCCACGATTTCCACCACCCTGTTGATGGATGACGAGAGCCAGCTGTTTCCGAGGAGGGTGAACCATTTCGAAAGGTTGCCACGAGTTGTACCATCGATCGATCGTGCTGTATAAAGGGTGGACGAAAGAGAGAGCCTTTCTTTCATGTACATTCCGGCAGGATTCGTCCAGGAGTTTGGTATGGTTATGAAGTATGTCTTTGATCGTGTTCTTAATGTTTCGATAAGGGGTTGATACTCAATCATACGAAAATCCTTAGGTGTTGTACTTAATTTTGCCGTTATTGCAAGGAAGTTTCTAATTTATTGGTAGTCTAAAGTCTAGAACGTTGGCGACATAGCCCTTAAGCGACGGTAATAAACAATTCTTGCTGATTTATCGCCTGGCCTGACCTGGCTATAGGCTGCAAGCCGTAACATTAGGTATTTTAACGAGCGAAAGGAACTAATTATCAACGTTTTGTACTTTATGCATAACACTTATACAGCGTTAGAAAGTAATAAAAATAGTGAAGTAACCTAGGAGACTTTGAATCGAGTTCCACGAGCGTCGATGGAACAATGACGCGTTCGTACCCTCGTTTTTCCAGCTACCCTAAACCAATAAAGCCACCCCCTCCATTCCCGTTCGGATCTTCCTTTTCGAGCGTTTTAAGGAAGAGCAGCTGTTCCTGCACGTTTTCTTTTTTTCTATTTTTACCAGCATCACTCTTCCTTTGGTTCTTTACAATTTTCTTCAAAGTTCCCGTAGACCGTAACGCGCGTTAAATAGGATAGAAGAAAAATCTTTTTAATTTAACTTTCCATTTCAATATCTACGAAGTTCGAATCGGTTCGATGAAAAAATGATAAGACGGTCGTTCGAGGAGGCCGCGTGAAATAGAAGAAACAGAACGGTTTCGAAACGTTCGCTTGAGATGAAGGAGGGATGAAAGGGATGGAACGGGAGAGGAAGATATCCATCCTGCGATCAGGTTTGGCGTGTTTGAAAATTCAAGGGCTATCTACGATCTTCCGGGTCCTGACCCCGTGTCGTTTCGAATTCGAGGCATGCACGAGCCACGGATACGAAACCGAGGAAACGTAACTTCCTTTCTCTAAGCAAGTCGCCGCGCGTCGCCGACGTTATTTACTTGTATTGGCAACGTGACTCGGAACGTACACTCGGTTTATCGCCTTACAAACGGGAATTTCATTTATTCTCATCCTGACGAGCTTCTCCTCCGTCCATAATAATTTTCCCAAAAATTATTAGGAATATTTCAAGTACCCTCGAGTACCTGCGTGGCCTGCTTACGGATTTCGATATTTTCATCCAAGCCCGTCGACGAACGTCCGTACCCTGCGGTCGTAAGCTTCTCTTTTTTCTTCTGCTTACCTCGATTATCGCGATGCGACCTTAATAAAACGTCGACGAGTCGATCGATCAGCCGAGTCTCGAGGGTACGATGTTCGGGGACGGTTGGCAAAGATGCAACTTCCGGATGCCGTTCCACGTCCTTCCGCCACGATCTCGACCGATATCTGCGAAGGCTAACCAACCTGTACGCTTTTATAAATACCTCGAGCTGTAGATTCTATGCTCGTGCAATTAGTTACGATCCTCAGGACACGGATTTCTTTTCCTTCCCTTCCTCTTCACCTTAATTCCTAAGATATTAGTAAGTTTACCGATACGTACTCGGCAACTATCAAACGTATTATGTAATTTTTCAGCGTTGCCTTTTAGTTTCAACGCGGAATGTTAATTTGCCTTTTCCTTGAAGATGGATAAAAAGTTAAGTATCAGGTACGACTAGCGTGCAATTGGAAGCTACGGAATCGAGTTAACGAGCAATTCGATGCTAACGAGAATTGTACAGGGGAACGAGTTTATTGGTGTGTAATTAACTACTTTTCAAGATCGCGAGGATTCTGGGAGGTAATCTTCTTCGGAGAATCGCAAGTATCCTACGATCGAGCTGTGGATTTTCTTTTTTTTTCATTTTACGCAATTTATACGACGTTTGATCAAAACTTTCTCAGCGTTAGTTTGTCAGAAAAAGAATCGTTGACTCATCTACCTTTCGTTTCGAGTTGCACGGAGGAACGTGTGTCGGTTCGAACGCGAATTGCATTGATTCGTGAGACGGGTCTTCCGCATCACCTGCCCGTCCCTGGCACACTGTACGTCCCGGCCAATGGCAAGGTTCGTCCTGACGACAATGAACTTGCGCGGAAGTTTTGCAGCAGGGGCGTTGAAATGGGAGGGGTTCGAACTGGCGCGGCAAGGCAGAGAGTAACGACAGGAACTCGAGGCGTCGTTCCGCGCCGCGACGCGTCGCGTCGATATCGCGTATGTTCCCTTGGTTCCCCTATTCGCGTGTCCTCTCCTTTTCCCTTGCCACGAGATCGCAGCGGGCAAAGTTTGGGACAAGGTTAGTGTGTCGAAGTCGAAAGAGACTCGATTTGGCGGGCCACGAGGCTGTCGACTTGGCGTAGAAGGGGCTGTTGGAGGATCGGTGGGTAAAGAAAAAAAAAAAAGAGGGAGACCGGAATAACGTGTTTATAAAGAAAGGGCCATCGAAATCGAGCTTGATAGTCCTTTTTGCGGGGATACGCGGCGGAACCGCACCATATACATTTCTCCTTGGACGCGATCATTATTTTTCTCTCGGATTTATCGTAGCGATTCATTTATCTCCTTTATGCGCCACCAGCTCATTATGCATTAGGTGGATCAATGAATAATCCACTTTTTTCATAGGAGGTAATTTGATTCGCGCTGTATAAAAACGATCGCCGCGAGATAAGAAAGATAAGTCGGACATACGGTGACGGGCACGTAATAATTTCTTTGATTATGTACGAAACATCGAGCGCAATTATTTCCAAGCTCGCGATTCCGCTGTCCAGTTTTACGAGCGGACACGCCAGACGAACTTGCGACGCGAAGCAAACGCGGTTACCGATGGAATCTCGTTAGCGGACCTTCCCAGATGAAGACGTCCATCGGTCGAGGAGAACCGGACACCTCTGGAGATCGCGACCGCAAGATTCTGAACGAGCTCGACACCGTGAACGTTCACCGCGCGGTTCGAATCGTATCGTTTTGAAAGAGATACGTATTTCACACCTTCCCAACGTCCGCACAAATCTATAGAACTGTACGCGCAGGTATCACGGAAAGATGCTGCCCGTCGAATCGTTAACGTGCAAATCTTAAGAGATGCGCAGAGTTCAAAGTAAACCTGTTCAAGCTGAGACGCGTTATGCGTGTACAACGTGTAAATGAGTTGAATTAGCTGCGAACAGTCGGTTTAACTTTCCCGGTGTTGCGTCAGGAAAGAAACCGTGACTGGTTCTCGAGGAAAAACAAGCCAAGCCCCCGTGATTACTCGTCCGTATCGCTTGCTTATCTCGCTGACTCGCTGACTCGCGCAATGATTCTGACCTTGCTTGCTGTGTACGGGAAACAGCGAGGCAACGCTGAAGGATCTTTCTCTTAGCCAGCCGAAACTCGTCGCTTCGGATCTTTTCACCCGATAAACCGGCCAGCTTGTTTGCACCGGGAAAATATCGCGAACGAAAACTCGTATTTCCGACTGTTGATATCCTCTGTAAAACAGGAAACACCAAAAGGACGTAAATATCTGCCTCGAGGTACCCATACGTGACACTATTTTATTCCTACAAAATAACTGCATAAGTTGATAATTTTCGGGAAGAAGAATAGATACGAAGGGGGATGGAGCAGAAGGGTAGTCGGGGTGATTAAACGTTTACGAGAAGCTTTTCGAGGTCGTTGCGACGCCCCTCGGCGCCTCGCCCTTTTCCGGCTGTATTCAAATCGTCCTTAATGGCGGAGCCTCACGCGAGCTTTGCGCGAAAAGTTGGCGAAATCGAAGGCGTTTCTCTCTCTCGATCCTTCGGCTTCCTGTCTTCTTCGTCCCGTGTTCCTCATTTTCACGGGCCGCTATCGTCGAGTCCAAATCCCATTCGACGAACGAGGCAAACGGTAACGGCTGCGACGTGACGCGGGAATAATGGAAATCGTCGTTGTCGTTTTCCTTCGCTTGTTTTCGGCCTTCGGGTCTATTAACTCTCGTCGACAAAGGAGAGATAGCAGAGGGATCGATGGAAACGGTCGGAACCGTCTGATAAAGTCTGTTGTAACGCAAGGGTTGCCGAATGGAATATGTTTGAAAGTAAATTAAAAGCGAGCCTTTAATTGGAAACTTTCGTATATAAAATGTCTTCGGACGAGTTGAACTCGTTCTCGAGTGTCATCGGAAATTATCGGATGATCCGAACACGCGATCGCTACTCGGAAACGCGTCTCCGTTATAACAGGTTACGAGCTGTCCAGAGAGCACTCGCGTGTACGCCCACGTCGCGACGCGACGCGTCGGCGCACCTGTACGCATCGCACCTCACCTCACTACCTGTACCGCGATCTCGCTAACGGTTACCCGCCGAAAGTGAGATTCTTCGTGGTTACTGTCTCTTTCCGCGAAACACTACGCTCCATTTATCTAGATACCCGCTTCATTATTTATCGCTTCATTATGATTCGACCACCTGTTTTTGTTACCCTTCATACAATAATACTCGAGCGTCGTTAAACGCAAGGTATGGATATTTCTTCGTCCGCCTTTCGTAACGTTACAGTAGCGATAATAGTTGGGTCTGACGGGCGCAATTGCTGAGAAAATAACAAGGCGAGGGGTTAAACAATGAAGGCATCTGTCAAAGAGATAAAAAGTCCATCGAACGGAGGGAGCGATCGGGTGAGAAAGTAATAAGTAAAATTACAGGTAATTACAATGTATTCGCCGTTTGGCGTAATAGGACGAAATAAGAGATAGAGAGTGTACTCGGTAACAGTTGAAGCGGATGTCACGTGTTTCACGTTGGTTCGCGGGCGAGAATAACGAGATGAGAAACGGGAAGTTGAGAGCGTGTCTGGAGGAGGGTAACGATCGGTCGATGATAAAGACGGGTTTAGAGCGGTGGTAATAAACGACGCTAATAATCACGATACGGTGCGATAAGTATGATTGAAATTCACCGTGAAATCATGGCATTAAGATAAGCCTCGTTACGGTAATTTCCTGATCGGTACGTCCTTGCCTGATTCACAGCTCGATACGAAACGATCGGGGATTATCAAGAGCCGATTGTGACGAAATCGTTAGGCCAGGTGTTGCGATAACGTTTCTACGAAACAGCATTTCCTCTTCTAGTAATTGTACCTGTCATTTCCGCGGTTCCTCCGCTCCGCTTTCAGAACAAAGGCCTTTCTCTCGAAATAATACGCTACTCTTTCATCCCGCTAGATACCTACTCTCCTCGACTCCTGTCGTTCGATTTAAATGGTAA
Source organism: Osmia bicornis bicornis (assembly GCF_907164935.1). NCBI lineage: Eukaryota > Metazoa > Arthropoda > Insecta > Hymenoptera > Megachilidae > Osmia > Osmia bicornis. The sequence goes on along the minus strand of NC_060216.1, from coordinate 7,134,882 downwards.
AAGAGCGTTTACAAAGAGCCATGGCAACCCTTTTGCTCCCTCTTTATTCGCTACCTCTGCTCCTCGAGAACAATCGACTCGATCAATTAGCTCGCCAAGATGAGAGAGCAATCGTCTTTCAAGTATCGAGCAATCATCCCCCCCCTTGATCCCGTTTATTTATTTCGAATGAACAAAAAGCGAATGGGAAATGGGAGTCTGTTTCGATTGAACAAGGTGTTTATATTAATAAATTGTTACTTTTTTCAACGACGCGTATCGATCTCGAGGTTTGGTCAAGGTTATCGTTAACTGCATCGACATCTGCATCAACGAAGCGTTCGTTGCATACGGATCGCAGGTTCGCTACTTGGTATTCGCCATGATCGTTGCAGCCTTAGCCTCTCGTTCCTCTCTTCGCGTCTCCCTATACTTAGAACCGTGTTCCTCTTCTTCTTGTTCCTGTCTCTGGCTAGTCTTCTCCTCTTTCATCACCCTATTTCGACGACCGGTCGCGCGTACATTTTCCTTGTCGAAATTATAAGCCAAAGGGTACTCGGTTACTCGATTTCGTTTCTCCAAATGAAATTTACCCCGTTAGTCGATAAAATTACTTATCAGCAGTACTCGACTAAAGCATTCGGGTTCTGTAACAGAAGCCGGCGGACCAGGCTGCAACTAGAACCTTTCATGATAAACGACGTAACACGACGTGGACGAGATACACCTTAATTCTGGAGCGTTGTCGCGGTGCCAAGAGTCAGGCAAACCGTGAAATATTCCGACGCGTTTGTCCGTCCCGAGAGGAAGAAGAAAACTTGCCTCGTTCCTGGCGTCCCTTTTTCCCTTCGTCGAGCAACGATTCACAAGAGAAACGTTGAAATTCGAAACTTCGTTCTTATCTGGTTCCCTGCTTTTTTCTCCGTCCCTTTTCACGATAATAGATCGCAGGACTTAATGCAGCGTATGGGTGACCCTTGACACCAACCCCGTTTCGGCTCCTCCAGAGGGAAATCGGTCGAGCGACACTCACGGTTCGTTCGAAGCGCCCTTATTTATCCTGTTGACGTTGCTTTCTATATGTATTTGGAAAATCTGCATATTGGAAATAAAACAGTTAATTTTGTATACTTTGATTTTATTCTAACGGCTCAGAAAAAACACGTCTTGCTTTTTGAAATTCTAGAATACGACTAACTCGGACACCGAAAAGAAAGCTGGGGTCCGGTTTTCTTTTCGAAACTGTTTATAGCTCTGCCTGGCGATGCAGTCTCTTGACTTCGCGTGACAAAATCCAGACACATCTGGTTGTCCTTCTATCACCTTCGTTTAGACTAGGTCTCTACAAACGTTGGGCAACATATATATTTTTTTACTAGTTCAATCTTATTGTTAGTAATAATTCAACACCGCAAAATTACTCGATTCCCGATGACAATAGAGGAAAGAATTCCAAGTGGAAGGAGGGAGTTTGGTTCGAGGAAGCGGAGGGATAATTTAGAGATCACTAAATCTAGACCACTTCGCGAGTCGACGTAACTGGCGAAACGGGTGGCGAAAGTAAGCTCCAACCCGGGTTATAATCCGTGTCGACGACCTCACCCGACTAATATTACTCCGTGGCCATTGCACAGCAGCGTATTTAATAAAGGGCGCGAGTTACGCACCATTTTTTCCTCGCCCGTTTACGATTCTCGATGGCGTGCCCTCCGCGAATAACGGGCTGTTAACGATAGTATACGCGCTGCGATACGCAGAGAGGGTTCGATAATTATCTGCGAATTTGCGGCCGACACGAATTAATTTAACGAATTAAAATGGCCTGAATGCCGCTCCCATTCGACCTACGGTGATAATAATCGTTCGTCGCCCACGCTTTATATCTCATTTTTTTTTCTTCAGAAATGTGCCAGGAAGTTATCGATCCTAATGGTGCTTGAAAGTTTCATTCGAGTGTCAGTACTAATCGCGAAACGTTGCCGCGAATCTGACGTGCAGTGTTAAATCCAATTAACAGAAAGCGTACACAGCGAAAGAAGCAATTAAACCGTCTGTTCGATCGAAACGGTGTATCGAGCGTTTCCCACGAGGCAACGAGCTACGATCCAAGAGGTGCTTTCCTCTCGGCCAACGGCAGAAACGATTCAAAGGGCAAACACGTTCCTTTCAGCGAGATCGAGTTCAAAGTCTGAAGTCGTTTCGCGATATTACCCCGGCCAAAGAAGCATTTAAATATTCGCTCGAGCACCGTCCCACTCGAGGCAGCGAGAGGTATTACCCCGAAAGCAATCGTCGAGACTTGGACTGGACTGGGATGGCCAGGATTGTTGTTTATTGCTCGCAATAATGTCGCTGAAATTACCCTCCGCTGGGGGGAATTGTTTTTGAAACGCCAGCTGTTCGGTCGCCATTCAAAACGTCGATGGCTATAAAATTACACCGCGTCTGAACTTACTGCAAGCATTCATTATCATTTCAATGGTTACTTCGTTATTCGTTAGTAGACTGTCTGAAAGAATTCGTAGATTTGAGATTGTCCATTATACGAAGAACGTTGTCGTAAGAATTTCACGTTACGCTAATAGATTCCGTCGATTGGTTATTTTTAAATCGAATCGCACGATGAACCTTGACCGGTGGGCTGATCTATCGAAAGTTTCCTGGTTCTTTCCTGCTACTAAAAGTTATTTCTATACCTTCGGAAGGTTTTACCTCGAGGATGAATAATAATAATCAAAGGCAACCCTACTTGTTGCGACTGTGATCGAAAGGGATTGTCGGAGAACTTGATCCTTGTTCCTTGAAACTGACCAGAACTTCGAAGATGCTCAGGATTAATGATCGTTTAATAAGTTCACCTCAGGGTAGTCGCGACGTCCAATGAATTTCGTTCCTGCCCAGGAAATTACGATAAGCCATCCTGCGAATTCAGCAGGATTTCACCCTTTCGTGGATTCGTGTTGTTCAGAGGGACGAGGGTGTTTGTCAATATTATGCGCGCGTTCTCATGGCCGCAGGTCAGTTATGCAACGTCGAAGACCATCCACCCCTAACGACATCCTCTATTCCCGTCCGAAACTTTAGTTTGAACTAGATACAGTTTGACGAACATCTCTGCTCGTCCAGCACCCTCGAGAACTTGCAGGGCTTATCCACGAGAAAATGCGATTTTCCTCTTGCGAAAATGGATGCCTCGATGTTGGGCGAAAATACGAACGGGATTATCGAGGGTGAAGTTGTACGACGCGTGCTCTGATGAAAAATTTAAACGAAATCGAATAATGCGACGTCTGCTTAGGTTTTTCCTTTTTCTTTTTTTTTTTGGAGAAGGAACAAAGATGGAATGCTGGAACGCAGGGGTGGTCTGTCAAGATGGCCGACGACCCTAGTCGGGGATTGACCTCTTCCTAAAACGGGGGAGGATTCAGGATACCGATCGAAATACAGTAAATCTTGTGAACGATGTTGCGAAAAAAATTCGGGAAATATGGAAATGTTTTGGAAGAAGCTGTTTGTATGGAGGGAAAACGCGGTGGTTCGTTGTCTACCGGCTACGCGGTCGCTTCTGGTTGTGAATATAACTCTGGAGGTATTTAGGTGAGCATGCATTTCCGGCGTCGAGGAGGAACGATAGAGTTGCGAAGTAAGAAGGAGACAGACGATGAAACACTGTTTTCCCGACGCCTGTTCAACAAAGACGAGGAGAATGTGCGCGCGCACACGCGCTAGCGATGGGACCGATTCAAACGTAGCTACGAAACCCGTGATCGATCAACTGCCGGACGACAGGGAAGATGCGATTAGTCCTTTCCTAGTTTGTTTCCTTTTTTCGCCGCTTATTTAGCGATAACGGTACAATATAATGATAACCTGTTGGCAAGAATGCGGGGGAAAGGAGAAAGGTGCGCGTAATCATCACGCTGGAAGCTACAATTGCACGTCGGACGGTACATTAGAGAAGTTGAAAATACACGTTAGACGTTACGAGGAAATTGCATGGAAATTACAAGGAAATTCTTTCGAACACGATCGAACTCTGCCATAATTCTTACGAAATCAGTCTGCAAATATAACTGGGCGCGCGCGAATGCTGCGTCAGCTAACGTGTTAATAATTACTCAAGTTATTAAGCGGAAAGCTCGTGATTTACTAATGAAACGATCTTATTCGGAATAATTGCAATTACAGCGTGCCTTAACTACTGTGCCAATCAACGCATTCAAAGATATTATCGGTAATCATCGCTTTGAATGAATCGGGTAGCTGAAAGGAAAGCAGGAGAGAAAAGTAATCGAGTAAATTAATAACCGAGATTATAATGTGTCTTAACGCGCCAGTCAGCCTGTCGACGCGCTGACCGCCCCACTGGAAATGGCCGTGCGTTCTACATAATTGCGATCACTCGTAATCGGTACACGCGATGACTTTTCTCCGATGAAAAAGTTGTCCTCCCCGTGTGTTTGTCGCGTTTCAATTTGTTAGGCCGCTGCCGATCGATGTTACGTCGTTATCGATAATCGAGCAGCGACGAGGAGGTCGTGTGCGAGGGCATCATTCCCATCGCTGCACTCCGAAGCTCACGGCCCGTTCACCAAGAAGGGGAACGTACTCGCGAGCAAACGAAGCTAACCGAAGCGACGGAGATAGGAAAACAGGGAACGTAGCAGAAGCGAGAAAGACGAAAAGGGAATAGAGAAAGACGAAAGGAATATATCCCGTAAAAGAGAGAAAAGAGAAGGACGGCGAGGAATTAGAAGGATGCTTTTCCATCCAGGATCGAGAAAGAGGAGGATGGACGAGGGAGGGTCGAGCGATGAAATAAAACAGGGATGTAGTTTTCCGGCGAGAAAGAGAAGGATCGTGACGTCGTGGGAGGGTGTTTGGAGGGTAAGAGGCCGCGACACAGGGAAGGAAGGCTAAACAAGAGGATGCAAAGCAGGAACTGCTGATTGAACCGTAAGGGATGGAGACACTGTACAGAGAGACTCGTTGAAATGATTTAAATTGAAAATATTTATTAAATTTATTAAAAATCACTTCCGAATTGTAATCGAAAGATACGCGAAGCTTTCAGCTTGCAAAACGATTCGTTTAGCAGCGCAATCGTTTCGAAAGTCGTTCACAAAGACTCGTTGCACGTGCCATGACTCGGCTCCGTTGTTCGCGGTGAACAGAAGGATCTGGAAGTCGACGAAAGTCAAAGCAACGAATATCACGTTGCCGGTGTTTTCGTGATTTCTCAGCGAGCAAGAGTGCGCAATTTCGTATCAACCACGCGCGTTGTATACGGACGATCGAGAGAGCGGGGTAAAGAAAAGAAACGACGTGGGTGTAGAAAAGATCACAAAGACGAGGTAACGCGGGGAAGAAGAATGTTTGCTGGTAAATAGTAAGTAAAAGCGTGACAGAGAAAGGTGGTATTAGAGGAAAGAGACAGGGTGAAAGGATGCAAGAAAATAAGAAAATAAGAAAGAAAGGAAGAATACTACAAGGTGGATGTGTGAGAGAATGACGTAGCTTTGGTGCACCTCCGAGCGGAGGAGCCACCTGCAAGGACAATGTAATCGTCGTAGCGTGATCCAGAGGAACTATCTACGGCACCTCTCGCCATCCGATATCCGCGTTAATCTCGTCGATCTTTCGAAAAATCATTCCGTCACCGATTGATTGACAGAACGATCGATTCACCGCAGCCTTTTTTCACTTCCGTTTAAAGTGAAATTTTTCTGAATCGTAAACAAACGCGCGCATGTTCGACTCTTTCGTCGCATCGAACGAACGTCCGGCTGCAATCGATTCGTTCCTGCACGCTGTTTACTTCTTTTCTTTCTGCTTTCGCAACACGAGCCAAACTTTATCGGTCGTCGACGAAATGTTTATACCGTTCTCGTCTTTCCTTCTTGTACGACCTGAGCAGAATCTTAGGTGTTCGCCAACTTTGGTATCGCTCTAAACAGCGTACTAGGATTCTAACTAATCGGTAATGCGATAAAAATGAAAAATTGTAATACGAACTGTCCGTAGGAAGGATAGTTTGCAAAGTTTGATCTGACATGCGGTTTGGTATGAAGATAAACGATTGGGAAGGCGTAGAATAGGGTCTGGTAGGCAGGCAGGTAGGAAGGAAGGAGGTGTCCCAGTCGAGCCGAAAGAGAGATTCGAGAATCGATAAAAAGAGGAATTTCATGGCACAATGACCGTCATTCAACGGGCCGGGGTTTAACGAACGACCGCGCCTCCTCTGTTCCTCTCGACTGGCCTCTGCTTCTCTGGCGACCAGGAGTGCGTCGTTGCGTAAACGCAATGTTGGAAAGGAATCGTAATGTGGAAAGGTCAGTGTCTTTCTTTCTCCGGTGACGTCGAGAGGCCGCGGCAACTCCGAAAATATCTCCAAGCCGCGAAAACCTATCGAGCGAACGACTCGAATAAACGCTGACCGAGCGCGTCCTCCTTTTTCCCCTCCTATCTTTCTTTATCTGTCCCTAATTTTTCCTCGAGAAAAACCAGGATCGCGTTTTACGGCTAACGAGCAAACTCACTTAAGGCGATTGCGCTTTATCGATCCCAGAAAATCCTAAACAATCGTTCGCATTGTCCATTGATTAAGTTGGCTGAAATAGGGTAGCAAGATTTTTCGATCGTAGCAAAGGAACGAGAGAAAAAGGTCAAAGCCCCGTTACGTTATCGCGGTTTGTATCGATCAGCGTATCACGCACGCGTTAGACCCGAACGCAATGCAATTATTCGTCAGGAGCGAGTAAAACGTACTGGTATCGATCATTGGCCGCGATCGATATCATAGATGCAACCAGAGAAAAGGCTTTGCTTTTTAATTGTCCTCCGTATGGAAGACGGATGAGGTTGGTCGCATTGAAAGATTTTCAAAAGTTTCAGTGTGTACCGGTGTTACTTATTTTACTTTTGGGTCGCGGAAATAACAGGATTGAATACGTGTTCGGTCGGTGCAAACTTCATTCCAACATGCATTTTTTCAGCTGCGAAACGCGAACTAGCATGCCATGACATACGATGCTTTTCGCAATAGCTTTCGCGTAACTTAGCTGCACGCACCGATCCGGCAAGGTTTTCTGTTTCGCGAGGTAATCAGGAATTCCTTGTACGCGTCTAAGCCGCGTCAAGTGTTTTATTTTGCGAAACCATCGTTTTCTATTAAATGAATTTCATTCGAAATGTCTTTGACCCAATTTTTAATGAACTGTAAATTAATAAAATTTCATACGGGTTGAAATAATCAGAAAATTAATCAGCATATTCCAAGCACCGGTCCCTGCCACTTGTAAATCATGGAACTATACGGTCCGCGACACTGCGTCGGGTCAATTGCCGATGTCTAACCCGAGCTTGTAATTAGATTTGCGCAGCCGGTAATATCGTTACACGGTAAACGTCCAATTTCCCTGGTAAACGTTTTCCTTCCCCGCAGTCTGTTCCTTGCAGGACGAAGTCGATCGAAATCTCAGTGCACCGTTAGCGATGGAACTAGTCACTTGAAATATCCTTTAAAATTAGACGTTTTTACGTAGCCACTTCTATTCGAAATACTAATTAACGTCCTCGAGAATATATCTAACGTTCCCTGTTAATGCGTTTTCAGTGGCGTCGCAGTGTCCTGCGGTGAGTGCAGTAGCAGCGGTACCAGCGACATCACGGAGCCTGGTTCGCCGTGCAGCACGAGTAGCGACGAGGGGGTAGCGATACGTGGCGCGTCTGCCAGTCCACTTCCGTCCCTACCCAAGCTGGCGCCGTCCTCGCAGATCAGTACCAGGCCCCAATGGCCCTGGACCCCGCCGCTGGCGGCAACCGCTTGCTCCACCTACAAGAGGCACAAGGGAGAGCCCGAGGCTGGCGCTCTCCCTAGGTCCGGGGCCGCGGACCCGACGTTCAGAGGAACCATCAAATCCAACGGCAAACCGAACGCCGCTCATCATCATCACGAAACCCAGGGGAAGATCACCGAGTATTTTAAAACTCAGATCAAGCCTCAACAACCCAAGGTTTGTTGCCATTCATCAGTAACCCACGGAGCTGTTCTTATCGGTACAGGGAAAGATTCGTAATTTTGACAGTATTTCCAATATTCACTGTTAATCTGTAGTTAAGAGATAATTCGTTGAAACGTTGCACGAATCTTTCCCTACCTATCGATCGAAATTCCTGACATAGGCCACGTCTATGTCCACGTACAGACAAAGAAGAACAGCGAAGCGATGTCGGTGCTGGTGGCGAAGAGCTCGTCGGAATTTCGTAGGCCCCCAACGGTGCAGAGGAACAAGGGTGGACTGGCCAAGTACCTGGGTACCGTGTTGCCGAACAGTCGGAACGTCTCTACCAACGATTGGGAAGTGAGAGGTCTGACGATGTCACCGCCGCCAACGAAGAAACCTCCTCCGATGATCGTACCGAGGACCAACGGTAAGATGGATAAGAAGTTGCCAAAGCCGGTGCCCAGCCTACCCATCTCGAACGACGTGCTGAAGAATATACCGAGTTGCAAGATATCGTCCCTCAGGTAGGTCACAAGGTTGTCAGGTACGACGAGCCTTAACCGGATATTCAGCCCAGATCGTTGCGAATCGCAATACTTACCCGTAACGGTTGAAACTATGTTCGTCGAGGTACGCAAACCAATATATCACTTTTTCATGTTTCTTATGTATGATCCTTATCCTTTTTTATTATTATCTGTATCGGGTGAAGAACTTTCAGCCTCGACGTTTCTCACGAGCATCCTATCAACGAAAGGGAAAGGTGCCAAACCACATTTCAAAAGGGCCATTACTGTAATCCCTTTTATATTGTTACCTCGTATAGGTTGACCTCAGATGCGAGTTCGAATGTTAAGAGTAGTTCGCCACCCTCGACGCCTGCACCTTTGTTGACCAGCGAGTCGACGACGGCGGTGGTAGGTCCGGTCGACTTCAAGGGATGTATCCTTTCGAAACCGCACGTGAACGAGAACAACAACTTGACGAACGGCTGCGGCACCATCCTGGCTTCCCTGAGGTCTCAGGGCAATCAGGAGCACCCTCTGTCGAGGCTGGCAGTACCGGAGAACACGGAGAGCAAGGAGGCGCAAGTGAGCCCCGCGGACGAAGAGGACGCCGAAGAGGAAGAGGAGGACTCTTCGAGGAGTAGCGAATCGAAACCATCCTTGTCGCCGATACTCTCGGCGCCCACCACCATACGATTTCCTGCGAGAGAACCGGGCAAGGACAGGCAACAGGGGACGGACAGCGGAGTCTGCCGATGGGACAAGTGCGAGGAGAGCTTCGAATCGAGTAGCGGACTTCTCGAGCACCTCCAGGTATCGATGCTATTATCGTTTCGATACGAAAAATTCATTTATCGAAATTCGTCGCGTTTCGCATTTTTCGCGCATCGAGACCCAATTTCGTTCGTCCACGTAATCGATGTTACGAAATTTTCGTAGCTATCGGTCGCGCGTTGCGACATCGTCCTTTTGACTCATCGATCAATTGTATTCATTGTCTCGTCGGCAGGCTTGGACGAACGATCGAAACAAAAGATTCTAACAAGGATGTGAGATGGTAGGGTTTACTCAGTTCGCATTGTTTTATCTGGTTCGCAGGCAGCGCACATCAACACGCAAACGGGTGGCGACAATTTCGTTTGCCAGTGGCAGGGCTGCAAGGTGCAAGGAAGGAGTTCATGTTCAAGAAGGTGGCTCGAACGACACGTCTTGTCTCACGGTGGCAACAAACCATTCCGGTGCATCGTCGACGGCTGCGGAAGCAGATTCAGCTCTCAGGTACGGTGTCGTACCAATGGTCTCTCGACCATCGTTGGAAAATTATTCAGGAACAATTATCATCATATAAAATCTGTCTTTTTATAACTCACTATCCCTGCATCCTTCCCGATCCAATTCATTCGCTCGCACATGCATCATCAAGTCTGTCGGAATAATTTGTCTGTTTGTTGTAACGGAAAGATTGTAATAGAGGGGGTAAACTTTGTCATTTCAAGTCCATTGTGTTTACAAACAGGGCCGCTTGATTTCGGAGTCTTCCGAACGGAAACGCACGTACAGAAGTGTCGAAGCAAATTATATATGTAGTTCTAGTTTTTAAATAGAGAATAGAGTGATAGCAGTCGATATGGTGATCAGGTAAGTAAGGGAAAGACAGACAGAATCTTCCGGCAGACCCAGTAAATCGCTAACTAATCAATTAATTTCATACCAGTTTCTCTAGAGATACACAGTTAAAACGCTTGTCAGATTTGGCGTGAACCACGTGAACTAATTGTTTTCGGGTGATTCGTTTAGGTGATTGTTAAATGCGTTCGGAATACCCTGAAGCAATGGTTATAACAAAAATGTCATTGATGAATTGTTGAGGAATATCGTTCGTTCATTCGTTTGTTTGTTGCATTTTTGTTAGTACCAGTGCTTGAGAGTGAAAGATCTCCACGGAATTCCGCAAACTCGTTGTCTTTCGCATCAGTATCTTCTATCTGCTTGTAAACGATAATATTTCTCGTTCGTCACTTTCGACGACCATTCTCTAACTTGCCTGTCCAATTTAACAAAAGAAAAAAGAAAAAAAAAATAACACGAAAGAAAAGATATCCCCGGACCTATCTCCGTCACTTTGCTGTAGGAAATCTATGAGTATCTTACCGTGAAACCGATGTAAAACTAATGAACTTGTTTTTCCTGTTATTAAGCATCCAACGAGCACGCTCTCAGATATGCCAGATGTCAGGATGTCTCAGTGTATCCCATGTACTTCTTTTTTTAAAAATATTTTTCTTGTGTTTAAATCCTTGATCCGATGTACCTGACGGTGGGGGTAACGTATCCAGCATCTAAAAGAGGGACTGCTACAACGAACCTATACGACCTTGGGTCGTTGGATCGAAACTGATGTTTGTCGATGAACTTTTCGCTGCTAACACTTTCCCATTTGCCTCTTATCGTCAATATGGATACGTAACAAACGTATATTTTCCTCAAAAGTCGATAATTTTTATTCATTTTCATTGGCTTTCATTTTCACAATCAGAATCGTCAAACGATACCCATCTCTTTCTCTTCTCCTTTCATTAATTTCTCTTTTTAAAGAAGTTAGAACAAATAGAAATGAGTATTTATAGAAGAATTGGATGACGCGGTAAGCGTTCATCATGCCGGGAAAGTGTTAAACGGTGTTAAAGGGAACCGACGTACTTTCCGGTTTTAATTCATGGAACGTAAGTGAAGCTGTGTCGGTTAAGACCCAAAGAACGTCGACGCGTGTAATCAAGCTTCGTATTTTTATCGGAAAATTCAGTCGGGGGGATACCCTTTGCGACTTTTTGTTCTCTCATCGATCGATCAAAGTCTGTTTTGGTAAAGCTCGTGTCTTTTGTCTTAACCGTTACTTTGTGGTCGAGCAAATGGACCGATTGTCTTCGATATGCTGGCATTTTCCAGGGACAGCTGACACAACTGTCCACTCGCAGCAATATCTCCTCTTGAGATCTCAGGTCGTGTCTTTGTCTGTCCGTTCTTCTCTAAACCATCGATTATCAAAATGAGTCACATACTTTTATTCTGATAATAAAAACGTATCTAGATTCATTGTTGCATAATGCAACGTTTGCTGTCCAATGATCGTCGTAACTCTGGAACATTTTTGTTTTGATTCGGTTCCACCGTCTACGATAAGGCGGAACAAGACGCTTTCCCTGGAAAGTGTCGGGGGCTCAGATTTTGATCGGCGAATTTCCTTTTACAGACCGCTCTGGAGAGGCACGTGAACGGCCATTTCAATCAAGTGGAAACCAGCAACAACAGCGGCAGACGGAGCTGCGAAAGCGGAGGAAAATTGGTCAGAAGAAACGGGAAGAGGCTACGATATAGGCGGCAACCTTGGTCTGGTAAGTATCGTTTCAAATCTAGTTGTACAGCCGCGTGCAACGACGCTTTTCCTCTCCTTCGTGTATATAAGGAGGCGTGGCTTAATTGCCGACGCGAGCCGAACTATGCCGAGCGAGTCGGGCGAGTAGTGGGGGCTTTCTCTTAACCGAAGGTTAACCGGATCATCTATGCACGAAGCTGTACACCTATCTAAGAATAGTTATTTGGGAAATATACGAACAATAGAGGACAATAGGTAGAAATAGATGAAATTTCTTTTTTGCAGCGAGACTGTTCGATTACTTCGACTCCGGGGTGATGGAAGGTCTTCAGCACAGGTTACTGCAACTGGCAAAATCAAGGACGCAAGGTCGATTAGCAGAGACACCAGGAAATTCGATGGCCCTAACTAGTCAAGTAAGGGAATCACAAAACATCAAATTTTGTTTCTCTTGCTTTCTGAGAAAACTGTTACAAAATAAACTTTGATACACGATTGAAAGAAACAATAGAATATGATAGTGACAAGTGTCTTTAAATAAAGAAAACAGCATGCAAATACCCATACTGAAATCCCATCTTACGATATGTTAATCCTCGTGATATCAGTGAACCGTTTTATTTGCAGGTATTAGCTCGAAGAGTAGAAATGGACGGGAAGACTAAAGTACTGTTGCGATGGTATCCTCCGGATATGTAAGTATTTTGAAAGCTGATATTTCGCCGTTACCATTTGATCGTGAATTTTAATACGTCCGATACGATTGTTCACCAGCGAGCCAGACGAATGGGTACTAGAATCCGAAGTACAAAACACGAAAAACGTAGGTATACGCGAGGTGGCGTCCGCCCATCCGGAGGAGGTGACCCTCGCCCTTTATTCAGCGATCAGTAGCGGGCCACCGCCGTTGACACGAGTGAAACAACGCCGGAAACCGGTGAAGAACTCGTGATAATGCCGATCGCGATAATGGAGGACAAGCGTGACGAAGCAGCGACGACTACTAAGCCGGAGAACTAACAGGGACGAGCCCTGTATCAGGGTGATCGCGGATTCTGCTGGTTTGTAAAGAAGGAGCCTGGCGAGATAACCGAAACCGGGATCGGAACCGGAACCGGAACCTGAACGTGTCGAGAATAAGTGGACCGAAAATCGACGACGTCCTTGTCTGCGAGAGGAAAGGAACAAAACGGAAATAGACGAGTCCAAGAAGAGCAGCACCGGTGTTAGAGGAAAACAAAAGAAAACACGAGAGGTAGCACACGGACAAAATAATTGAATAAGAAAGAAAGACAAATAAAATGACAGAGGAGCGTGTGTTGTAGAGAGGATACCCGAAATGGAACGATGATAGGGAATAATTAGAAACATTCTAATTTATTTAGCCTAGGTATACCCATCGATCGTTAGGTGATATTAGTAGTCGTGTATAGACGATGAAAAAAAAAGAGATTATTCTTGTTGCCCATCGATGCTAACAGTTTCGAAACGTTGGGGTCAATTCCTGCCACGAATGGCGTCAAGCAATCTAACGGCGACGACATTCGTCGGACTCGGAAGAGCTGGGCTTGGGCTTCAAAAGTGCCTCATTGTGGATACGTTTTATATCGTTGACCCTCGTGCAAGACCAATTGAACGAGACGGCGAAGTTGCACTAGAAAAACAAGAGAAAGAGATAATAAGTGCGAAAAAAAGTACGAGGATTTTTACTAACTATATTACTCGGCTCGCAAAAAAGAAGAAGAAGAAGAAAACTGTTAAACGTGTTAGTTAACGATTGTAAGGAGATAATCACTCTGGTGGCCTTAGGAATCAATTAATATCTAACGCCGGCCCCTCGGCACTTCCGGGCCCTGTTTAAAATACCCCAACTCGCCAAGAGAGGAGCAAAAGGGGTGAATAAGAAGAACGCGTGGACTTCTTCGACTCACCTTCGACCAACTTTCACAAGGAGATGAATCTACCTCGATCTTCAGCTCGGTAGAAATTCGTGCAGGTTGCTGAAAGGATGAGAGGAACGTGTACGTTGAGAACGAAAGGAACGAGGGAACGTGTGGGTGATATGAAAGAAAAGGTAAGGGAAATCTTATTCGTAAAAGAAGAGAAATAAAGGAAGGAAGAGGAAGCGTTAAAAGAATCGAAACGAGTAAGGTGACCAGTGGTTCGAATTCGACGAGAAAATTGAACGACTGAAGCGCCAACGAGATTTCTATCGAGATTTATCCGCAATATGTTGTAGAGAAAACAAAGTTAAAGCAAAGGGGGAGATCCTCGAGGCCCGAGGCACGCTCGATAAGAAGAAGAGGAACGAGCTTGCCTCGTTTGTGCCCGACGACGGTTCAATTTCTCGCGTACGAGATAGTCGCCTATTTTTATCTTTCTGCCCGTACCACGTGCAGCATGTCAATGCAATCAACCTGTCGCTGTATCAAGAAACGAGATTCTTTTTTACCCGTCAAGATTTCCCTCTCGTTCTCATCTTCTGGCCACCGATACGATCACAAGAAAGCAATCTCAGTTCAAAATTTCTGCGCAACACGAAATTTCGGAATTTCGGTATACGGATGACTACGAGCAGGAAAATCAATATGCCTGCGACAAAAGTACCAATATACACCCCCCCCCTGCGGAAGAAGAGGAACGGACACGAGACGAATTTGGCAGCGAGAGAAGAATGCATCGCGTGCTGTACGAACGTAACGAACAGCTCTGTTCTTACTCTGAATAGCAAAGGGATAAAAACACGATGGCTGTGTTACATTTTCCACGGAGTTTACTGTAAATAGGCTCGAGAGAATAGCGTGGAACGCACGAGTAAAGGGAAAGAAGAGGATCGAAGAGGAGGAACATATGGAACGACCGATATATATATATATATATATATATCTTATAAATATATGTGTGTGTGTGTGTGTGTGTGTTGGATCGCTATTTTTCATAGGTGTAGATACGACGAGCTCGCGTAGAGAGAAGTACGTTTTTTCGCGGCGTGGAATCGTTTCACAAGATCGCGCGTGTACACATATATTAATTAGTGGGTAAAACAGAATACTTTGTAAATTAAGAGAGAGAAACGGAAAGGAGTTAGAACGAGAAACGGGTGAAGAAATGGTGTCGACGACGTGTTGTGTAGCTAGAATAAAAATTCTTTTCTTTTTTTTTTCTTTCTCGAGGTTTAATGGGGGGAAAATTTGAAAACGTTAGTAGGTTTTTGTATCGGAGGAGACAAAGGGAAACTTGAGACACACACGGACAGAAGCACACACCTACACACACCAGCTAAGAAACACTGCCAATACGATTGTAATTAAGAACTCTAGGCTAATTGATCGATTAATTATTCTTACTATTACTATTACGATTAAAAGAAAAAAGTATGTATAATCCCCCGACTATAGATCTCTAGTTGCCGCCGCGAATGTGTACGAAGCGTAACTCGGTTGCTTCGGGTACGCGAATTTCTTTGTTCGGTTTTGTTTTCGTTTCCTTTTTTTTTCTTTTTTTTTTTTTCTCGACGAAACCATCGACGATCGCTGTAGTTTCCTAGACACGAGCGTGTATATAGTTAGTTGAAATTATCGGTAGACAGAGAATGCCCGTGATGGCACGGGCAGCCTTCCGTTTTGGGAGAACAGCTTTTTCGATTACAGGCGAACGGAGATCCTTTTTCCTTTATCCGATCGAAGGGATCGCGCGTATGGGTACGTAGGAAGAACGAGCCAGGCGATAAAGAAAGAAACGCGTCACTGCCAAAAATCGAGCACTGCCAGCCGCCAGAATGCCGCGGCACATTTACATCATATTACAAAGCCTTACTTCGTTCGCGAAGCGTAATCGTAATCTCGATTTAAAAAACTAATTAACGTGGAATCGTTCTTGCTTAGACGTATCCATCGTCCTTCGATGATACTTCGCCTTTATAGCGTGAACCAGAAACGCGCCTACTGCCAGTCCTTTACGTCGACGGACGTGAACCAAGGCACTGCCATTCGACAAACATAACGACGCGACGCGACGGAACAGATGATGAGAAACGTGTGTGTGCGTGCGTGTGTGTGTATATGTATATCTTGATGTGTACGTACAGGATGTTATGTTTCAATGGATACACGCGAATGTCCTTAAAAAAAAATTGTTAGCGTTCAGAGAGAAATTAAGTGGTTCTTGTGAAAGGCGTAGTTTGCAGATGGAGTTTCAAAGAAAATTTCTAATGTGATATAATCGAAGTATCTTTTTCAAATGTTACCGATAGTCTCAAAAATATTCCCATGGGTCTGTTTAAACAGTGCACCTTGTACGTGT
Organism: Osmia bicornis bicornis; assembly: GCF_907164935.1. Classification (NCBI taxonomy): domain Eukaryota; kingdom Metazoa; phylum Arthropoda; class Insecta; order Hymenoptera; family Megachilidae; genus Osmia; species Osmia bicornis. The sequence continues at coordinate 7,118,716 of NC_060216.1, read as the reverse complement.
ACATGTATATGTATAGTTAATATCTATGTATACAAGCGTCATCCCCCTGAGCCCGTTAAAACCCTTAGAAACACGTAGACGATCGATTTTAATTTAGCTCGATTGAGTTCATTTTCGTTTTCCTCTTTTTCACTGCTCACCGACACGGTTCGTTTTCCTCGTTATACCGAAACTTGCTCGTGCTTTTTTCCTCTTGATTTACTTTGGCATCCTCCCTGCTCAGTGCCATTAAACGGCTCCTGCGTGTTACTCGCGGTTTCTTGTGATTTTTCTCAAGTGTGTTCGTCACGCGTTCGTGTTCCGTGTTCATTGAGTTACTTGGTGGCGCGATTCGTTCGTGCTTTCCTCTCGGTTCCACTCTCGTTTCTTCCACAATGATTTAAGAATGATAGATCGATAAAATGGTATTATATCACGGGTGGGACCAATATCTCTAATTATTTTTTCTTCTTTGATTTAGAGATCGCTTGGATATCGCTTCGCTATTTAGTCGTAAATGAACAGCGAATCATTTCGGGAAATTAGGTTTAGAATAATTAATTTAGGTAGATTGCGTTAAGTTTTTATTTCTTACGATTAGAATTAATTGGCATTTTGCGTTTAGCGAGAGTGGAACATCCCGAGGGAGAGGTTCGTCCATTCGAATCACGCTTGATCTCGTGTTACTGAACCGTGGCATAGGAAATTTAGGCTAGAACGAAAGATTTCGAGTTGCTGATAAATTCTCTGACTCGATTCTATTCGAATTACGAAATTTTTTTTTTTTGTCGTTGCTCGTCCAATCGAGCTCGCTTTTAGATTTTGAAAGCATCAACGTCGTCGTTTGCTTCGCTCAAGACTGCCTATGTTTAGCGTTTAGCATTACCTAATTCTATGAAAAGATATAAAAAATATTAGATGGATATTCGTGATAGTGATCAAGTTCGTTCTTTCGATAGCATTTTTCATTGCTTCGAAATGTTTTATTTACCGAAGAAAATTTCTGTTTCGGGTATTAGAAAAGGTGAAACATCGAAGCGGAAAGGGGGGGAAGACAGAACTCGGTCAGTGTATCGGCACCCTTTATGTTCAACTTAACACGTTAACTGAGGAAGAGGAATTAACTCGTCGTTCGAGTAATTGACCACATCCAGAATGTTAATGTACTGAAAAATTCTGATTTTAGTTTTATCTTTAGACTGAAAATTAATAATTGATTCATTTACCATCCAGTTAACAAGTTAAAAACAACCATTGTACACTTGCATTTTTCTTTCATTTCCTATTCGAGGAACAAATTTTGTTGGTAATTCTTTTCTCTTTATTCTGTCCAAACCCTAATTCTTTCCTTTTTTTTTCTTACATCGATCGTTTAGGTTTCTTCATTTCTACCCGACCGATACTATGCAATTAACGCATTGATTGCCATAGGGGTCGGCGTTCCGAATTGATTTGAAATTAAATTAAAAAAATTCGATCGAAAAGTTCATTCTTAATTTTACTGTGGCAATCAACGTGTTAAACGATCAATGTACATTTTAGCGAGACGTTGTAAAGTTTTGTGTAAGCCGATTAGATATATATATGTATATACATATATCTAATTAAATAGCGACGGAAGCGAAAGAGAGACACTGCTCGAAGAACAGCTACGAAATAAATATCGCTAATTTTTTCCTTTCATTTTAAAGAGAAACTTCAAGAAAAACCCGATCAAATTCGTGGCTGTTCTCATCGGTCCACAGTGTCGTACATGTGTAAAACGTGTGTGAAAGAGACAAAGAGAGAATGATATAGGAAGATATCGTATGCGAGGAAGAGAGAACCTAATAGTTGTAGAATAAATTCGAGCATCCTGTAAATAAGAGACACACGATCGATAACGAATGCGAATCGCGAACTTCGAAGCAGAAAAGAGACAACAGAACAAAGAAACGATGGGCGAGAAAGCGTGAGAGAAAGAGAAATATAAAAAAAATAAATAAAAAAAGAGAGAAAGAGAAGGGAGAAAGAAGAATGCTGGTAGACATGGTATTTTTGCAAACGAATTTAATGAAAACAAGAAAAGTTAGACAAATTTTGGGAAGGTATTATTAAACGGAACCGAAAAGTTAACGATTGATCCTTTGCAAGGGTTAACCGCGTGTTGTCTTAGCGTTTGTTCGAAAGGTTTGAAAGAAGAGATGATAAAACCCTTCTCTTTCGAAGGAGACTCGCGTTTTCCATCTTTCTCCGGGTGTACTTTTCAAATATGATAATTTCATGAATCTTCAATGTAGATACAAAGAGAGTCCAGCGTTTTTCTATCATTTTTCTTACCTTCTTCTTTTTTTTTTTCAATTTAGTTTTCACGTTCGCTAAGTCGAAAAGATACACAGATTGCTCGGAAAACAAAACGTATGTGTTCGTCAAACGTATTATCGCTTGTTCGTTCCCCATCGATTCGGCTGTCGAACTCGCGTACACTTAACGCATTAAAAATCCTAGTGGATAAGTTTTGTAAAGAAAAAAGTAAAAAAAGAAGAAAATATAGCAAGTAAAAGTCGAGAAGAAACCTTCATTCCGATCGGGGTTCGTCGCTTGATCCTTGAATACGTTCTTCTTGCTTGACAAAGTTTCCCTAGAAGAGCTAGCTGTAAATCCACGTGCTTTACAGCATGCCAACTATATCGTGTTCTACGAATAGAACGTACTCAAGGGTTAAATCGAGGAAGAAAGAAAAAAAAAAAAAAGAAAAAACGCTTCGAACGCTCGACGGAGTCGTGCTAGTAAAATTGAAGCGAACGATCATTCATCTTTTTATCCAATTAATTTATTACAATTTAAATTAGATAATTTAACGAGACAGGTTAACGTTGAGTGCCATATCAAATTTTTCACCTTGGCACTCGACGCGTTAAATTTAATTTTAGATTCTTTTCTAATTTCATTTCTTAAATTTAGTGCTTAGACAAAATGTGAAAGCTTGATTTTTTTTTTTGTATGTTTTGTAGGTCTTTTTTTTTAAGGGGAGCCAGCACCCCGGTAGCGTGGAATTCCTCTGACCTTTCTCCATCCTCTCCACCCTATTCTCCACGTACACCTGAAACTTGAGTAGGTACCACTTTGGTAGGTCTGGATAATTACTTTATTGCGTACGTATGTTTCGTTTGTTGCACATGGTGTAATTTAATTGCGTATGCTAGGAGCGAAACACGAGATATATAAAATACGTATAGAGAAGTGAAGTGAGAAACAACTGCTTCGCACTGCCAAACGGAGAAGAAGAAAATATGGGAACTGAACGTGTCGTGTATCGTTGCGTGGATCGTTGTCGAGCGATCATCGAAAAGCACCACGGTGTTCATTAAAAATCCACATAGTGGGAAAAGAAACGAGATAATTAACTAGGGGTAAAAGCGCACGCGCGGAGATTTTTTTAAATTCCTTACGAGCGTCGAACAGTGGTTCGTACCTACTCTCTTTTCCTTTCTTTTTTAGACACTTTGATGTACAAACACGAATGACGGTTTATAGCTCAAGGAGAACATTAAAGAGACAGATATTGTAAGAGAGTAATAATAATTTCACGGGTTACGATATCGTACATCCTGTTCGTTTTGTCTTTTATACCTGACCTTCTTTCAGATTGAAACTTTGATTAAAAACAATGCTGTTGAGAATTTGAAATAAACCTGCCATTTCGTGAGTTAAGCTCGTTTCTGATTCATAGTTGTTTATTGGCCGTGCGTGTTACATATCGCGTGTATCGTTTACCTTGCAAACAAACGATTAATAATCCTTATTCGGCACTTTTCTGTTTCCGTTAACGGATAAACAACACGAGAATACACGTCGCGATAAGGTTTCCTCGTGAAAATTTAATTTTTTTTATTCGCTTTCGCAAATGTACATTTTCCGGGCGTTGAATGTTTGCTTCGGACATTAGTGGATGGAAAGGTAGCTCGCTTCCGTTTCCGGTACGAATCAGCCTGCTGACGGGGAAACGCGATATCCTGACAGGCGGTAAAGCTACAGGAAACTTGATCCTTGTTTCAGGACTCTCCTTTGGGCAACCTGTTGGCCACTATGGTGAAACGCGTGTACAGCTGCTTGCAACTATGCTATTCCTCAATTAAACGGAAACTTAGAGCAACGAGTGTTAGACGCAAGAGTAGGGGCTGTGACCAGGCTATCGAAGCAGGCATAAATTGGAGCACGAATGAATTAGGCGAGTAATTGAGGTCTTTCATCTATACATTTTCCCTTAACAGAGGGAAGCCATCTATGCACGCGAATGTACGCTTCGTGTGAAATTCAATAACTCTGTTCGCGTGCCTTTTTTTACGGACGAACACATCTCGTATTGATCGCGAGGAGAAAACAACAATGTAAATAGATCGCGTTCGAACGATTTTATGTTCTATGAATTCCCTTTACAATGATCACGACAAATGTATGCCGAGAAAGTTAGAACGTAAACATACTTTGTTCGATTTGCCCTGTACGAGGTGATTCAAAGCGCGTGTCTTTGTTCAGTCTTACAATTAGTTACGAACATACTATTACGTATATTCACAGTACATGCTTTTTATTTTGATCAAATGAAACCCCTACCGATCTCGCGACCCCTCGACGTTTAACTCGATCGCGTAGGCAACTCCCTTAATTAAAAACCTACGGTTCCATTTAATTTCATCTTTTGTTTATCCGAACTCTGTACAGTTACTCCCATTATTCTGTTGGTGAATTCCCGGTAAGGAGAAAGCAAGTTACGATACAAAGAAGCTGTTCTTGCGGGAGAAAGAGAACGATTCAGTTGTACCGTATGCATCGAGGGAACGAAAGCAAACAGATCACGGCGCGAAGGTGGTGAAAAAAAGTAAGTAAGTCACGGAAGGGGAGAAAAAGTCGGAGCGGTAATCGGAAGAGACGAACGATTGTTGATTTACTCGGTCGAGCTGGAAATACTGTTTACTGGCTGACCGGTGAAAGAACGGGAAGAAGACCTGGAATGGTAATGGTAATGGCAATGGTAATGGTAATGGTACCGGTGCAGAACGTCGAGAACGCGGATCATACGAGCGTTCTTGTTCGTTTCTTGTTCACCTACGTATCTTCGTCGTCGTACTCGTCGACTTCTTCTTCTTCTTCGTCGTTCGCGCACGCTGTACAGTTAAGGTGACGCCGAGTCGCGCCCGAATGAGATTGAACCGACCCGTTGTGTCGCATCGGGTCGTTGACATTTCGTCGTTCGAATGATCGACACCGTCACGATTATTGCCATCTAATTTTATCGACGATTTGTCCCCTTGACGCGCGACTCTGACGCGATCCTCCTCGGTGTTCGCGAAATGCCTAGTATTATCATTGACAGAGACGTCTCTAGAGTTTGCTTTACACCCTCGTGTACACGAAAATATATTCGTGTAATTTGCACGAACCGACTTGAACGATTATAGTCACCCTTATTAGCGAAACAGTTAATTGTTTAATAATTATCGAGCGATTATTCAGTCTAACCAGACGATCGCGAAGCAAAAAGGTTCTTTACGAGTGGTGCAGTTTTAATGCGGTTAACGGAACTGGATGGCATCACCATCCCAAGAGGGTCCAGGTATCTGGATGTTTTTCCTCACGGATTGGAACATGGTTTGCAGACGAATCGCAACCGGTCAAAATTGACCGCGAACGAATAAGGTTTTGTGTAATTTAGGCTTCTCTTAATTAAAAAAAAAAAAAAAAAAAAAATTGTAGGGGTAGAAGTGTCCCGCCCCTCGGTTGGTTTATCAGTTTATTTATTATAATTAAAATTCCGATATTCGTTACAATACAATAAATTTTTAACAAAATTCGTTTCAATCGCAACAGAATGAGAAGGAAAATATATTTTTCAAAATTAACACAAATTATTAAATTTAAACAAACGATAAATAAAATTTTGAATTCGCATCTTGGACTTACTGGCGTGGCAGAAATACAATATTACGGAATTTAATGAATTAATAGAGAACTTTTAATTATTATTCTATATGTATGAAGAATTTTGATCATCTTTGCGAGGTCGATAAGGACGTTCCAGAATGCTTATTATCGGACCACACGAATGATGTTTTGGGTTTACATCCGGTGATACTTACGATTAGAAGTGAAAGTGATCTGTATTTTTCGGAGCATGGGACCATGTTGATTTCAAGGCAGGAATTTGTTACTTCAACAATCCGAGTTATGTCTGCAAAAGATAGACTATTTTAAAAATATCAAAGACCGTTTCTGCGTTCGATTAGGGAGTTCCCAGAGTGCTATATGCATTGTCGAATCACATCCGGTCGATTTAAAAAAAAAAAAACGAAGGAAAATTTGTAAAAATTTCTGTTCGGAACGTAACACGATAATAAGAGATTTCTAAACTAGGCACTTGCCGAGTTCTCTCTGGGTTTTTCCTAAATCAAAGTGGTGAGAAAAACTACCCCTACACCCACCCTTAATTAGGAAAAGTCTACATTGCAGCAACGCGTATAGAAAGCGCGACAAGAGCGAAGGAAAATTTCGTGCATGTTCGTGGTTGAATCGGGCGCCGTCGGCGGCGCTTCGGTCGGCCGGTCGGAGACTCGGCGCAGTCGGGAGCGCGAGTTCGTACCAGACGGACGTATTTGTTTTCGTCTCGTGTTCGTGGTTACACGTCAAACGCGCGCTTCGGCGCGAAAACGAGGGTGTTCGCTTATCGTCGTGTTAAAAAGTGTTTATACGGGAGTGCAAGTGTGACCGTGTCCATCGGGCGAGTACAGTGTTATCGGAACTTGATCTCGATTGTGAGGAGAACTGGAAACGACAGGGAAGCTGTGCAGAGTGCTCTCGTGTCTCGGCCCCCAGGACGAATTTTGCTGGAAACGTCACCCTACGCGCCGGTGGTGAGTACATTTTTTAATAACCTCGTATCTTGACAGGTACGAAGAACACATTCGATAGCGTTCGCGTCGCGTCGTTTCTCTCGTATTTCAATTTAACGCCAAAGCTGGTCGATAACGTAGAATTTCGTGCGTTTCGGAGCGTTTTGCTGGCGAAATCTATTTTATGACTCCGAATCGACTGCTTTCCGACAGACTCTTTTTATCGACATGGAATATTCGTCGTAGATTTTCGAGTTTGCTTGACACTCAATCGATCACGAGTGCTACGAATGTTCGCGATTAAAACTTTGGTTATGTCTACTGCTATAATTGTCACGGTGAAAGTTAATTCTATAATATTTTATTTGTATCGTGAAACAGTAGAACGATTAGGTAACGATAAGTAGTTGTAAGCCAAAAAAGCGAAAATCAAGATGAAATAGTTGAAAGCCGGCGTTCGGCCAACATGGCGGCCGATTATCGAACGATATTTTCGAGAGTCGATTCGATCGACGCATCGATCATTGACAGTAATATAAAACGCATACATCCTAATTCTCTTTAAGAACCGAATAAAATGTTTCGTTTCGACCAGAATATTTAAGTTTAGATTCGAGTGTTCGCTACAATTGCGTTTCTAATAATACTCGTTTTCGGCCAAGGGTATGTCGTTGGTAAACAAATGGTTTTTGTCTTGCCCTGACAAATGTGCGCAAGTGTCTACGATCGAGGCACACTTTTCTTAAAGCAACTTGGCACGTGTAACGTTTTCCCTGGACGCGTTCGACAACAGGTTTTCGCACACGTAAGTGTTTACCTTGCTTACGTAACGCGTCGAAGACTAATCGAGGTGCGTACCAAATGGAGGGTGGGGGGCAGGGTATGCCGTTTTTCCATCGTTTTATCCGTTTCAGCTCCGATTGGATTTTCTCCTATCGTCACTTCTGATTTTCTCATCAAAAATTTAGAAAAATTAAATAATTAGTGGCAAGTCGTGGGATCGGTGTACCAAATACAAATATTCCCCGTGCGATCGCAGTTGGGCGACAAGTTTGACCCGTTCGATGAATATCGTATGCACAATGCACACAACTTAGGCGACCCCTTCGGTTGGTAATTACAGAACAGTCTAAGGGAAAAAGGGACGAGTGAATCCCATCGCGGTAGTAGATACTTGGTGAATTCGAGTCATGCACCGAGTCGTGTCGTGTCTATTTAGAATTTCAGCGAGATCCACGGCTGAATTCCGGCACGAGCGCACAGTCGTATTTCACTTGGCAAAGGAGTTAAAAGGGAAAGGGAAAGGGGAGTCGTACGCGGGCATCGAGAGGGTTTCCGTGGCGCGATCTCGTTAGTATCTCGGTGAAATATACAGGTGCAAAGCAATGGTACGCGTGTTTTTGCCCTGGCTAGTCAGATAAGAAAGGTCTCGCGACCGCCTGACTGTTTATGTTTCCACGATGGAGGTCGCGCGCGTTCACCGAGCCGACGACGGCCAACTCGCTTAGCTAGTCCCTCGAACCTGACTAAACAGTCGCCGCGCAGATTGCGAATCTCCTCGAGGGAACTTGCTTTTTGCGCCAACTTTCAAACAAAACAGTTGCCGAGTTTCGTCGATCTAAATTTGCGATCGGTACCGGTGCGCGCGTCGTTGACCCTCTGGACCTCTCGCGTTTCTTCACCTTCTGGACGCGAAGGAGAATCTTTCTTTCGCTCGCGATGACGCGACAAGAATCGCGCCCGAGATCTCGCCCGTTTATCGCCGCCAATAAACGACGATTCGAGCGAAGAGCAACGCGACCGATTCAATCCGCTTCCGTTGCCGTATCACGCGATTCGAGCGTAACGAGAATCAGCCTTTCAGACGGTGCACGCATTCGCGGAGGCTCGTGTAACGCGCCATGATAATCCGTGATGCAATCCACCACTCTCTTTTCTTCTAGTCGCGATGCACAGCTGACAGCATCGGAGAAAATTGACCGGGATGACTCGCGACTCGTGTTTGCCTCGCGCGATTCACGCGATTTCGCGCTATGCCCGGCTAATTATCACCGCTCGAGATACGCGATCGATCGTCCTTCGTCATGCGACCAACGTTCACGCGAACCTCGGAATTACCGTTCTTTTTTCCATGCTCGAGGAGCCACGGTTATTACGTGATTCGCGAAAATGGAACGATGGAACGGACAGTTTAGATAAATGTAGAGTGTCGTTGTCGCATGCGTTTCCACTTGATGAAATTCGTTGCGGCACGAGATTCCCTCTTTCAGTCAGTTGCTCTTGGAAATGAAATTTTTGCCTCGTAGGTATACTTTCGCGGTTTTATTCCGACCGCTTTGCTTCATCGTTATCTACGAGTTACGAAAACGGGGGAAAAAAATGAGTCAAATTTTTAGCTTCGTAATTGTAAAATTACATCAGCGGATTGATATGATGCACGACTGTGTTTGGAAAGCATAACTCGTCTCGCAAATTGTCGCAGGTTCGAGTGTGAACTACGATTATCGTTATCATAAGGTATGCGTTCTATGTCATAATCGAGATGCAGGTCGAGATAAATGTGACGACACGATGCCGCTATTTGTACGGAACGAACATACTCAGCCGCGTGTACGCTCGCATGATTAATTGCGCGACAGGCTCAAGGATGCTCCGAACGAGTCGCGTTATCTCCGACAATTATACCCATCGATAACACGGAAGCTCACTTGGTCACATTTGTCGCTCCGATTCGTTAATTAGATCGCGATGAATTCGCCGTGTTCCTGAATAAAAGGTCTCGGAATATTTCAAGTTGAAGAATTAAACAGTATTACTTGGAGGAAAAAGTAACGAGTTACGCGAACGCTTATCATCGCGAAGGACAGTTAAAAATAAGCGCGTTTGCGTGTCTTCCGGTGTCGATTATCGAGCAGTTTCAGTCGCAATTTTCTTCGAATTTCGTGACGAGAAAAATGACGAACTTGAAACGTAGAAAATAATCACCACCTGTGCGTAGCGCGGACGATATTGTTATGTCGGGGTGCGTTTTGGGGGACAAAAATAGAGTCGTTTGACGCCTCTCTCAGCCCTCCCACCTTCTCGTAGCCCTATAGATCCCTCGAAAAGGGTTTCTCCCGGCACGTTTGCATACATCTTTCGCCCGTTGTCCTGCGAAATTGCTCGTAAACAATAACGCGACACGCGACAAAGGCTGGTTGTGAATGGGCACCGAGGCTCGCTCGACGGACCCCTGTCGTCTTTAAAATTAATCGACTACGTTCTTGCGATAAAGCCAGCTCTCTTTCTCTCTTATTAACGGATGCGAAACAGGCTCGTTCGATTGATCGTAAATGCAACGGAATAATAAACGTGTTTCAAGGATTTACTGGGTTATAAACGGGAAAAAATCCATTAACGTTGTTTATTTATTTACAACGCGGGACGAGGAGTTTGCGTAAATCACGCACGGACGATGGATCGATTGTACTTTCTTTCGCGAGAACGGGGTTCCTCAGTTTACGAATTGGGATATAAAAGGAAAGGGGTCATAATCCAGCGATCGTTGGACGATAGTAGGCTCGAAATTGACGGATGCATAATTCAGACGTCGCGTTATCCGCTCGTCTCGGCTCGGTTCGGCTCGGCTCGACGCGTCGCAACGTCGTAGCCAGCATCGACGTGGCCCTTCCCCTCGAACCACCCCTTCCTCGGTCCAAAATCAATATAGGCGCCGCCAGTGCCGGCTACGCCAACGACGTTGTTTCACCCAGGATTCTCCACCCTCTGCGTACCAACCATCTTTCGCTTCCTTGCTCGTTCAACGAAACTTGCCTCTCGCGTTTCTCTCAACTTTGCATCACCCTCTTGCATCCGGAATCCCTCCGCAGCCATCACCTGGCCTCCTTTGTGCGCCCACTTTCTCGAGAGTTAATTCAGCAAGACTGGAAAACGAGATCCCCATAATACAGTCGATGCCGCGATCCTTAATTGATACAGAGGAGGCTTCCTTCCTGCCAAATAAAGATGGAATTAAATCATAATCAGGGTGAGTCTAGGGTTTAAGGGTAGTTTTGTGTTCGCAAGCGCACTTTCGAGTAAGAGGAAGAAATTAAAGCGATAACCTTGAAAGCAGTTGGTTCACGCTAGTTGCAAGAAAAGTGGAGTCGTTCCGTGGAAAGAAGAATCAACCCTCGCGAGAAAACGAGCCACGGGCTAGAAGTAAGCCCGGTGTAAAAAATATCCTTGAAATATAAAAGTGATCGTTAAGATAGTAACCTTGACTCACGATATGAAATCGAGATCGGTACGCGTCTTCGAGGATCGAAAGGAAAGTCTCTCGAAGAGGATGAAGGCGCGACACTGGCAATAAACTTGGTCTGTTCGTTTACGAGTCGGAATATTATACGACATACGACGACGGACACGGAGCTGAAGAAGAAGAAGAAGAAGAAGAGGAGCAGGAGGAGACGCGGGGCAGACACCCGGCGATGCGTGTAGCGGAGGATAAATACAACGGCGACAAGCAACAATCGCAATTATGCGCCGAATGGAAGGCGACAAGATGCTTTCGCTCGAGCAACCAGAGATAGATAACATCCGTGGATCGTCTTCTATTCTATTCTATTCTATTCTATTCTATTGAATGCAATAGGCTTCCACATGCCGGGGTTCACCACACTCGAGCTATCGACTTTCGTACGAGAGGGGCTTCGAGATCGATTTAAGCCGACCGTGTTTGTCCGAGTGATACCGAAAGCCAATTGATCGAGGCGCGGGTATTGGGGCTTTATCTGACCCCGCGCCACCACCGACTCTAACTATCTTTCATCCGACGAAAGTTCGTTAACTTCTCCTGGTCGAGATATCGGTTACGCGGCGAACCGTTAAACTGCACCGTAAACCAATCTAACGACAAGTTGGGCGAATCAAAGAAAATTTTCGTCCATCACCGAGGATGTTTTCGACTTCGCAAATCTATACGATCGTTATCTCCCTTCCGTCTACCTTCGAAAAACGCATTCGACGCAGTTGGCCAAATTGCAATTTCCTCTCCTGCTCGGTTCCGAAGCGCGTTTCGGCTGCGGCACCGCGTCTCTGCGGGGTCGTTGCACGATTTTCGAGGATAATTTATGACGCCCGGGCGCGGCGTTTCGGTCGCGTCGAGAACCGGCGTAAACAACCTTCCTCTCATCCCTTTTCTTTTCTTTCTCTCCTCTTCCCTTTACGTACGCTCGTCGACCACCCCTGTCCCACGAGAACACGAGCAGCGAGAGAGAAAGGGGGGATCAATACCAAAGAATTTCACCAGCTTTTCTTTCTTCCCTCTCTGGACATTTCGAAAACAATCCTCTGCTCGTTTCTCTTTCCTCTTCGATCTTCCCGAGGGAGAAACAAGTTTGTCGAGGGTGGTACCGACATATCGTAACTTTCTGAATTTCTTTCCTCGTATTTGACTTGAAATTTCACATAAGTTCCGTTACAGCCAATCGAAACTTCTTCCGAGACACACGAGGGATGAATTTTTCTCTTTCGCGTAGAGATTCGTTTCCTTTTGATCTTGCTGCTTCATATTTCCAGTTATTTCAACAGTTTTTCGTAATTTTTTTAACCATCGAGCTATTCGACACCCCCCGGCAAAGGTTCACGCCACGTTTTTCCTTCCACCCTATATACCACGAGTCCCTCTTCACGGTTGCTCGATGATGCGTGCGATGCACACGACCGGTCCGAACGAGACTTTGCGTTCGACTTTTTATAGCATCCCCTACGATCGGTATCGCCACCCCCTCGCCGAGGCAAAAGCATCATCGTTCCTCGGCTAAACGGTATTCGCCAGGGAGGGTAGAAATTCGTCGGTCGTTGTTGAAAGCGTTAGCTCGAACTCTCCGGGGGAAAATATTAGGAATAATAGAGCAGTCGAGGGCCATTGACCCTAATCCGGTTTGTATTCCGGTTGTCGGCCACGATGGAACGAAGACGGCGACGATATATTTTATCCGACCTCTTTATTTCCTCCGTTGATGTGCGTTCGCGAAATTGCGGAAATGCCCGAATCTGGGTCACTTTTATTCGATTCTCCTATTAAGAGGATTCTCTACGCCGATGAGTTTCGCACACAATTTTTTCACTGTACATAACCATTTCCCGGCTAGTATTTTATCGAATTTTCGAGTTTCCAACGATCGTGGGACGAGAAAAGCCGGAATGGGTGGTCGGCGAATTTTTGTTTTGTACCAGATGAGGAAGAAGCGAGGACAGCCGGAGTACGATGGCACGTTAAATGGCGAGCACCGTTGGTCAGGACGCGATAAGAGGCCGCTCTAATCGCTGCTTAAGTTAATTAACGGACAAGAGATCGTCAAGGTCCCGAGGGATCGAAGGAAGTCACCGTTGCGACGGTGTTTCCCTTCTTTTTGCTTTTCGTACGCGACCATTATCCAGCCAGACATTCGTCGTTGCAGCCAATCGTTTCTGTGCGAGACCGTTAGAAATACGAGCCCTCTCGTTCCTGGACAATTACCTTTCTTCTAATCCTCGTTACCTGCCTTGCAAATTAATCCTTCCTCTATAAACACGAAGAAAGAAGGATTTAACACGGTTTTCTTGGTCCGAAATTAACACCGGGTTTACGAACTTGATTAAAATTTCATTTATGAAACGCAATCTATCTAATTAAACGTACATATACGTGTACGTGGCGAAAGGGTTTTGCTCCCCAAGGAACACGTGAATTTCCAAAAAGTGTTCACAGATGAAAGGGTTAAAATGAAGTTAGCAGAGTGTGTCGAACCGGAAGCCATTGAAAGGCGCGGCGTCGAACGGCGAATATAGAAGCAGGGCGCGTAGTATTTTATAAACGGGCAACGGACTCGCGTAACAAGTTGTCCGTAAGCTGTAATGAAAACGTAAGACCGATACGGAAGCGTCGTACGGAGAATTACGTCGATACCACGATGTCAATGCACCCGGCACCCGGTGCGGCCGTTCGAGGCGTAGAAAAAGGCAAAGCCAGAAGTCAGGCCTCCTCTCCTGAGTAATGTCCTGGGTCCATTGCACCGCGGTGCACCGGTCCAAGCGCGTTCTTGCCGTTTCGGATGCTACCTCGGTCCCCGAACTCTGCTTCATTGCTGCATATACACTGTACAGCCTCCTCGCAGGACAAAAACCCCGTACAGGACAATAACCCTGAATAAATCACTGCCTACCGACGATGGGCTTCTCCTCTTCTCTCCTTCTATATTTCGAGGCTTGCCTAAACGAGATCGAAACGAGCAACCCCTGCTTCCATTTGTTTCTTCTCGTACTCTTGACGAATCTTCGGACTATGTAACTTTTCCAATATACGAAAGTCTTTTACTAGTTAAAAACAATAGAGTCGCGAGACGTGTCTGGTGCATCGAGTCGCGTCGAGTCGTTTAAATGTAAATTTCGTAGTAGACCCAAGGCACTTGCTGCGCCACGACGCGACGCGACGACCGCAAAGTTCCTCCCTTTATAGAGGTAATTCCGTGAGCAACGGATTCGATAGAAACTGCAGTTTAGAGTACGTTAAAGCCGTAGTTAAATCTAAGCTCTCCGGCTCGCTCTATAGTTCACTGTCTCGCGACATAAATCTTGGACTCTGGCGTAACAGCGTCCACGCACCACGTAACCGCTTCGTTTCGCTGTGGGCGTGCTGGCCTAACTTTTAGCATGCTCCGAGCTTCCGTGATTTTCACTGTCGCTCCTTTGCTCTCGGCGCATTCAAATACATCGTACTTTCTACGACACCGCTAGAATCCAGTCGCGTTTGACGTACGACAAAATTCGATCCGTCGAGGCCGTTCCTGGTAGCAAACTTCTCGAAACAGCGTAACAGAGAAGGAATCGAAAGCGGATCGACAGCGTAACAGGATAGAGTTTTGACAGGAGACGAGTTGTAGGTGCCGGAATTTTCATTAGTCCTATTTCAAACGCGTTAAGAATATCGACAAACTGCATTCCTCGGCCCAGTTTTCACTTCCAGCCACCTCGACTATGGCTACCAGAACGACCTCGTCGACTATTAGACCCAGGGTCTCCGCGAATTCTTTCAAATGTTACGTCGTACTTAATAAAATCACTGCAATCGCTGGGTCATCGCCTGTTCATCGTTCTTGTCGGGTTTCTATCCAGCGTTACAAATTTTCCTCATCTACTCGACCCAATTAACGCGTCCATAGCAAAGTTGCAATCAACCCCAACCTTAAGGGACAGATATCTCGGCTGGATATCCGTGATGTCCTAATTCGTGAGTCACGCGGCTCTATTCAGTATTAACGCGTGAATGGGTTAAAACTAGACCATCGATCCTGTTTCAGCAAAGGGATCTTTTCTTCCTAATATCACAAAGAATCAAACAGATTCGTCCAATTGATCCAACCCCCTACTGATCAATCATATTTGACCTAGAAATTTGAATGGTAGAATATCATCTGCCTGACTGTTAATTTGTCATCGACAAAATTAGACGAGGTTATCGAGGTGTCCTCATAAAAATTCAAAGATGATCCACTTTCGAAAAATAGAGGGACCTTCGAGATCGAACCGTGATCCTGTTCGATGGATCGACCTGATCAGCGACGCGGTTCTCCACGCCTTCGTAACGTGTCGCAACAATGTCGCTGGTAATTAGAATATTTTCATTTCTGTCCTGGTGTCCGGCAGACCGGGCCTCACGGCGAGAGCAACCCTCGCGGTGGCGTGGGTGGGACCGGTTTTCCGACACGTGTGTGTACGAGATCACGTACGCGAGCGGAAACTAGCTCGTTCTAGCAAAAGCAAGGATCGAGGAGCGATCGGTGGAAAGGAGAAAGACACCGGTCGTTGGTTGCTTCGGTTGGTCGCTGGTGTTCTCTACCCTTTTCCTCTCGCGGTCGTTCGTCGAGCGCATTTGCCTTTCACGGCTCGCTCACCAGCTCCATTGAAACTGTGCGAGGCTTCGTTCGCTCTTGTTGCTTCAACATTTTTTCCCCGCTACGCTCTGCCAGCGAATTCTCCGTTGCTACCTTTCGTCGACCTTTCTAGCTTTGCGATAAATTGACCTAAAATTTTCGGCCGCGTTTCTCTAGAAACGGGATTACCCTTTTGTATGCTTTTCACCGAGTTGTCGCGTCGGTCCACGCGATAGAGGCTGCGAGAAAATAACGAATTTCGATAAAATCTTCTCGGCAGTGGTAGACGAATGCGTGGCCGTGAACGTGGAGGATCGCGTGAGCGCGTAAGTACATAGGTGCGTGCGTAAAACACGTCACGGAATGGTCCTGCAGGCGGATTATGTTAATTAAACGTAATGCAAGAAGCCGAGGGAAATTAATCGCGCCTCGTCGCCGCCTCGATCGCTCGTTAATGGCGGCGCTACCTCAAGCCAGAGATTCCTTTTATTTCCTTCTCGTGCACGCTTGCACGTCGAAAAGGAAGAAACTCCTGCTGCTCCTTTTCTTTTCGCCAACGGTCGGAGATTTTGTCCATAGTTAAAGGCGTCTTCGAGCAGGCGCCGCGCCGCCTTGGATCGAACCAGATAGACACAGGTCGATAGAAAAATCCTCCTCGAGAGTATTCCTCTCTTAATTCGTTTATTCCTTCTCGGCAAAGATGTTTCGTGACTCGAAGCTGATTATTAGAGTATCACGGTTCGCACCCTTTTGCGCCCTAAAATACCAGCCGTACACGTCGTGAATCATTACACCGTCCAATCAACATTCTCAACAGCACACCTTCCATTTCTTTCCACCTTATTTCTACCCTTTCATCATCCCGTTCCTCTTTTCGTGACCTCTTCATCCAATCTTATTAATTATCATCCATCGTGAAGATTCAGTTTTAACGAGCGAACGCCGTCTCGGGATATATATTTTTTTTTTCCCGCGGTGCATTGTGTCCATCGGTCTCTCCCTTTCCCGGGAGGGAACAGAGAAGGAGGAGGAGGACCCTTTGCCTCTTTGGCAAAGAACAATCGCGGTCTCGATCATCGATCCTGCTGGATCCCCATTCTGCTGTCAGCCGGTCGCATTCTTGCTGGTTCGCTAACCTTCGAAAACGAAGCCCTTCCAGCTCCGCAAGATCGTTCAGAGAGTTTCGGAAGAGCTCGTTGCCTGCATTCTCCTCTCGTCTCATTTTTCACCTTCGCCCAACCGCGCTTCTCCCTCCCTTCTTACCCTCCCTCTCGTCTCACTTTCGTTGCTCGTTAACCTAAAATTTTCCCTTCGTCTCGCTAATACCATCTTTCACGATCTTCAACCGATATTGTACTTCGTATTTCTTTCTCTTGTTACCTCGACAAATCCCATGGTAACGAGCATCCTTTACTTATATCGAGCGAAATACGAAATTTTCATAACGGAAAACCGCTCACCGCTCATGCTTCCTTCGCGCGTGAAACTCGACGTTGTTATCCGATCGGAAAAAGCAAGGGCGTGTTTCGTGCTCGTTTACGGTACCGTGTCGCGAGGCTCGTTTTGCTTGACAAAAGTTGAGAAAAAGCGAAGAGGTACCGTGCAAAGGACGAGCAAAAAAGAACGGAGCCAGAGATGGTTGCCGGCTGGAATCGCAAACGATCTCGCCGTTCAGCGTATTCCCGCCGAAATTATCCAAAATTCTGAGCGGTACGGTGGACCAGGAGGATGAGACTCGGCTTAACGAGCCTGGAAGATGCGAGCTGCCAATTTGGCAGCGCGTGAGGGACGATAAATCAGCCTTAACCGTGCCCGGAACCCACCGAACTCTCCTTGTATCCGCGTTCCTCGAACGCGCCCCGTTAACCAACCATTGTCACGATCCGTTCCCCGACCAAAACGAGCTCCGATTTATTCTGAAACACCCTGTATATGGGCGGGCCCCGAAGAGCGATAGAAAAAAGGTATTTAGCATTTTATTCATCGACAACACGACCACGACGTGTGCGGTGTCGAAATGACGTAAGGACGGGGAGTTACAGCTTCCGCGACAATGTTCCCTATAGATTCGCTTAACCTCGCCGGAAGTTGTAATAATTCCGATGATGATGCGCTCCCTCGTTCATCGAGCCGCGCTCCGCTCAATTGTAAGACATAAACGAGATCGCTCGTGTCAGACCGGGGGGAAAAAAAAGCAGACTTTCCAACAAGAATAATAACGATAATATTGTATAACGGCGGCGCGTTGGGCAACGTACAATTTCGAACGCTGAGAAACGTGTAATTTGACCACCAAGTTCGTTCATCGATTTACTTCCGTAAATTATCTTAACGTGTGTCGTTACTTTTTCTTTTCGAGCAAACGCAGCGCTTCGCGTTTGTGTACATACATTTTTAAGAAACGAGTCCGAACAAGGTTCCGTGTTTTTTGATGAATAAATTAACGAAAGAATGCGGAGGTGTTGCTGGCCATTTCCGCTTAGCGACTGAAATCGTTCGACAAGGTATCGTTAATTGTTTTACAACACACGCGCGTGTCGAAACGTTCTTGACGATAAACGATGTTTAACGTGTTATCGTTATCGAGTAACCGAAGAAACAATTCAGTTCATTGTGCGCGCTTTAAGAGGAGCGCGGTGGGAAATGAACTTTGCTAATTCAGATAATCGTATTTGTTGAAATTGCTCTAGTTTTTCTTTCGTACTATAACGCGATCCTATCTGTTCCTATTGGTGTTGGCACGATTGCGAGAAACACGTTTCGCGGCGCGTTCATTCACCAGTGTGCCAGGGCGAAACGCACACCGCGTAGATGCGTCAAATGCGTGCATCCGTCTATCCATTCTGTCATTATGCTATCAGACGATGCAATTGCCAATTGACGGTGAACTTTCTCGAGTCGCCTTGACGAGACGACGTGCTCGGGAACGCTGTTCGACGACGCGTTCAATTCGCACCGCGTTTCCATCTCCGTTCAAGGTGTAGGTTGCCATTTACAAATTCATCGCACGATGCTTCGAAATATTTTCGTTCCCGATAATTCCCAATGGAAGGTATTTCTTATCTTTGTAACTCCCATAAATTATACCCTTATCAACATTTCTATAATGTCAGCTTTTATCATTTTTTTTTTCCTCGCAAACGTGAAAAGTTAATTTATTATACGACCTTGTCAATGTCTATTTAAAACACAAAGCGTTTATGGAAATGTGAGAATCGGAGCAGTCTTTTTAATAATCGAAAGATTCGAAGAAATATTTCGTCGGTTCAATAGAGTTTCTCAATACGTACTTCCTTTTGAGTGAATCGCGAATGAAATTTTTCAAACGATGCTCGCTGAACGAGCCAGAGAATTGGAAAACTACTTTCGAGGTAAACGACGACAAATCCACGCGGTGATGCGAAACGAACGGGAAAACAGCATTGTGACTTTCGAGCTTTCAATAACACAGACATTCACTGAAAAAGTTCGATACGTAAAGGGAAAACGAGCGCGCACGCGACGCGACAGACAAGGTACAGAGTAAATGCACTTTGTGAAAAATGTTCCCTGTAATTTCATTTCGATCTTCACAAATCGTTGTACAGTTACAATTCTTTCGATCTCATCAAATGCACCTTGCGTCTTTCTGTTATTCTGACATAGAAAATGAACAGTTAGAATCGAAGAAAATTTATCAGAAAATTCCATAAACCGCGATGCCAGGATCGCGAGAAGATTGCAGGAGAATCTCACGAGGCGGTCAAACGACAGGTATTTACGTAAGACTGCTTTTCATTCTCGAGAAATAGACAAAAAGTAATTAGCCAATTACGTCGAATGGGTTATTAGGAATTTTGCAAAATTTGTTTCTTTGTTTTCTAATTGGACAGCATTTGACACGGTCTTCTTTAATGAAAAAAAAAAGAATATTTGAAAAGATTCGGTAGCATTTCGTTTCATCGTTCTGTTGGCGAAGAACAATTCGGTTTTACGAGTGCCAGAATTGGCCATCAATTTGGAGCCGAGGCCCAGACAAAGGGTGCTTCCGTGTAAAGGGTTAATCGACTGGTGCGAACGTATTTGTAAACGGTTTCTTCGCAGACCGCAACTGTCCGTCCCTCGTCGTTTCGACGACCAAGCTACCGTGACGGGAATCGGTAAAAGTGATTTCAATATTCGACCTGACGAATCGTGGACAAACGCCGTAACTGGTAAACACCATCCGTGTAATAAATTGTCGATGGTCTTTTACAGCGAACAGGGTAATTCGCAAATTGCTATATTACTTTACGAGTTTTATCATTATATCTGGATGAATCGAAACAGAAGTATCGCGTTTTCAATTAAAAGATTCGCGAAACGGGAGGAAATGACGAGTAGACAGGCAGCAGAGAAGGCAGTAATTAATGTCGTGCAGCAGAGCAGAGCATAGTAAAGTAGAGGAGAGCAGAATCAGGAGCAGGCTGCGTCAAGGATCGCGCTAATTGCAGGAGGTCGAGCAAGTTCACGGTAGCGCGGTGTACCAGAAGGTTACTGTTACTTTTCCTGGTCGACATCTTCTCTAGTCCCTCTCTACTATTCTCGCTCTCGTCCATTCTCTCTCTCTCTCGTTTCATCCTGTTTGGCAATGAAGCGACTCTCTCTCGTTGCATCCAGTTGAAGGGAAAAGAGAAAAAGATTTGAAGGAAGAACAAGAAGAAGACGACGAAGAAGAAGAAGAAGAAGAAGAAGAAGAAGACACGGACGGATGATTGGCTCGACGTTCCTCGAGATAGCCACGAAGCCGGTCGGTCGTCGCCGTCGTAGTGTTCGGTAACAGAAGAAACAGCGGCAACCGAAGCATCGACTACTCTTCTGGGTTGCAGAAGTTGCGGTACTGGTCTAAAGGAATTACCGTTAGAAGAGCTGCACTCGTCTTACGTGCTTCCTAGCCTCCATGTTGCCACACGTTTCTGTGTGGGTAGGCTTCTTTCCCTGCACGACTATGCTCAATGCACTCTGCACGATATACGCGGTGTCTCGACGTGCGCTGAGATTTTCAGCCTGTTCCTCTCGTTCCTCTTCTTTCGCTTCTCATCCTCGGTCTCATCTGGTCGATGGAATTCAATGGAATTCGTCGATAATCCTTTCGGCTGACAGGTGTCTGTCGATCGCAGAAGTTTGATCAATTTGTTGGTTATTAAGTTCATACGGTAAAAAGGTAAATCAATGTTGGATTTACCATTTGCATCGACTTAACAGTATATTGCATTTAACGTAACGGCTGGAAAAAGGATGGTAATGTAGCTGCGAAGAAAGACGGAGGCGCGGATAATGGGAACGGTGTAGCAAGTTAGAGAATCATTCTAAGGTGTTTTATTTACTTTTATACGCAGTTGGATTGCTTAATCTTGTTCGATCTGTTTCTGCTCCATTTTCCATCGAGTTCGCGATAAACACGCCGTACTGGGTACATACTGTGTATTTATTAACCCTCCGCGAAGCGGATACCGTGTTTGCGCAGAATATTCTACTCGACTCGGACGGATATAATAATTATGAAATAGCGACACGAGTAATTAACGCAAGAAAATTAGAACCGCGGAGAGCGAAAGTGTAGCTGATTCCGATTCCACGGAGGAAGAGATAGTTTCAGAAAAACATCTTCGACTATCGTAGTTTCTCGAATCGCGGAGAACGAAATGATCTATTTATCGCTTTGAATAAGATTTGTCTACGTGTATTCAATGAAAATTAATCCGACCAAGTTAAGACGCAAGAGGAAACTGCTACACGTAAACTAGTGTCTGCTTAACGAAGCTGGATCTCGAAGGCTTAGGTAGGCGAAATTGAATTGGATTTTGAGGTGGTGCTATGTACTCCAAGAATGCTCCGAGTTTCGGAATCCTTCTCTACTATTCCACGTTTCCAAGCTTTTAATCCGTTAAACTCGGTCTTTCGAGCAAGATATACGCTGATAATGCATTTAGTCGAACGGTTTCGTCTTTCAACCCCTTGCCCCGTGATTTTTTAATGAAACGGAAGACGAACGATAACTCGGGGACCGAGCGAGGTAACGCTAATATTTGTACAATTAGAGTCCAGCGTAAGGAAGAAAAGGGAGCACCGTGTTCGGTCAAATTCAAATTAGTTCCAAGTAATTGCGATGTGGGTCAATTACGTTTAAAAGCTTTCTAATTTACTTCGGGAGTTGGCAGCGCGGCAAAAATGATCTGTATCGCGCGCTCGGGATCGATGAAAAATTCTAAACGCCCGTTAGAACGCTTGTCGCATCCGATAAGTTTAATTAACGCGAAAACAGATTCCATCGTGTGACGCGACGTAACGGTGACGAGTTCGCAAGAATTTAGGGAGAAAGAAAAATTGATCGATAGCACACGGTAATTAAGGAAATAACTCTGGAACTTTTCAATTTGACTCGCGCCTGGAAGGTATACTCGAGGGATTTAAAAAAGAATTCAACCGAGAGAATTTCCCGGCGTTATTTAGGATGATTTTATATTTCTTGAAAATGGTTAGAATGTTTCGATATCGCGAATTAACGAGCGTTAAGCCGTTGCGAGGTGTCCTCTCGCAGGGAACGCCTTCCATCTAGCCGAATTAATTGGCGTATCGCGCTAATTATTGCACCGACGATCGTTTAATCACCGTGAAAGCGACTGCTCGTGCCAGCTTTTCAGCAATATCGAGAAAACCTCTCTGAAACGCGTTTCTTTCTCTTATTCTAATTAACTTTCCTGTCCTGGCTAGCCAGATGTGCTACACCGTCCTATGATCGCTGCTGATGACTTCCGTTCTAAAAAGCAACGCAATCTGGGCTCTTTTTAAACGTCATTTCTGTTTTGACGTCCGTAACGCATCCAACGTTCTATCCGCAGCGCAGGATTAAACGCTTTCGTTACAGACGTCTGTTACGTTGCTCTATACACGAGGAAAAAATTTTTTTCATTGTAACGTTTCTGCTCTAATTTTTTGCTACGATCTCTCGTTTCGCTATGTTGCAAAGAGCAACATTTAATGGAACTTGTAAACATTCCGTGAAATTTTTCAGTGGAAAATTTGTAGAAAATTTATAGAAAATTTGTAGAAAATATCGCGTGGGTATCGCTGGAGGTTCCGCGCGTTTATCATGTAACTTACACCTGCAGGGGTTGGTAATATGGCCGGGTTCGAGGGTAGAGAGCGGGTAACAGCACCGCGTGCAGTTCGTCGTTCGTAATAATTAGTGGCTCGGTAATAATTAGCGTTACGGTGTGCGTGTTGTTATGACGAACCCATGGGCGCTTTTGCGTACACGTTCACGGGGATACATTTACGCGACATGACGGCGATGCAATTAAACGAGCATGCGTCGCTGTTCGTTCTCACGCGTCTCTTGGATGTTACCTCCCTATCGGGAACACGCAACATCGCTGGTTCCGCTTTTCCAGGAATCGCGGAACAATTAAGTTCGATTGTTGTAGGCGATAGTCAGCTTTCAAATTTTTGTTACCAGCAACGTGGCTGATTTGTTCTCTCTTCTCATTTTTTTTTCTTCTTGCTGGCACGAATAAGCACCGAAGGGATCCTAAGAAAGCATAAATATCAGGTTACTGGGTTAGTTCTGTGGAATTTTGAACGTCTCTCCTCGTTTATCCTCGAGTTCTATCGAGTTGTTCTGTTGCTTTTCGAATGCTCGTAGATAAGATGGAGCTCACTCATACTTCGAGCCGTTATCGCCAGCTACGCTGACGATGCTTGTGAACCGAGCTTGAGTCGTCTTCGGTCCGTCGACAACGACGCAACTTGAAACTCGAACCCGATCCCGAGAAACGATTCGACGTAAGCGAAAATTGTTTGCCTCATTCGGTCATCGAGTCGTCAGTTCTTCTTCTTGCGTCGAACCGAACGGTTCCACGCGACGTTTCATCGATTTTCTTTCGTTTCGATTCCTTAGTCGTTCATTTTTTTCCTGGTGCATCGCATCATCGCGAAACAGTTGCCGAGAGAGGACGGAAGAGATCATCGTTTCGACGTGTTTCGAAAAGTGACGGAAAGTATCCGCTCATGGAAACGGGTTTTCACTCGATTGTGATAGATTTCATGTATTCTAACGACTATTACAGTGGATCGCGAAGGTGGACGTCGCATCGTTTCCGGTCTCGACGCTGGATTCTCCAGGGACGCGGTGAACTTGTTATCGAACGGAATCTTCCCGATGACGGAAGAGCTCCAAGACAGAGATGGGTTTATTTTACGGATCACGGATGTTCGAATAGATATCACGGTGCAGCCTTGTGACAGTGTAATTAATCGTTTAGTTTTTTTTTTTCATTCTTCTTTGATGTCTTCTTCTCTATATTTGTTACAGTGTTTTGCTTCTCATCGTCAGACGGAACGATTCAAAATTTTGCGTCGACTTGAAAATATTTTTCACGCATATTTTCGAACGTTCCGTTAGACTTTTCTATTTTTCTCAAACCGAACTGCGTATCTTCCTAATCCACTTATGTTTTCTTCTTTTCCCTGTCACCTTCGTCATCATTACGCTCGAGATGATTAAACGATTCGACGCATCGATAATTCGCATCCTTGATTTACCTAGATATGGACGTAAATTGACGCGAGTCGTGTGCAACTCGAAATCAGGCATAGATTATTCACGAAGGGTTGCGAAGTAGGATGTAACGCAATACGTGGTACGTCGCGAATGTAGCATTTAAAAACAATACAATTAAAATTCCTATAAATATATGTATGTATGTCCAATTTGAGCGTATTTAAGAGTTAATTGCTGTCAATAATCTAGATTGCTTCGAAAGATAATTTTCAACGTTCGGTTCTGGAAGACTTATCGTTTCTGTGCCAATAGCTCGATTCACGGAATTGAACCTTCCGGTTAATCGCATCCCGACTAATGGAAACTTTTCTTCCGGTTTGCCTATCATTGCTCGAAACGTCGGTTTGCAATGCGATACTGCCTTTGATACCGATTACGAAGGCCAGATAAAAAGCACAAAGAATCATCTTCATACTTGGGAATCAACGTATTGCTTTACATTTTAAACAAATTTTCACTACTTTGTATAACTATCTGTCAGTAATTGAAGCAGCCAACAAGTATACCGATCCACGGCTGTAATTACAATTAACGAGGATAACGGCTTCGCTAACTACCGATCCCAGGGATCTCATTTCCTCTGGAAAGATTTATGAATCGATCCGCGACCACGATCTTTTCTCTCCTCGATTTTTTTTCAGAATTTCCTGATTTCGTTCGACGCGTTTTTTAGTTTTTTTTTCAACTTTCACAAACGATCTTTCTCCCATCCGGTGACGATCGGAGGCATCTGGTTACGCTATAGACCATAAACATTGATAATTTCCCGATGGCATAAATCCGTGCCGGTTTTTTCCGTGACTCTGCGGTTGAATGGCAAACCGATTTCGAACGCGTTACGATTTTCCATTATATCGTGTCGAAGCGGTTTAGAAAAGAATCGCGTGCGTGGTTGGAAGATAACTCGCGATCCAGACGAACGGTACCTTGTTTTTGCATTTAAAGCGAGTCGAAGGCTCGTGTCTTCGTCTGTTCGTTTCTTGCATCGTAAAGTACAGTGAAATCGGGTGCAAAACCGATTCGAGACTGGTTTGCCAGCGAGGAAGGAAACAAATTTATCGCCAGGAAAAATGTAGCTTTTTCTTAACAAGTGTAATCGTTTGCAATTTGTAACAGCGCGCTTTTGTTAGAAAACATTTTATCTAAAATTGCTCTGCTTCTAATCTTCTGGAATGGTTTGAAAGAAAGAGAGAAAAGAAAAATATTTTGATTGAAATTCCGTAAATTGAGGAGCGAGTATAGTTTGTACATTGCTCGGTGGATTAGCCGAGGATTCCTGGCGTGGATCTCGGACTCCGTAGGCGTTCACGTGTACCGTGGCCGCATACCAGGCCAGGCTCACCAGTTGCACTTATTACCGGAGATTGTACGTTACCTCTCGTTTACATCTTATATGGCCGTGCGAGTAACGCGTGCTCCGCTCCGCGCCGTTTTCCTCCCGTCTGTGTATCGTCGAACTCGGCTGCAAATCTAATTAACCGTACTTTCGAATTCTCTCTCTCTCTCTCTCTGTTGATTATGCATTTCTCCGCATGCCAACTCCTTTGGACGATGCGAAATTAAAAGTTTCGCTTTTCACTGGCTCGACTGAAAGATCGAAGCGTTAAAGGTATTTAGCGAAACGAAATTAAGAGCGCAAATCACATTTCCTTTCCCTCGTTGGTACAAGATACGGGACCGAAGAACAGAACGCGTTTTCTCGCTTCGATTTACGAGCGATCGATGCTCATTCTACTTTTTCTACAGCGTTAGAGTAGAAATTGTTGGGAAAATTACGGCACGAGGCGCGCGTAACACGCGAACGATAGCCTCGCTGGTCAGATTATTTATGCGAATTACCGTTCTCGATGCTCGAAAAACCGTGTCGGTTATTCGTTCGTAAACAGCGGAGAGTATCGAGCGTGCACGCGATTCATTGAAACGAAGCGAGAGCTTATTTGCTGGCGGTGCAATGTTTTAGATTATTCTTTTTCTCGGATTCGATGCCGATATAGCATACGATTCGCGTTTACGTCCGTATCAACCTTCTCGTGGTCGCGAAAATGTCGCGGAAGAAGAACGCGTTCGAGCAACAACCTGTCCTCGTTAGGTCGTTACGCCCTTTTCCTTCGTTTTCTTCCACTCGAGATAATTTCCAGTTTGTCTCCGCTTCGGACCAGCCGTGGCGGACTTTCCATCGGATCATGCTCCAATGCATCCTCTCCCGAGAGTACACAATCTCCGTCTCCTCCTATCTTTTTTTCGCTTATTCTCGCCCCGTGCAATTAACCCCCGTGCCTTACAATTTTTTCCTTCTCTCTTAAACGATCAAACGCGCTAAAATTAACCATTCACTTTGCCTAGACGTCGAGAAAAAAAAAATATGCTTTTCTATGTACAAAATTTATTCCGCCATCGCGACCGCAACTCGTAGGTATAATTTGCGCATAAATTTACGCCACCTTTGTCCTTCCTCACGTACCGGTTCCTAAATAGTTTTCCACTAATTTCCACATGAATAACCCTCGCTCGTTTGTCACGCATTCCTCAAGTATCCGGCAAACGTAAAAGTAGACTAAACAAAGATCTACTGCTATCCTAACATTACTTTCATAAACTTGATATTATCTCTTCGCAAATCGGTATAAATTAATCCTTGTACAGGCAACCGTTCATCCAACTATTCGTTGAAGTTTCAATATTAAAAATTCATAATTTTCCTCTCACTTTTTATCTGGTTACGCGTTGTTGCTTCTTAAACTCTGCCTTTCACTCTGTCGTTGCATCTTATTCATTTTTCCTCCGCTTTCTTCTCTTCTCTCTTCGAAAATCATAGATACATTTAGAAATTAAGCAGAATTTTTCTCTGCATACAGATTTCCCGATTTTTGCTCTGATCGATGACTTTCTCGTCCAGGAAGATCGCAGCGATTCGTTCGTCTCAGGGAATTCCACTACGTTACAGAATCACCGAGTTTACAAACGGTTAGGATCTCGCGCACGACGTTTTTCGTCGCCACGAGGTCCCTGCCTGGTGTGATGTAACTTAGTGGATGTTTCTGTCTCGTACTTTCGTCGATCATGTTCAGGAAGAGGTCTGTGTTCTCTCCTCCCGAAGAAAGATCCATCACGAGGAATGGGAAGTGTTATTTTCAGTGTCGAAACGATACTGCGACGACGTTGAACGATTTTCAACGATTTTCCGATGGAGCGTATTTGCGTTCGAACATTTTCACGGTTAAAACTCGCGAGGAATTTAATTTCGATGCGAGCAAATGGGAGGAAAAAAAAGGACTTTCTAACGACGACACGCCCTGCTCTCGTATCCGCGAAAGTAACGCAGCAATTAATGAGAAACTGGCGTTTCGCCAAACCCGCATCTAACTCGGCTTGTTTCCCGTCGAAAGAGTTAGCGATATCGCGACCGAGCATCGTTCACTCATTAACCGTCGAGTGAAAAAAAAAAGAAGGCAAAATTCTGTCACACTAGCGCATTATAATCAAGGCCCACGATTCGTGCCACGAGAAACTACTAGAGCGTAATTTCTAATTTTTCGCGAAAGTAGCTTTCCTCAAATTCTTTTTTCTCTGTCGCGTGAATCTTTGATGCCGACACTCGAGAAACTGTCGCGTTGAAAAATCGTGTCAAGAGCCAACGAAAAGTTTGGTATTTAAATAAACTCGTTGGTGTGCAGCTCGTTTACGTACCAAGTTTCAGCGGGTGTGCATGAGACGGTTGTTTATTTTCCGTACGCGCAACTTGCATCACTTCCGGCTCCCGGCCCGTGTGCTCGATCGTGTAATCCGTGAACGATAATTAACACATGCTTCCCCTGTTCGAGCTGAGGGCTTTAATTTCTAATAAATTATTCTCGCGTTTCTTTTTTCTTCCTCGCCGTTTCGATGCCCGAGAGTTCATTGTTGAATCTGTGGCACGCGACCAACGAACAGTCTTTAATTGAGAGCAACGGAAGCGTTGCAGGTAGGTCAGTGAGCAGGTATAATAATATCGCGTAATGACCATATTTCCTATTTAACTCTGTTGCTTCTTTTCCGCGTCGAAACGACGTGTTCGATTTGCAACGCTAGATTTAAATTGTAAAATAAAATGATAACAGCGCGTCTTGGTACGTATGTTCGTTCACGGCGTGGCAGTGAACGTATTAAACGTCGAATCGATGCGAATGCAATATCGAAACAGGTTCAGGAGGAACGATGGGGTTCGATTGGGTCGCGATTCTGCATTGTAATGCTCGGCTTAAGAGTGATGACCGGGAAAGCAGGAGCACGCGATTCAGAAACACGCTTACGTCGTCTTAACGGAATCCCCGAGACACGGTGAAAAAGAAAGAAGAAGTCCATTGCCGGCGAAGAAAGAGGTCGATATTCGGTCAGGGTCGGTCGACGTGTCCCTCTGCTTGCTTTGTGTTTCTCTGTCACGTTTAACGACCGCTTTCCCAACTTCCCCTTGACCAACGCGCTATGCAACTGCTTTCACACGTAAAGAAGAACGATCGTTTTCTTGGAAAAGTCAATCGTATCTATAGATAGCTCGTTAAAGAAAAATGCAGATCGTTCTCTGTTTAGTAAATATATTAGGAATTGGAAACGAAACACCCGTATACGGGTTATAGGGTGCCGCGCCATGTACGATTATTACTACTTGCGGCAGTCAGTTTGTTGCGTGATGTATGTTTCGAAATTTATTTGTAAATCTTGTGCGAAAAATAAAACTGTTCTTTCTGATATGTATTCTACCCGAGTGTAATATTTTTATTTTATTTTATTTTAATAGACGGGACAAGTCCCATTAGTGTACATAAATGAATTTTACAAAATTTTACAAAAGCAGCTGACGAAAAGAAAAGATTATAGGTAGGCTGACGAGTCGCATAATCTAGTCTGGCAAAAGTTTTTCGATCGAATTTCTAAAGGAAGTTACGTTACTTGTAAAAAAATCTAAGTGTATACAAAAGGAGTTTGCTATGCAACACATGCGATTTACGGGATCATATGCAGAAAAACCAGATGTATAGCAAAGATCTAACTGTTCTCATTGGAGCATAGAAAATCAGCTCGAGAAGTTGTGGGCAATAGATAATACCATTAATAAGTTTAAATAGGAAAAGTAGATCCATTCAAGTTCGATCATCATTGGATTGTAGTCATGATCTGTAAACGTCTCAGAAACTTATGCTGCACTCTCTCAATTAATTGCACATATTTAGTTTGATTGGGCGATCAGCCCATTGATATGTAATTTATTTTTCAGTCATTTCGATGAAACCACGTGCGCTGTTCTGCGATACCTTTGCGTCGTGAAATCGAGCGTTGATATGCAACAATATATTCCAGCAGAGCTATTAGCAATTAGGTGAACAGACGCGTCTCATTTCGATTGAAAAGTATTTGCTCGCCGGTCTATCCCTTCTGGCATCGCACGCGTAAAGAAACAGCGTGGGTCGTGGGTAGTCCCTCCACCTTTCCCGTGGGCTCACGGGGCCCATAAATCCATGCCGTTCGATTAACACGTCCCGATCGCTGGCTGTCCCCTTTTCTCCTTACCATCTGGAACACCGCGTAGTCCCTTGTCCAACCCCTTTGAAGCAAACTCGCGACCTACCATACGCCTATCAAAGACTCCGTTGATAAGCCACCTCTAATTTATTCCTTTCCTACAGGATAACTGCCTACCAGACTTCCCTTCTTACTTTTACGTCTTCGCGCATAGGCGTCGGTATTCAAGTTTTCAATAACAGTGCTGGGTCTACAGAGACCCTGGACTTAACTTATATTAATTTTCGAAGCTTGCAAGCATTTAAATCGTTCATTTTGAAACGCAGAGAAAGGAATTTCTTCTACCCTAAAGCGGCAATATTTTTCCAAATTCGACAGCGCGACTCGTCATCGTGACGCGTTAATTTTCTCCGTTAGACGCCAGTGCACCCTTCGACTCTTTCCACTATTGCAAGCACACTCGTGTGTTGGATAGAAGAAATAAAAGAAAGAAAAAAAAAAAGGAAATGTCGGGGAACGCACGCACAGGGTGACTAGGTGATTTACGAGCGGCGATTTCTCGTACTCGGACCCTTCTCGTTCGCCCCGTCGATCCTCGCGATAGATTCGACGATCGAGAAGCCCTGCTCGACGAATACGGACAGGATTAACTCGGTGCCAGTCAATTTTCGCGGCCAACAACTCGCTTCGAGTCGGTTTCTTTCTTTTCCCTCGCGGGAGAAATTAATAGCACCGTCGAATTTGACTTACTCGCGGTATTAATAAATTCTCATGAATAATAGCCGTTCACTCGACGTGTCTGTACGCCTCAAAGCACATTCTCTCTCGCTGTCGAAGAGAAAAAGTTTCATCGTACTGCGTTGCTAACGAAACGGCGATGAAGGAGAGTCGATTCGTCTTCGGTGGAACGTGTATCGCGAGGATCGAAAGTATTTCGCTGATTTGCCAACGAGTCCTCGAAAGAAATTGCTCCGTGTTACGATCGACGGAATCGTTGAGAAAACCACTCGCTCGTAAAGTGGAAAGCAAGATGTGCACGGTGGTTGAGTTTTTGAGAGTACCAGACGATTTTCTTCGCGGTCGTCGAAAGTTAAACTTTTATTCGTTCGCAGGTGTACGGGATACGAGAAAGCGTATACCACTTACAATGTGGGTATTCGGATTGTTATTGGCGAGCGTTCAGAAAACCGTGACATCATTTTTTACACGTTGCGCGTAAGCGGCTCTGTTGGATCGAGCCAGTCATTATCGTGTTATCTCGATCCGTTGCAACGATTGTCGTTACCGTGATTATTATTTAAGGCCGGCGTTAGAGTCGCGAGGAAGGGCCGATCGAAGGGAACGTTTTCGCGAAAGGAAAATCTCCGTGAAATCGTAAAGTGGAGAAGATACGGCTGCGTTCCATTCCCTTTATATCTGTTCGTTTCTTACCCGCGTTTCTCGATCGTTCGTTTGCTTCGCAGGAAGAGCCCGGTGGGTGGATGTAAAATAGCGTACACGTACGCGTTCGAGGAGAAAAGGAGCGGGTTTTATTTGATCCTTGGCGGCGTGAAGTCACGCCGAAGAAACGAAGATATGCGAATGCTTCAGGAACGTTTCATGTTCGCTATTCGAAGTAACATTTGCGACGAGAAATTTGAAATACAATATTGCCTCGAAATAAGTTGCTTATTACTTGGCTTTGTTCCCGAATCGGGACCGAGCGGATGCGAATTTATTTTTTTTAAAATGATAGAAGATGACTTCTTTTCTCGTTCTGGCATTAATCATAAGTCACTCGCTCTGCGGGCGACTTCAAACAAAGAAGAGGGGATAGCGAGTTGCTTATTTCGAGGCAGAGACAACTTGCTTACTTCAAGACAATACTGTACATAGCGAAAGGGTTATCTATGGGCTCCAAGGTAACGCGTTCCCCTCGCTTTTCCTCTCCAACGAAAATCATTGACAATATTCGTTGCGTCATCGAGCGAGAACGAATGAATGAACGAAGAAGGCCGCGTTCTCGGTTAGTCGACGATGAATGACGCTGGTTAATCGCGAATCTGGAGTACTACTCGTCCGCGTGATTTAAAAGGTCGAGCGAACAGGATGGGTATCGCTGCGAAATATCCCGTTCCCTCCCTCCTCGTGTCCACCTTTCATACTCGAACCGATACCACTCGAATTCAAATTGCCCGATTAATTAATTACGAGAACGCGCGAGCTTTGATGGTTCCGAGAAAAATACTGTTGATCGAGGTGTTTTCATTCGATGCTTGAAAAAAGTGTTTTAAAGGCACCCAATAGTCATTGTAACGCGCTCGAAGGAAAAGTTTTCACGAGCTGACTTACGATGGCTTTTATTGCTTTCCTGCGTAATTGGGAAGTCCCTGGGAGGATCGATCGATCGATCGATACCGCGGTATCGACGCCACTATCCCCGACTGCGAAACCTTGAAATTCCGCGGATTCCTGCGATACCGTTTGGCGTATCCTGCGTACGCAAGAGCTTCTTTCGACACCGTCCAGGACTCTCGGAGATCAGTGGCGTAGAGGTAGGCTGTAGTTTTATCTAGAAATTGAAAATGCGCACGATTGAGGCGATTGACAGTCAGCGAGCGCGAACGCTGTCCCGAGAAATATTTCTTCGAATGGAATACTCGACGGGGAACGAAAGTAAAAGCAAGGAGGAAGATCGATCGGACAAACAGCAGGTATATACACGGCAACTCCCTTGCTCGATCTATCTCTATCCGCCACGTAAAGGCATAAATATTTACGGAAAGTCGAGGAAGAAATGTTTTTCATAAAATATTCATTAAGCAGATGGGATCGCAACCGGCTCGTGCTTACGCTATTGAATTTAGGTAGATAGCGTGTAAGCTAACCACGAACCATCCCTACCTACACATATCTTTAATATCTCGACGACGAATCGACATTCATTAGGACGCATTGCCGTTCTTTCGCCGTAGGTAACTCGAGGGAAGAATACTCGAACTGGCGGTAGAAATCCTCGAGACTGATTATCCACGATTATACTCGCGATTTTTCTTCACCGTTACGCCCTGCAGAGACTAAATATCCATTACGAGGCTTTTAAAAACACGCGCTGGTTCGATGCTGGTTTTCCTTTGCTCGATGGCGATAGGTGGCACACGATAAATCTTGGACGGAATCGAGAGCGAGTACGGAGATGTACCTTCCGGCGAAATTTCACCTTACGCAATTAACCCGACGCGGAGACTCGCAGTCGATTACATGAACGGTGTTACGCGGTGATCTTGCACGCACCTGATCTTGCTGGCTAACCCGACGAAACAAACAGTAAAATGATTTTATCCGATGAATGTCTTCTGGCACGATTGATCGGGAATAGACGGTGATGAAAAAGAAAAGGATTCGGAGAGTCTGTTATAGGGTATTATCAAATGGCGATGCTGGTAGAGACGAAGGAAAAGTTTTACATAATACAAACAGACTGGTTCGCCAGAGTCGGGGGGAGGGGGGGTTCAGCGTTTGCTGGAGAAGAGGTGGATAGAAGCTGGCTGGAACGGTAGGTGGGTGAGTGGGTGAGTAGGTAGGTGTGCGCGATCTGGAATAGTCGATTTCTATTCTTCGTCGCTGCCTCATCGGCCAAGCGTTTTCCGATTGCCACTGGAATACAAACCGATTCAGCTGGAATAAGCTTTGCAAACAGAGAGTCTACCTTTCCACTTCAAAGCTATAGTTACCTATTTCTTTTCTTTCCACGAGTATCACAGAACTTTGTGTTCCTTTATCGAGGCTGTGCACAAACAGGGTTTGCAAAGCATATTTTAGTAATCTCTTGCGATAGAATTGGTTCGATCGAGGAGACTTTGTCAGAAGATAGAAGGAAGCGAACGATGCAACGGATGAATGCCACTTTACGCATCGAATCGATCGATCGATTCGATTCGCAGCAAAAGAGGATCCGTTTCGCGATTGAAAGACGGCGAACGCGATTTGTCGCGGGAACAAGAAGCTTCGAAGTGCTTCTATAGAAAGGGAGATACAGAATGGGAGGTGCGAATACCTTCTACCCGGTGAAGAGGACAGCCTCTTCTTACGGCGAATTATCACGTAACGCGGTTGATAATCCGCGAGTAGAATGTGTACGCGGGAAATCACGGACTAATGAGATCCCTCGTGAGATCCCTGCGATAATTACGCGACAGCTTCCCCCGACCCGTTATCGATTGCTTAATGAACACGATCCTCCGGGTCCACCGAGCTCATTGATTTCTCTTCCGCCCCAGTTAAGCTTACCAACCGAATATGAATAGTTGGGCAAACAAATTTGACCCAGAAACATTGTGTTTCGATTCCCCGATGAAATTAATTAACCTGGCTAAAATGGTCCAACTTTAAGTTCACGCGAAACTATCTGTTATATTGTTCCTCGATAGAATGCACCAGCATCGTGGATGTATATAATTCACAGCAGGAGGAAAACGAGAAGGAACGTTATCCTGTTTACGATCCTCGTCTTACGCAATGTCCTCGTCTCCGCCTTTTTCATTCAGTCATTGTTTCCCCCGGGAAATTGGGGAACCGTGTTCCCAGAATCGTTTCGAGACACCGTCTACTTCCTGCATAAGTTTCAGACTCTCCTCGTTCGGTCGAGATTTTTTATCGTTGATTTGATACAGCATTACCCGTCTAGCCGGCGAGTCATCGTCATTAATTCTCGGTTATATTACTTTTCTTTTCCCTCGAATCTTGGGAGGCAAGGTGTAAAACTAGTGCCATTTAAAAAGTTCACGTCTGGTACGTTCGAGGAAAAAAAAATGTCCATTTTCATAACTCGCGTAACTCGAGACGAAGATTAATTGCTATTACCAGGAGCAATTAGCGACCGTTACGTGTCGGTATTATTCGGTGAAAGTGTTGAGAACCTCCATACGTTCCCTCTGTCTCTCTCTCTCCACATCTCGTTTTCCATTAATCTCCTGTGTTATTTTCTTTTTCTTCGCGAGGCTTATCTAGCGGAAATCGGTCTTCCGATATGATATATCTCTAACAATCTGCGTTCACCGTTATCAGCCGAACAACCAATAGGTATTTTAATCGACTCCCTTTCTCCCACCGAATTTCGTGGATTCGAAATCGTACCGCCTTGTTAATACCGATCCATCGGTTGCGTAATCAGAAAGCGGTGCTGTCCACCAGGTGAAAGAGCGACGAGTACCAAGGTAACTGTTGGAACAACTGAAAAAACGAAAAAAGAAAAATAGGATTCGTTAATTATTAAAACTGTCATCGAAGCTGGCAAATTACTCGGCGAGAAGACGTTCACTTCTCGCTTTCATTTTGCCGTAGCAATAGGTTCCGCTGTTTAACGGCTCGCGTCGCGGTAATTTCAAGGCAATTAGGATATTCGTGGGAACCTCTTCATTAAAGAATCATTAAATGATGTGACGCGTTTGCAGAAACCGGTCCCCGAACAGATATCCGGCTAGTTTAGATAGATTATAGAAGGATATTTATACGGCACTTGTGAACGCGGCATTACTCGCATTCGAATTGGAGAAGGTTCGAATTTCCTATCGTTCGAACGGCTCGATCAACTAACCGAGTACAAATTTGTCGAGTAATCAGGTGAAACGGATCGGTTCGCTATTATCTCTGATCGAAGCTCATTCGGTCGCACGAAGCTTCGATAGCTCGACACGAACACCACGGACCCCGATGGACGGCTATCGATTTTGCCTCCTCTAACGTTGCACCGTTCTTTCTTCTTCCTTGATCCATTGACAAACAACATTTTTTATTCAAACAGTTCACAGTCTGCGTGATTGATTTATGAAAACATCGACGGCGCGTGATTGATTCATCGAGGTCAATTAAAATTTCTGTCACTTTTGATATGTAAATAAACAATGCCATTTTATTAACTTTTTCGTATTTCGAAAAGGATACATTTGTCGCGATTCTTATCCAGAGTCGATCTGGTTGGTGGAAATGAAATTCAGATGGTATCTCGATGCGATTCGAACGAGATTTAGGATCAAGGCGCGAACAAGATTATAAAGAACGAAATCGTCGCTGGATAAGCATCGAAAAGGAAGGTTTCCGTGAACGTACAAGGTGAAAATTAATTAAGAGATCTTCCTGAGATGCGAGCAAAACTCGGTCGTAGCTGGAGATGCAAGGTGGATTGACGCGTGCTGCTGACACCGACATTCGCGTGGCTTGCAAAATGTCAAGTGCACGCGCGAATGGACGTTTCTCTTCTTGTCTTGGATCGATCCATTCTTCGTCTTGGCTTCTAGAAATTCCTAGAACAAGAGACAGATTGTTTGCCAGACAATAGTCGCGTGTCGTTCCTCTGTCGCCTGTTTAACGAGTCATCGTGAATCTTTGGAAACGCGATCCGTGAGGATACTTTGATTTCTTTCAAGGTTTTATAAGTCCTGAAAAATTTGAAGTTTCACAAAGTACCTAATTATTGGCGTAATCGAATATCGTGAATCGTTATCTAATTACGATGGCTGTGAAAGACGCATAGGAATAACGAACCACCGATAAAGACCTGGTTAACCCTGAAGATCGTATCGCGATAAACGTCTCACGGATTAATAATACCGCTGCTGTCAGCCGTATGATAATTCACAATTAAAGTTATTACAGTACGTCCCGGTGTATGGCCGTGATTACGTGTCTCCTGGCTGTAAGGGGCCATTGTTATTCAACGCGGTGGTATCGCGAACCGCAATAATCACAACAGCGATAATAACAATTTACTCGTGTAACGGGGATCCTCTCGAGCCGCGCGTGCTTCTTCAGTCTTCCCGAGGATTTTCCGTTAAGAACGCTACGCCACGGATGAATATTAAAATTCATTCGGGCGAAGCGAACAGCCAGCCCGCTGCTTCCACGATGGAAACGGTCTTCATTTTCAACATGGATCATCAAAGTATTATACCTGATAGTCTTTTAATCGCTTATCAGAGTAAGGGGTTAATTGACCTACGTTTACGAGGCTTACTCTAAAATTATCCCAGAATCATTTAGATAGACATTTTCCTCGGATCTTAAGCTTTAAATTGATGCGCCGTAAGTGGCATTTTGTGACACTTTTATGTCATGAAATTGTATCAGAGTTTAAGAATCTCAAAATCGGTCACTGTTTGCTTTGATCGACAACCAGTCGTTTTATGTTAAAAATATTCATGAATCGTTTACGCAGTCATTTTCTTGATACTGTAAGCTTTAAATTGGTGTATCCGAAGTGCTATTTTGGGATACTTTTGTGTCATCGAATTGCAACTGAAGAAACACATCGAGCGATTAACGGGGTACACCTGAGACGAAACGATTGTTTATGTTCTGACTGTTGCGTTAGCCATCGAATTTTCGCGAAATCGGCGAAATTCTTTCGGGATAGGTTCCCCAGTTCGTTCTCACAAGCATTCCTGTGCCTGTAATCCAATCCAATTTAGCAGGCAACGCGATATGAAAACTCGACGCCGCTCGGTATGCGCTCGTTGTAATTCTTATCTCCTTATCAGCGGAGGTGCTGCAACGCGTGCAGTCTTTCGTTTTCTACGTCTTTATCGTAGCCAGGCTTTTATAACGTAACACGTAACACATCTAGAAACGTTTGCCGTACCGATAACACTGTCTATCCTCGAGTCTTTACCTGTAAATTAACACGTGGTCACGTATGAACCGAAAGATTATCTTCGAAGCGCGTGTTGCGCGGAATTTTCGTCAAATGAAATAGTCTCTGACTGTAGGTCTCTATTAAATTCGACACCGGATGCAGTCGTGCTAAGGTCCTCGCCCTGTTTCCTCGACTATTCTTCCTTAGCCCTGTTACCGTCTGAAGCGTCGAATCGTACGGTCGGACGAAACGAGCCGCGGTTAGAGGAGTTTCGTGAACGCAAAGTCTCGCCACGATTTTCTGCACGATCTATGAATCGTTCTTGGAAAAAATCCATCGGGGTGGTCCGGTTTCGACACGCCACCACGATCTGGTGCTTTCGGTTCGCATCGATTGCGGTGCTTGTTGAAAAATAAAATCGAATCATCGTCGGTTCCTTTCTCGGTTCTCAACTGATGATTAATAGCCGCGCGAAGGAACGATCTTTCATTTTTATTTTCGGTCTACGTTCGATGGGATGATTGTTTGAAAGGGGATGCATTATTTGATAAAGGTAGACAAATCGGTAGCGTTTCTTCGGCAACTGGAAACGCCACTTCTCTGTAACGTTTCCAAGGAAATGGAATTCTTTATCGCCTCCGTCTTTGCCTTTGCAAACTCGATCGTTCCCGAGCGTCTGCTCTTTTCGCTCTATATACTCGAATCTCGTGCGAACTGATCGCATAAACGAAAGAGATGATCCTCTTCTCCGAGTATCGCTAAGTCGCATCTTCTGGTAAACGTTCTCCTAGTAAGAAGTCACGCGATTGCGCTTTTGATCGCGAAACAAAAGTGCTCCGAGCATTCGTTTCGAACCGAACAATTTCGCAAATAGTTTATGTTATTTCTCGTTTCTCCACCGACGTATATACGCGTCACGAAAGGGGTAAACTCGACACGTATCGTACTTATCGTTGAAAGCAATTCAAGCATCCAACTTCCGCTGAATCCGTTTCATACGGCCAGAGATTGTTTATTCTGGACCTATCAAGGTCCTAAGTCAACTCGCACGACGTGTATCGCGGTGCAATAATAAACATAGCTCACGCACTTTGATGATGCCCGCTCGGTTTAGATATCTGGCAGATTGGTCGAATCTGTTCGCCGCAGTTAATGAAAGCTGACTCCGTTTCGGAGAGCGAAGCAAACGGCTTTCGTGTACGGTTCAGCGATCGTTGGTAGTCATCCTCGATAACGGCAGGGGAGAGATAACCTATCCGAGAGAGATTCCTGGGGAACTCCCCTACGTGGGGAGCGTACCCTCGTGAAAATGTCCCCATGGTAACGTCAGGGTTGGAGGGAAAATCTTGCGGGCGTATAAGTGCCTCTAAACGTGCCTGGAAGACAGAGCCGTCGTCGTTTCTTCGAGTTTACGGCCAGGTCACGACCGCTTCTTTATCCTGGATATAAAGTTGGCGATAGAAATTCCTGCAACGGGGAAATTCGGAAATAAGGAAGACGAGATCGTAGCTGACGAAGCTGCATTTTATTTTAATTACATCTAACGAATAGGAGACGCGTTTCGTTTAGAAACGTTTCATTCGCGATTCAGCTGCGATTCATCGGCGACGTTGAATTTTTTTGAAACACGCGGATCGGAAAAAAGTGTAGCGGATCGGCGACGGATAGATCGAATTTTATTTTAATTACATCTAACGAATAAGAGACGCGTTTCGTTTAGAAACGTTTCATTCGCGATTCATCGGCGACGTTGAATTTTCTTGAAACACGCGGATCGGCGACGGATAGATCGAATTTTATTTTTAATTACATCTAACGAATAGGAAACGCGTTTCGTTTAGAAACGTTTCATTCGCGATTCAGCTGCGATTCATCGGCGACGTTGAATTTTCTTGAAACACGCGGATCGGCGACGGATAGATCGAATTTTATTTTAATTACATCTAACGAATAAGAGACGCGTTTCGTTTAGAAACGTTTCATTCGCGATTCATCGGCGACGTTGAATTTTCTTGAAACACGCGGATCGGAAAAAAGTGTAGCGGATCGGCGACAGATAGATCGGTCGGCAAACTCGGCTAACCGAGATAAATCGTCGTCGTAAATCCGAGGAGCATGTTTTCTTGGCCTAATCCGTTTACGGATCACCGGTAAGCTGATTGCCTGCAGCTACTCGAGAGAATAGTCGGTTGCTAGCCTGCTCGCGGTTTGCCAACAGTTAACGTACACCTCTACTCGCCAAAGTGGAAAGTGCAAAGTTCAGTCTGAAACATTGTCAAATTTTCTGTAAAGTTGTAGGTATACACGGTCGAGAATCCGGCCGGAAAGTAAGTTTATTCGCAACTTTTTGAAATCACCTTTTCTTCCTGCAACGGCCGGAAATTCGTTGGTCAACTACTAGTTTCTTATTTTCTTTACGAAATCTTCAAGGGTTCTTGCAGCGCGCTGCTACTTTTCATGCTACCGGATATTTCTTTTGTCCGATGTCTCTCAATTCAGTTTGCATTATAAATAAGGATAAAGTCTATTGAATAATGTACATAGTTTGAAAAGGAGTTTTTGCTAACGGGTCGGTTGAAACTTGGCCAGGAAGTTCCATTGTCAGCAATCTGTAACGGTGATTCAACGATTAAAAAGAGTGGCTTGTTCTGTTTCAGATGCTGCGTTCGCCGCACCGTCCTCCACCGTGTCCGACCGGCAAGATTGTGCTCCGATTATGGTGAGTAAATGCCTACCTATCAATTATTTATGACGAACCGTTCTACCATTCAATCCGTGGCTGCGTTTCACCTCTTATCTCTCGAACGAACGTCTACAAGAAAATTTCGATCTCTTTCGCGAACGTAGATTTACGAGAAAGATTCGAAAGTTACTAATTAACCCGAGTGCTGCGTATCGTAAATTCCACAATTTATTAAATTAGAAATTGTAATTCCGCGTGTTTTCCTCTCGGAGCGCGGTAAAAGGAAAAATTGTTATCCGTCGGGATCGCGAAGAAAACGCGAAAGTCGCGAATTTATTTGCGAGCACGATATTTTCGAGTATGCTTGAAATTTCGATGATATCTATACGTAGCAGATGGTAATCGAAATAGTTGCAACGGCGATGCGGCGAATCGCGTCGCGTCGTTTTCTTCGTGGCAAGATTGTACGCGCTCGATTTACCGTTACCGCTTCTCGGGATGCCGGAGAACAGAGTGCAGCCTCTAATCTTACCGCACCGGTCGTCTAATTAAAAGCTTCGAGAAAAATTGCCATTTGCCTCGAACGGTAGATCCGCTGATAGGCCGACACCTTGACGCCGCACCGTGGCATTCTATCGCGAGAACTCGACCGTATGCCTCCGCGATCTACGGTTCCGCACACCACGCGTACAGCTACTTGTACGCACGGTACAGTTACGCTTCCTAAGACAATAAGAACCTCTACTATTGTAATCTCCCTGTATCTGGTCAACGGGATTAACTCGAATCCTTTCGTGAAATGCAGTTTAAGAAACGCCGCGTTGCCACACGAATGAAATTTCAAAGTGAAATCCGCTTTTTCCATTGCAAGATACCGGCCGGAAATTTGGCCTTTTCGCGAATCAATGACTGAACGTGGTCGTGGTCGAGACCGTAGAAGGGAAAAGGATCGTTGTAACGATTATACGGATGGTACGTGCACGCCTTGATCGGGTTGAATTAGCACGATCGACGCGTGTTCGCGAGCACGTGCTTCGAATCGGAGACGAACGTTCGCTTGAACATCTTCCAACTATCGTTGGATAGTTGGAAATAAAAATGAAAGCTCGCTAGCTGTCTCTTCGACTCTGCTTACTTTCCATTTGCGCCGTGCTTTTCCATGGATGAATGAATATTTTATGGCGAATTTCACGCGCCGCGAAGACAATAGAAATCGAGTGTACGTAGTTGGACGTGTGCCGGAATCGCTGAGGGATAGATAAGTGTTAGGAAGCGAGGATCGATCGGTTTCTCGGCGAATATGGGCGTTCTCGCATGATTCAGCTAGCTGGAATTTCGCGACACGCGATACCGGCTTCAACCGGCGGTTTATTAACGCGCCGCGGGTAATTCTGACCACGGGCGGGCATTAGAAATCCCGCAGCCTTCCGAGCGCACGCTCTCGACTCGACCGTGAAAGGATTCCGATTGCAAGCCTGGCCGTTTGCTCGTGGAATCTCGTCTGACCGAGGCAACGATATCCTGGCTTGATTTTACCTACGCGTACCGTGTTCTTTCAACCCTTTGACGACCATTACAAACGTCTAATTATCCATTTTACTCCTTACTCTCCGATACGCCAACCCCCTGTCGGTAATTTCCGAACAGCGATCACGGCGTACGATCGAAATTTTAACTTGATTTCGTGAACGAGGTATCGATATCTTTACACGTTTTACCCGTGTCCCTTGCGTGTGTATCAACGAATGCCGGTGAATATTTTTCCATCCCATTCGACCGGTTTATTCTATTCGAAGGCGAGAGTGAATGGCGCCGATTCCCATAGTCGGCCAGCAGACCGGACAGAGAACTCTTAATATCGAGGCTCGTGGGACGATTACGCGGAAAGTTTACGGTAGAGGCAGCAAGAACGTACGATGTGTACCGTAGGTGTACACGCCGGACAGAACCGGTCCCTTATAATTACAGGGTTCAAGACGGACAGGCCGATGTACAAGGGTACGCACCCTGAATAAACTCCTCTCGACGATGTCCTTAATTTCGTTCGAGGATCGTCGAAAGAAGGTTGAAATTTTTAAATTGGCAAATTTGTAACGAGCCAAGATGATAGGCCGAGCGTTTTGGTGATGATTAAACTATCGGGAATTTACTCATCGAGCAGTAGGTAATTTGGTTTTTACTGAATCTGATGCGTCGCTTTAATGACCGCACGGGTAGAATGATTCGCAATTAGGGAAATAAGATAAAAAGGTTTAGAGTTGCTGCTTCCTAATAGCAAGAAAGGCTCGGAGTGCAGAGGGTTAAAAGGTTAACGCACGTAGCGAGGAATCGAGGATGACGTCGCAGGAAGCTTCTTCTCTGGACAAGCGTGACAGGGACGCGGGGTTCGTGGCACGACTTCAATCGGCAGCCGTTCGCTGCGAGGAACACGCTGTCGTGACCCGTCAGCTTTTCCATTGCTTGTGTTCTTCGTTACTGCTATCCTAGCGTGATTTCGTGTCCTGTACGTTGCATCAACCGCACGCTAAACTAGATACAACCGTTTGACAGGCGAACGACGTTCGTAAAAATTCCATTTTTCAGTAGCATTCGAAAACTTTGAAACGAACACCGTGAAATAGGATAATCTCTGCGTTCATTTTGTCAATTTCATCGCAAAAATCTAACCAAATCGAGCGAACGTAATATCGTTCTCCCTTGATGGAAAAACGAAGGCGCGCTTACGGTAATTATTCGACGGCCAATAATTAATTCACGAATAATTAATTTGATTAATCCCTCGAAATCGAATTACCAATAATTGCTTTAGCAACCCCATGAAACAATGGCCGATTGCCAGGCTAATTTGAAATGTAAATAAATTAGCGGGGGATTGACGATGAAAAAGCACAGTGTCTTTCGTTCGGACAAGGTTTTTCATCGGTCGACAGAGGTGTCGAAACGAACGTCGACCGTAGGATCGAACAAAAACGACCCCCCGATATAGTATACACGCGTCGAGAGAGCGATGGGTGTGGTCGATATATTCGGTTCCCGTTTCTCTCCGGCCCTTTTTATTCGGTTAGCCGGGACGCGAAATCGAAGGGCTCTAATTCTAACGCCGCGGATCAAAGAGACCCGGCACCCGCCTAGCTCATTACCCGTAATGATGGCAGGCTCGATGTCTGGAATTATCGCCGATAGACTATTTCTCGATCACCCGGAGTGGCGAGGATTCGCGCCACGCCGTGAATTAAGGGTAAAAAATGAACCAAAAACGAACGCTTCCCTCGGCCCTTTTCGTTCGCCGGCACC
Source organism: Osmia bicornis bicornis (assembly GCF_907164935.1). Lineage (NCBI taxonomy): Eukaryota > Metazoa > Arthropoda > Insecta > Hymenoptera > Megachilidae > Osmia > Osmia bicornis. Next base: position 7,075,311 of record NC_060216.1, on the reverse strand, counting down.
TCGAAAATTCTCACGGCCGATCGTCGATCCTGGAATTCAAGAAAACGCGCCGTATCGATCGATGTTTTTACGATCTTCCGAAGGAGATTGAAAATAAAAATGAGCTTCGAGCCAGTGGGAATCGAGGAGGGTGATTAACCCTTTGCATCGCCAATGGATGGAAGGGTGAAAGAAAGGGTGTTTGTTTTATGGTTCGATGGATCGGTTTGCGTGCAATGTTTGCGTTTCAGGCTAATAGCTTTCCAGTTTTATATTATCGATGGGGAAATGCGGTGTGCTACGGCACTTCTACTTTGCAAATATACAGGGTGGATCAAAAGTTATTTCCTAAAAATAAACAGGGGAATGATCGAAGGGTCTTTGGATAATTGAAATAAATAAAGTATAGACGTTGCGTTGAAAAGGGGTTAAAGCTGAATTCCATGGCACGGCTGGGCGCGAGCGTACCGTTGCCGTGGCGCGAGATAACCGGTAATTGCCTGGACGGTAACAGTAACAGTGTAACTGACCTACAGACTGTTCCACACCTGGATGCACTTTAAAACCTCGAAGAACGATACTGGATACGGTCCGGGATGATAATTTGTTCGCCATTCCGATCGTTCCTCGAAAAACGTTCCTGCGGAGGAACGGTTAACCGTTCGAACACGATGGAAATTTATGAAACAAGTCGGAAGTAATCGTAATCTTGATGCATAATTTTTCACTTGCCAGTAATTAATTAACCAACAGGTTCATTGTGATTAATATCGTGAGAACTGCTTCTAAAGATTGCGTGGCCTGTTAACGAGCTGTAGTAAAAGTAACAGTTTGTAGAAAACGGAATACGAGTCTCATTTTGCACGGGATCATCTTAGCAATTACCATATTACTGATAATTCTACCCGTTTGTATATAAAATTGAACGCGCTGTCATCTTAACCGGCAATTACCATCTATGCATTATTCATTCGCGCGGAGACTCGCGATCGTAGAAAGGCGAATATCTCTGTCGTATAAGGTAATTAAAAAGAGAATCATTCGGGCTGACGACGAAATCCTACTGCCTTGGAAATTCTAATTAACCGCTCGACCGTGTCGAAACCTCTCGATTGCCTCGGTTCTCACACTTCCCTTCGAAACGCACGAACGACCCGAGATTCCCAGAAGGTTGCAGGAAAATGCAATCGGCTGCATTTTCTGCGTTCGCGCGTCGATGGAAAGGAGCGTTCCTCGGATCACCGAAAACTTCTTGCTTGTTAACGAAGCAACGTGTTTCACGGCTGAGGTAATTTGTAGCTCGACCGAACCGCTGGAACCTTCTCGAGTTACGGGAGAACCACCGACACCAAGCGTAGCGTATTCTCGGTGCGGATTCGTTCGTTCGTCGAACGATTCGAAACGAAAGGAAACGCGAAACCGCGCCGTGAATGGAAAATCGCGGGAAAGCAGGAAGCGTTATACTCGGTGGCCGCAAGTCGGACCGCGAACCGATTGCTCTCACGGTGTTATCCAAGCTACGATCGTTTACGAATCACAGATATTCCTCGTCCTTGCTTGTACGCATTTTCGTTCATCGAAAACTCCCTCGGGATCGGTATTTCCTCTTTCCCACGTCTGAGAAACGTGGCGCGGCGCGGTGGTTCGGCGAGAATACCATCCTCCGGATAGAAAACGCCGCATCGAGGAGCCAAAGAAACGCTTTCGTTCGCGTATGCATGCCACGCGTGGCGGGTACGTGACATAATCGGCACGACACGCGTGTACAACGGTGGCATTATACGGCGCGAACAATGGAACAAGCCGCGGTGAGGAGGCTCGACGCGAAAATCGTGCGTCAAGCAGCCGGATGTTGCTCCCGAAACCTGTCGGTAATTAAATTCGAGACACGCGGTCGAGCCGATCCCTCGAGAAATTTTTATCATCGCGAGACAAACTCCTTCGGAGGCGATTCGAGTCCAGTACCGCCTAGGAAGTATTCGTCTGGTCAAATCGCAACTTTCTAAGCAGACTTTTCGTCGGCTCTTAACGTAAATCAGAAACAAGGATTGTCCGTTCGAACGTGGGACCCTTTTTTTACGATGGTCTTTTGCGCAACTACGAGAACGCCAGAAAGCAAAGGGGAACAAAAGGCCCACTTATCTTCGCGCGGGCACCGCTCGATCTTAATACTCGAGAACCTAAGGTTTCACCGAGATTAGGCGTTCGCTTGGTCACGACACCGGTTATCGTAGCCAGCTTCGATAGCCAATGAAAATACTTGTTGCGGTGGTGTGAGAGGCCCTTCGACCTGCCCTCCATCTAAAATGTTATTTTCTTTCGTGAGAAAAGAAAAAATCCGGCGAAGAAGTTGCGCTTGAAAAGTTTCCCGAGGGAATACTCGCGCAAACACGTCTATTTCGATACACTTTAGCCCGAAGCGTACGCAAGGAAAATTGAAGAAAATCGAGGGAAATTCAATCAAAAGCCAATACGTCTTGGCTGGTCAACGTATTGACGCACGTAGCAAGCGGTAAGGAGTTTGCGCTCCTTTTTCGTGTCTCTCCTTATTCACTGTCCGAGGTGAATTTTTCCTCGACGCCAGTCGATCGAGTAAATTCACCCTGATGAATTTCTTTTCGACGAGGGATCTCCCTAGGGTAAAGTGGTCCGATGACCCAGATACGTCGACCAGTCGACGAGCGACATCCGTCAGGCCAAACGATTTGTCGTTTCTGTCAACGATTTCGCGCAATTACTGGACGATCCTTTCGAGAGTCTTCGAGAAGCTTGATTTTCTCGGTGCAATCCTGTCGAATATTGGAAACTCGCACGTTCTCGTGTCAGATATGAAAGTTTTCCAAGTTGGATTCAGGATCTTCGAAAGATCTGTGTCGAATCGAGGTGTCCGAAGATTTAGGCACGGTCTTTGGTTGGTTGTCTTTATTTTTAATGGCGAGGTTTCGAGCCTTGGATAAGGATTATTCGTAGATCGAAAGCCGAGCTAGAAGATTTCCAAGAAATTCAAGGGGATTTACTAGTCCATCGTTCCTTGTGACAATTAGTTTCAGTATTATTTACCGGTTTCTCTGGCATCGGTATCGAACCGGAGTAGAAGCGATGCTCGAGTCGTCCGTTCGTTTTAGCATAGGAATAAGATGGAAAAGGAAAGGAGGATAAGGATAAGGAGGATGACGGGGGAGGAGAAGAGAGTGTAAAGGAAAGGAGAGGAGACAGAGAGACACGAGAGAGCGTGGCGTGACACGTCGTGATCGGTAGAAAGAATCTCGTTCTGCAACCCGGAAACGCCGTGACTAACAACTCGGTATCACGAAGGTGGAAGAAAAGGCTGAACCCTTCGGGGTGGATATCTCCTCCGGGGTCCAGGAGGGTCATCAACCATCGGGCCGCCATGCCGGGCACAAGGATCGAGCATTATTATGACCAGATCTAATTGAAACTCCACGGCTCGGCTCCGCTTCGCTCGACCAGCAACAACATCGAGAGAGACGCCTCGTGGCTGTTGGCTGCGTGTTCGCCAACCCACTCTACGGTATTGCTTCATTAATAGATCGCGTCTTGGTTCGGTTAACACCGTTGACTGCCACGGGGGTCACAGCTCACTACCACTTTAATCAGCTTATTTGAAGAAAAAAAAATCGAACAACGAATGCTCGTCTTGAACGGTATTGAAATTGCTTTTGTAATATGAGATAGGAACTTGGACAATTTCATTTAACAATTCATCCCTAACATGGTCACCGGCCGCAGAGGTGAATTATTATTATTAACCCTTCAACGGCTTGATTTACAAAATTATTTCACTACACGAAGGTATCGTGAAACGTACACGCGACCCTCCATCAACGTTCTAAATAGAAAATGGCAGGTTCTTAACTTCGCGACGATGCTCGCTGTGTAATACCTTTGGATAAATTATTCAGTATCGGGTGTCGTTCTCGAGGGGGTATCCTCGTGTTCCTCGAGTTCAAAGTTCCTCCGTGGTTGCGTTCAACCGCGCCACCATCAAATACAACCCCTCTGACAGACGCTGTCGTCTTGGATACTGAAAGTCTGTCAGCGTCGATTCTTTCCGCTCTAACGAGTTAACGACAATAACGCACCGTTGCCTTTTCTCTCCCTCTTTTTTTTCTATTCTTGCCTTTCCGATTTTTTTTTTTTTTTTTTCACCTCCGTTGCCTTTATCGATGCTCGGTGGATCGGACAGGGCGCCAAGGAGCTGGCTCGAGACAAAGAGGATCAGGGACCTCGACCGCCGACCTGCTTCCTCTTGCTCTTTTATTTACGATCGTGTCACGAATGAACGCGTGTCATCGGACGAGATCGTCTGAAACTGGTCTCGTCATTTTCCTATTATTATCTATTTACATCTCTTCACTATACTTATTAGTTGAGTATCAATGCGAAAAAAAAATTGCATTCTTTTTCACACGCGTTCAGAATCAAGCCTGGTTCTCGAGTGCAACCCCTCGCGCTTGGTTGATTCACGAGCACCCTCGTCCCTTCGTTCTGATTCGTTGGTCCTCGAGAACAACGCGCTCTTCAACTCTGGTGGTCTTCAGGAAGCGCATCCCTGACTTCTCCGCAGAGGAGAACACGTCACCGAATTTACGACTTTGCAACGAGTTAATAACGGGCAACCCTTACTTCTGGTTGCGTTTCAGTACTTCTGTTTCTCTTTCTCTTCGTCATTGTCTCCCTTTCTCCGTGTATTTCCATCCGTGAGATCGATAGTCTGGACCAGAACACAGGGCCGGCCACCAAAGGGGAGCGTGAACCCGAAACGTCAATTAGAAACTACCCTTCTGGGGGACTGGATTATTCGAGTTCTTTTTTTCTTTTTTATTTTTTATTTGTTTGAAGACGATCACACGACGGACGTGCGCGTGGAACGTTGATTTCAGGGTTGGTGGTTTCAACCCTTGCCTTACGAACCCCGTCACTTAACCCTCGTCTGTGCGAGCGTGCACATTTGAAAAATAGCAATAAAAATAATTTTCTCCTGAAAGCTCTCGCGTGGATCGTAAAGTCTTGTTAGTAACACGGCGACTCGGGCGTGCTAATTAAAGGCACAAACAAGAACCGAGATCTTTTGTTGGGGTACAAAAAAGGTGATTGAATTTTTTGCGTTAACCACGCGTCTTGGAGGCAACAAGCGCGCGTGGCACGGGCTTTAAACAAGACTTTAATCTATCCAAAGCGATCGTCGCGCGAGTTGGTAGCGACACGCCACGACTACCATTAATTAGCACAGAGCCGGGCTACTTCGTTACAGGTAATTACATTAACCGTGTCGTGCGTGCCAATATAATGCTCGCTCGCGCCCCATACGCGCGCTTTCTACAGCCTTTTTCACAGGGGAAAAGACCGATGTAGTCATTACGCTTGATCAAATTACCGTAGAGAGTAAACTTTTTTCCTATCCTTCTATTATGCAAATTAATAGACGATGCGGATAATTAGATTCACTCGGATGATTCCTGGTTCGTAATCAACTGTGTCAGCTACTAGGACATTACATCTGTCATTCTGTTCTCTAGATATGAGAGTCCCGAGGCCATTCTAGTAATTAGAGCCGCGTTGACAGATTATGCTCGTGAAAATTGTCAAAGTAATTTCAATAGGAACCTCCCACTTTGGAAAATCAATTGTTTCCCTTCTTTGAAAGGCGCTGTACGCGCGCAAGCGTTTATTTAGCCGTAAATCCGCGCAGATCAAGGGAGATAGGTCGATGGTGGTGTATTAAGAAGGCAAGTTAACCACGTCGAGCGTTTATGGAAGGAACAGCGACAGTTATTAACCGCGAAGTCGTATAATCCGGATCCTCTTCTAGAGAAGGGCTTAATTTTATGTGCCGCGTTACGTCCTCGTTGTAACATCGTCTCCGCCAACGGCCACGAGAAATTCTTACGACCGATCGCGATGCACAAACCGTTAAATCTCTTCGATTCCTCGGTAATGCTTCTTTTTCCTCCCTTGCAAATATTTCGGTATAAAAATACGGTCTGGACAATGCAGTCTGTTTTGTTTCGGGGAAGAAAGTTTTCGCGGGATCCAACGAGGAGGAAAGTTTTTAGCCCGTTTTCTTCGCAAACAGCCCAGCTCTCTTCCACTGTTAGGACAACGAGACTTTGGTTTTGTTCCCGGCTTTAGCCGTGGTAAGACTTTCGTCGAGTTTCCGGTTTCCAAGTGTTCGTCTTGGTGACGACTCCGGTGTCGCATCCGGTTCGGGTGTTTATTTACGGAATCGGACTGCGCCGGCGGGATCGCAGTCAGAGATGAACGAAGGGAAATGTTTCGCGTAGAAATACGTTCGAAATGTTAAAATATATATATATATTTTTTTAAACAAAGCTACCGCAAGAAAGGTTGAAACGAAGGATGGTAGAAATGAAGAGGGGAGGTTGGGCGAGAGTGTCGCGCGCTTGGCATCGTCTCCGTCCTCGGCATCGCGGTTCACCTGTCATTTAGCGGCTGCTTTAATGGAACACGAGTGCCGCTGCCACAATGCGAGTACACCCTCTGTCGGATATAACGAACCGATATCTCTCGGCGTGCTCGATCGTCCAGAGAGACGATGAAAACCGCGCCACGATTCCCGCGAATCCTGTTTACGGCCTCTGTTCGACGTAAATCGTGTTGCTTTCGCTCGATATTAACGTCTGAACAGAAGCCCGGCGCGAGAGAACACGCGTCGAGAGAACAGACCGTTTTTACTCGCGTTAAAGGGACTCCGGTTGACGCTATTGTGTGTCAACGAACGGTGCCACACATCGAATCGTACAGCACGTCACAAAAAAGAAACGTCCTATATTTTATATTATTCTTCAAAATATCGAGAAATCTTGTTACATATTCGAAACGTGAATTCATCGTCATAGGATTTGAAATGACAATTTTTAGAGTGTACTCGTCCTTTGAATCGTCCTGTAGATCGGAGATCTGCACTGCGACGAATGCCTGCTCGTTCGAGGATTGTCTCTTGTGTCTGTATAGGCAAATACGTGCCAGAAATAAATAGATCGACGCGTAGCTCTGCTGCGACTGATCGATCGGAAACACGAAACCCTCTCATCCCTCCGTCTTCTCTTTTCTTCAATAAACCACCTTATATTAAATCCTGTGTTTCGCGAGACGAAGAATAACACGGTGATTTGAGTAATTTCTTATTGAAACTTTTGAAAGACGGTGAAACGTTTCATTTCACCTTTGACATTAATTAGGTAACTGGATTTTCTTCGACGGAAATCGTTTTACCCTTTCTTTTCGATGATATTCTTTCGAAAGTCAGATATGGAATACAGCTGTCGGAAAGTTCGAAGTCATACGTTTTAGAACGTAAACGCTGAAACAGCATGAAAGGAGAATAAAACTGGAATCGAACGGACGGACCAGGAAGAAAAATGAATTTTCTTATCCAAGATATAAAATCCGTCTATAAAGAAACGGTTTTACGAACGCGTATAAGTTGAGAGGGTATTTTTTACCAGATGAACTGCGATTCGTGTCATCCTTCGATGCCTGGATATTAAAAGGAAAAAAGAACAATGATGATACCGAAGGGAAGAGAGGAGAAAAAAGAGGGAAAAGTTTAACAAGTTTTGAGGGGAGTCGTCTGTCATTAAAGGTTTATCGGTGAGCCGTGCGATCGTGGAAAGCTCGTTTGCCCGCTTAATTAAAAGGATGGCCTTTGAAATTCTCGCGGGGCAAAGGTTGGCAAAGTAGGTGGGTCGTTGCTAAAGAGATTTCAAGGAATTATCGCGGAGGAGTTGGCTCTGCGATCTGTCGAAAATTCAGCTATAAAAAGGACAAGGGATTAAAATCCTTTCGTCCGTTTCAGAGACGTGCTGACATCTAATATAAATCTGCTCGGATTTAAAATAATCGAGTGTCATGGAAATATCAGAATTTTTATCTCAGCTACAGGATTATCGCGTTGAGACGTTTTTAAAATTAAAGCAAAGAAGCGGGGTCCGAGTAAATTGACAGAGGCAAATGAAACTATCGATAAGGACGAATCGAGAGCCCTTTCCAGTATGATGGAAGCGCGCTGATCGAAGGAGGAAGAAATGGAATGAACATCGAGCGAAGGCGAAAACGAGCAAGGTACAAAAACTGTCAAAGTAGAACGCGGCTATTGAAGATCCTTCGAGTAGTAAGAAAGAAAGAAAAAAACGAGCAAGATGAAAAGGAGCAAGGAGGACTGGATCGAAAAGAAGCAGGAGGAAAAAAAATGAGGAATCGAAGCAAGATGAACGACAGTCTCGAAATGAAACGACGGAGATTAAAAGGATCGAGCAAGAGGAGGACGAAGGAACGCGAGGTACGAAGATAAAAAGAATGAGCCAGGAAAATCCTTGAGCGGTGGGTTCGTCGTAATAAAAAGATCGAATAGTGGTAAGAAGAGGGTAGGATTGAAGAAACAGGCGGGGGATAAAGTCCTGAAGAATCGGCAAACAAAACGGAAGGGAGAGGGGCAGGTTAAAAAGAGCTCCGGTGAAGAGGGATGTTAAAATGGAATAAAACACGTGCCGCAAAAAGGGTGAAAGCTCGTGTTTAAGAAACGCTGGCAGGATGGCGCTGAGAAAACGGATGCGAAGGGGTGGAAATATCCTTGGATTTGAGTGGCGGTAAATCTTCGATACAGGATCTTTCAAAATTAGGGGTTGTTTAACGTAAAAGTTTACGATCAGCCTCTTTGATCAGCAGTGACCGCGTGTTACGCATCCTCTTCAACATGATGAATCGTCGAGACGCGGAGAAACGACGAAGCCTTTGAATTTCTTACCAAACCACTCTCCCTTTCTTACGCCAGCCTTCGGTTCTTCCGAAATTCAAGGTCGACCATGCTTGGACCCATCTCATGATCGTTTTCACTACCTCTCAATTTTTTTTTTTATATCCAAAGGTCTCCTTTTTTCTTCTTTTATTTAAATTTAGTCAATTGTTGAGGAAACCGGTCGAATTTATCCGTTGTCAGAGGAGTTAATGGAAGCGAGCACGTTTGAAATGGAAGCCCATTAGGTCCAGTTCCTCGACGAGGTGTTCGTGGTTTCTTTCGGGATAAGAAGACTCGTTGGTTGCTTTCGCACGTATTTTTCATCTTCCTCTGCTTCTTCGCTCGCTCGCTTTCATCGTCCTCCTTTGCTCTTTGGCCCGACGCTCGAAAGATCGTACACGGCGCGGTCAACGATCGCCGAGAGCCGACAACGAGGTCGTTTTAACCCTGAGATTCGGACTTTTGGGTCATCGGGGTCACAGCAACGCTCCATTGTGCCGGCGAACGATTCTAACCACGGTGCAGCGAACCCAGGGCCGTATCGCATCGAACCCAGCTGGTTTCGCGCGAGTTTCGTCGTTCATTTTGGTACCGCGTTATTTAGACACCGAGATCCGAGCTGGTTGCATAGATTTACGAGTTTCGAGTGGGGAAAAACTCGATCTTGAAGCTCGTTTTCCACGACGGCAGGCGTGGTTAGTCGGATACAAGAATTCGATGAAATTTTTCATCGCTTTGTCTAACCCTGGCTGCTTGCGTATCTCTCGGGAGGTTCGATTTATTGAAAGCAAGGGAAGCGCGATGCGCTGCGAGGCGTCTAACCATCGGCAGCTGCTGCATATCCTCTCGCGGCGCGGCGTCAGGGGTCGACGATGTACCCCCGTGAAAAGATTCGCAGAAACGGTCGATACGTAGCTGATCGAAGCAGCAGCAGCGTGAATACAACAACGGTAGAAGCAGCAGCAACGGCAGCAACAACTACACAACACAACAGCGAACTTTGTTCTTTCTCTTTTGCACGGCGCGCGTTGTTGTTTCGCTTGGCGAGCGAAATGCGGCGTATAGCTGCATTGGGCACCCCGCTGCCACACTGACTCTGATATACTCGCGAGATATCCGGGCAAGATTTAGTGCATCCTTTTGCTAGCTGCCCCGCAGAAAATCTGCGCCGGGAATCGCCGTTACAACCGATCGAAATGTTTCTCTTGTCCTTGAAATGAATACCACCGGTGGAAAAACAAGGTGAGCCTGGTGCTACGATACACCGAGAGTACCCTCCCTTTTCTCTACTTCCTTTTCTTCTACGTCTTTAACTTCTTCTGCCCTTCCTTTCTTCCCTTTCGATTCCATTTTTCCTTTTGCCCGTGGATGTAGCAGAGAATGTGTGCAACAACACCGAGGATCACTTACCTTGCTAGCAACGTTAATGTGTTGCCTTTGAAATATCGTCGGTAGGCTGGTTGTTAGAGCTTCTTCGAGAATCGGTGGATCGATCCTTTCTCGAGTGATTGCGAGAAAGTGAATTATGTACTCGAGTCCACCTAGCGGCTGGTACAGGAATCACTACCGCGTCATCGCTACAACGGTATAGCGATTGTAATTCCTTGATATTTCAAACGTTCACTGGGAAACTTTCTAGTTAAGAATATTAAATGCTTCGACTGAGATCCTTCGGTTTAATTAAATCACGACAAAGATTTCATTTTCTCCGAGCGAGAAGACGAAGAAGAAGCTTTGCTAGACGAACGTGGTATTCTTTTTAACGGAGCAACGGAAAAGCGAGAAGAAGAAGGAGGAGGAGGAGGTGGTTGGTTCTTTTTATTGGAAGAAGGGGGGAAAAAGGAAGACGTTTGCGGAGGAGGTGGTCTCGGAGGCAGCGCACTGTCTCGAAGAGGATGAAGAAGGGTTGGAGGGGAGGGTGGAGAGTTCCGGTGGATGGCGAATATAACACTGGCTCGCCGACGCGACGTTTTACAACCAAGAAGAGGGGCCCACGCAGGATTTATTGGCCGGGGAGAGGAGAATTTATGCGGAGATTCGCGCTGGCAGGTGGTTTTACTCGCGATGAAAAACCGAAATTTCTCTCCTTCTCTGCTCGGTTTGCCTCTTTCCCTTAGTTTGACTCGAGTTACCCCCCTTCCGAGTAAAACTACCAACAGAGATTCATCGAGAAATTGGAGATACCGCGTCCGAAGTACCTAAGACGCGCGGAGAAAATATCGTAGAATACTTTGGCGGACGAGGTCAGGGACGAGATGTGTTCGTCTGGAAAAATTTAGACGACAGATGCGAACGAGATTCGACTATTCATTCCCAAACGATTTGCTCGAGGGAATGTTGAAGGTGAAAAGAAGCGGGTTTGACGCGGCAAGATGAATGCTGGTCTTCTGAAAAGCCGCTCACCAAAGAAGGACGCTAGAAGATGGACAAATTTATGCCTCTTCGAACGAGAAACATTCTACATAATAGACGGATTCCATCGTGAAGGGCTTGAAACATGAAATATGATAATTTCAAATGACCGATTTCGAAATCCAGAAAATCTGACGCGATTCGACGACACGTAAGTACCGCGAAATGGCACTTATCCAACCCATAGAGCAGAACCAGATGGTGTTCTCCGGTGAACATCGAGCGATCCTTTCTTTCGGCATGCTGCCTTTTTTCTGCTCCTCGCCGACAACGATCCGCTATCCAGACACGGCTGAGCTCGTCAAATCGCGCACAGCCTGTTCCCTTTTATTTTCTTGCCTCCGGCCGTGGGTTTAAATGCAAATTTCGGCCCCGGCGAACGACCGATTCGACAAACCTCCTTGCGTTAAACCTTTCTTAACACTTTCGGCCTCGGTGTCGCGTGTTTGAAACATTTTTACACCGGCATTCTTTATTTTATACACTAATTAGAATTTGAAAACTGGTCATCCGTAGGCTCTGTCATAAATGGACACCACGATTGAAACGTCAAACGAATATTTGTCGAGAATTTTCAATGAAAAATAACGTCTCTACAGGTGGTAAAGTCCTTTTTGCAATGCGCCGTGTTCGAGAGACACGGTTAGTGGTGATTGTTTTTTGTTCGTTTCTTCAATCTGGCGACAAAAACGGGGATGTAATTATCGAAAAGCTGTCGACGCCTCGTTAACGAACGAGAGCCTGAAGTCGCAGCAATCTGGACGAGAACAAACACGATAAAACGACGAATCAGGCACGGTCGGCCGTGTGTACAGGGTGGTAAAAAAGTAATGGTAATGGGTTGTACGGATGATTCTCACCGCATCACGGTGGAATGGACATTTGCGAAGAAACAGAGGTGTTAAAGTTCCTTGCGAGGCTGCTTTCTTGCAGCGGTAACAATTTGCAATCTCGTCGAAGAAATAATCAAGGAAAATAGTTGTTTCTCTTTGGACGTTTTTATCTCGGGCCCGTCAAATTGAAATCCATCATTCCAGCGGGTTTGATTGTTCTAGCGTTAAATGTTCACACTCGTAGCCACGATATCGTAACGCTATAACGCGACGCGAGATAAATCATCCCGATCAAAGAAACGGCTCTAAAGTCCCCGCAAATAGCCCGTCTCTTTTCTCCGCCACAAATCGTGTGCTCGAAATGTTTGCGAAGAGATTAGACCGACGACTGTCGCAACACCTGTTCCGAGACCGGGCGTATAAAATATCTCGCAGAGTTCCGGGGTGGTCCACGCACGGAGCAGTTCCGAAAAAGGCCCGGAGGGAACGAAAAGAAAAATAAAGAAAGGAGTAGAGAGAGTGGAGGGAAGACGAGAAGAGTTGCAAAAGGAGAACGTAAACTGTCGAAAGGAAGAGAGTGAGAGTGAGCGTGTACTGCCGTACACCAGTAGATGGTTGGTGTTGCGTCGAAAAGAAGCAGAGGAGAGTTGGGCAAAGGGCGCTCGGAATCGGTGAACGAGACGATGGAAGACGAAGACGAAGGCCGAAGGAGAGAGATGGTAGAAGAGTGGGTTGAAAGCGAACCGCCGACACCGTGGAATGATGAATGCGTTTGGGAAAGGAGCCGCATAAATTGTCGAGGATAATGCGGCTCGCACTTTTCGGCCGAGGCTCCCTTTGAATTCGCGCTTGCTTTTGCTCCTTTTCCCGCCTCTGCTATCGAGGGAACCGCGAGTTTTAGATAAACAACCGGACGGGATGGGAGATTTATCGTTTCCCCGATACTTCGTTAGAAAGCTTCGTTAATTATTTATCGTCAGTCTACGTAAGCAAACTTCGGAAGGAATCTCGGTAATACCGTTAAAGGAGAAGCTCTTTCGACCCTTAGTTCAGATCAGAATCAGTAGTACGGATCAAGCATTGACGCTCCCTTGTTAACACGATCCGTCGAGAGTTCTTCGATACTTGGGTAAATTCTCCAAACTCTCAGCGTAACTTTGGTAGCAAGGTTCGAAAGAAAGCTCGTTGGTTATCGCGTCGGTGGAATATATCGTATCGGTTCGAACGGAACGTATGCTTGTACGGAGTCGGCTTTGGTAGACGCGAGGATTTGCGGGAGTGGTCAAGCAGAAGGCAGTGAGTGGCGTAGCAGAGGCGTGGGAAGCGGCTACGAGGGGTTATGGTTATTGTGGAAATATTTCACCGTCTTAGGCGGCCGTGCCGATCCCGGTATAGAGCATTTATCATGATAAGTAGCAACTCGGTGTGCTCGGTCATCGTGAATTAACTTGCATCCACCTTAGCCAGGAACCTCGTGTTCCCTAACTCCTCTAGGATTATCCTTATCGTCGTTAAATTCTAATCCTGCGTTGGCAACGCTGAGTGGATTCTCCAGAAAACGAATTCCTTCGGCTTTCAAGATCGGTCCCGATTTCGAGGCAGTTTCCCGAGGTTTTGCAAACGATCATTCGCTTTTTCCGTTGAAGCGAAGCTTCTGTACGCCGCAATATCCGCTTAGGTCCCACGAGGCTGACACTGATTGACTGGAGCCGACGAATGGGTCAGCTGTACATAGGAAGCGTCCAGTATCGATTCGTTCCGATGACCCTTGCCAACGCCAACGTTCTTCCAGCACGAGGACAAACCTTCGGTTTTATGGGAAAAATGTCTGCGCGAAGAAAAAGATCTGACCTCGTCGCTACCTAATCTTCGCTAGGTTTTATACCGAGAAAATCGTATATTCTCCGTTCTAGGAAACATAATCGTCGAATACGCGGGGTGTCATCGACACGTAGCAGGTACAGCTGGCCTAGGAAGCAGTTTCGAAGCGATTTTGCGAGCCAACTCGTTGCAGGACTCTAGACGAATGGCCGACATTTAAAGGGTCCTTATAGCTCGGTTACGGATATCTGGGAGAAGTTGGTCGACTGCCAGCTACGTGACAGGAATAAGGTTAAAACCTCCCCTTCGCGAGCAGCTTCCTCTAGCCGGTGTTCCTCCTTGCCAAAAAGCCGCGCGGATCGAACCTCGTTTCGCTCCTGGAATTAGATCAATCATCGCGAGCGGTGCCTTTTCGCGTTCTCCGCATCCCCTTTCAACTCGACGCGAAAACCCTGTCGACGAGTAGATAAAATTTTCATAGCTGATTAGCTTGGCGATGCGAAGGAAAATTATTTTCTATCTTATAAATAAGCTTTAACCATGGATCGAACTAGACCCGATGGCGCCCGCTGTCCGATCCTTCTCCGCAAGTTAAATCAAGATTTATCGCGTTCGTAATCCTGATACGTGAACGAGATTTTTACGAGGGGGATTTTCGCGCTGGCGAGGGCTTTTTTTACAACTGAACAATTTTATTCGCAGCTCGTCGCGAAATTTACGTTGCATCGGAACGAACGATCAAGCGTTTCGAAACTTTTGACGTATTAATCGTCACGGAGGAAATTTACTTATCCGCCGTTTCCGCGTAACGTTATGATCGTCGTAAATAACCGGTGGAAAAGAACGACGGGGGGAACCCGATCGTAGCGCGTATCTCGGGCTGTTTCGAGCGGGTTCGGGAGAGAGAAAGTGCCGCGCCCCATCGCGCCGATTTCAGCGGGACCGAAGCTGATTCTCGAGGTTTGTCGGTGACGTAAGAAGTCGCGGCTGGCCGTGGTGTCGCAACAAGCGGGAACCTATTCCACTGAAAGTTGTATATATTCGACCTCGATTTTCGACGGCAGGCCAAGTTTGCGCGTGAACGTGTTCGAAGACACTCTTATGTCCTGCGAATCCAGCATCGAATGGCACATCGGGGGGATAAAGGGGAGATAGTGGTCGTCGGATGGTTTAATCACGCGTTACGGTGTGCTTGGTAGCCCTGCGAAGGAAGGTAGAAGTGGCACGGTCTATTCTACGTTTAAAATCGTCGTAACGCTTCGATTTATTATATTTTACCCTTGGCCGTTGCGCGGCGGGAAGCTGGACTTGCTGGCGAGATGAGGCATAAGGCGATATACCATACCGGACGTGCCTCCCTGGTGCGCGAGGTAGGCAGCCAACGATGCGGTATTTACAGTCCCGGCTTACCTACATCTACAACACAGTTTACTCCTTCGTCCTCCCCCTTTTGCCGCCCACGCGCAAAAGGACCAGTTCGAACGGACCCGTAAACGGGCCGGGTTAAGTCTAGCCGAGTATACGCGCGCAATTCTCCCATCTACTTGTACTGGCCAACTTCTCTTCGCCGCCGTTTTAACGAACAACCTACATATAGAGGTCGTATCAAGAACGATGTGCTTGAAATCATTTTATAACTCGTTGTTTCGAGTTACGAGTTACATATCATTATACCCGAAGCCCATGATCAAGCATAACGTCTCGAAGCATTGTTTGAAGAAGGCGTGTAACAGGACTCGCGTGACGACACGCGTTATCAGGATCCATTACGTGGGCAGTAATTGTTGCCCCGTGTGAGAGCTAATCTTCGTCGAGGAAACGTTCCTCTCTATTTACGGTTGCCTGCGAAGCGCCACTTTTCCCCTAATTCGAGATATTACCTGAACGCCGATCAAGATTCAAAGCTTTCGATTTTTTTTCCATTTTGTATCGCACCGTGACTGGTATAAATTGAAGAAAGAATTGGAGGTTCAAACATTGTCGTCGAGAAACAGAAGGTTTACAGATTCGTCTGTGGGGGACGTTAACAACGATTACCTTCGGCCCGTCTTGGACAGATAAGAGGGAGGCACAGAGTAGGTAGAAAGGTGTAGGTAGCAGCGGTAGGTGACTAAACCGATTTTAAAGTTGGATTCGTCGAGGAGAGGTGGGTGTCTCTTTGCCGATTCCTTTCCTCGCAGGATATCCTTCCTTCCTGTCTCACGCGTAGCTTCCTGTCTCTCTCGGTCCCTTTTGCAAAGATGAGTCGCGACCGTGTCGTGAATTACGATCGAGCCTCGAGATTCCTTGCCATTGTCTGCAATTGAAAAGTTTGTCGCACACGTTGCGTCGCGTCGTAGGAAAAATGTATTATCGAACGATCGGAAGAGGCTGGATTAATCGCGAGCGATAAACCGGCGCGTTAAATGGCGGAAAAGGCTTGCTCGTTTTCGTAATCACCGTTCTGCAAGAAACTTCCGTGAAACGAAGGGTTATCGTGGGAGAATCGCCTCTTTGTATCCTAATTTCGAGCACGATCGTGGCGAATGCAATTACTGTTCCACGAGATTACCGATATTGTTACGTGAGAAGAGCGAAGGAACAGGAACTTTGACCTTTAATTGAAAATTTAGGCTTTTAATAAAAAGCACATAGCTGGAGCAGGGTGTCAGCTTTTAGGAAAAACCGAAGGTCTCGCGATCAATCGATTAAACGTCAAATACGAGACGGATCTTCGTGTACGCTTTGCTCTGCAAAGCTTGGTCCGCGCCACGTCGCGTCGCCCTTTGGCTCGACAAATTAATGGCTGGTGGAGGGGTCGACGGGTCGAAAGGGGAAGCGTGAAATTCGCTTTGATTCTTCGGCCTGTCTCCATTAACGTCTTAATTAAGTCAGCTACACGGCTGTTCGCGATATGACGATCGATACCGGGACAATCGTCGCCCTTCTTCTTCTTCTTCCAGACGCGATTACGGTAAGGGGAGAAAATACCGACAGACGCGAACGAGGAAACGATTCATTTCGTCGGAGAAACGTGGTCGATTTCTCCCGCAGCGTGTATAAGCTGCTAAAAATAATATATCGTCGTTGTGGTCGGATATGGAGCGTAGGTGGGTGGAAAAAAAAAAAGCGAACAGGAAAGGGTTACGATGCCCTCGATGGTAAATGGTTCCCGTTTAACGGGCCTCACTTGGAACGGAGAAGGGGACCGAACGAGAGTGTCGCATCCTGGCTGAATTAAAAGCCAGGAGGGTGTACGAAATGGAGGTCAAATCTCCAGAGAATCAACTAAATTAGACTCGATCTAATCTAAAAGGACCTTGCGCCTACTTTTCACCGTACCCTTTTCCTCCCTGGGAGGAAGTGAATATCACTTCATCAGGGATTCGCATAAAAGTTTGAACGGTTTACAATTTGACAGCTTCGACCGCTAATGGCAGAAACATTATGCTCCTCGAATACTCGATTACCGTCTGTCTTCATTATCGAACGCGCTCTCGCTTATCCCATTTAACTTGCTCTCGTTCGCGTGAATAGCGTCTCTCGAAATCGGCTTGTTCCCGATTCGCGTGCGTCCGGTACGACGCGACGACACGATCAATCGTCGAGGACGATTAAAAATTGAGAGCGAAGGTCGATAGGTCGACACTCGTACGCGTAGCTGCTTTCCAAATTTCTACCACTCTCGCGACCTGCGTTTCGGCTCGATTCGATTTACAGGCTGTCTCAAAACGAAGCTGACTTTCTTCGACTCTTGTCAAATATCAAACGATGTATCGCTCTCATGGTGAACATCTATTTTGTGGAAATCTGTATAGAGGCAACCCTTTTCTCTGGAGGGAATCAGACGGTAAACGCGAGCGCAACGCCTCGCCCATCTTGATGCAAGCTTTCCTGCTTGTTTACGAGCTTCCAGTGGCACGGCCGTGTATCGGGATCGATGAGAGCTCTATTCTCTTCGTAGGGTCCCTTTTCTCCAGGCGTATATTCGCCCTGGCCACGTTAATGCAGCGTTATTATGAAACCGAGTGCAACGCATTTACCCGCTACCACCGACGAAAGCACTAAACCCAGGGTTAGGTGGAAAAGGTCTTCGAAGAGGCAAGTTTCACCCCATCAAGCCTGACAATTACTCGTCGTGACAGCGCAATAAATATAAAAAAAATTATGTAGGACGTTTCATGACACGTGGGTCTCGTTAGAACGGAAAAGAAACGGCAGGCATGCATTTGACGTATGAACTCGCTTTCTAGCTGATAATTCCTTTCGTCGTCAAGGGTCGAGCCTCTTCAAGGTGAAAGAATCCCAACCCCCTTGCTCCTCGACAAAAGGACACGCGCGGCAGGCTGCAGAGCAACTTTGCCGTTTCTCACCCTCGTCGCGGGCACTTGTGCTCCTTGCTGCAAGGGTGCGACTACCCTATCGTGTCCTTTCCGAGCCACTCGGTCGACCTGCGTCGAGAGCAGAAGTATCGTCTTCCCTGTCGTAACGAGCTCGCTGGATACGCGTTTGTTACGTCAAGGTCCGACGGACCTTTGACCTTGAGGGCTGATCGATTATCTTCACGCACGGCCAAGTACGTTGTGCACCTGAATGACTTGGGTCAATGGACGTTCCTAGTGTTAGGCTACTAAGTTACTGATTTCGATTCTGGCACTATAGTCGATGTTAGAATGGTCTTAAACAGATAGTCGTTATAGCGGTGCTTCATAACGGAAGGGTGAATGTTTGAACGAAAGAGCAAGTTGGAAAACTCGTTTCGTTTATCGATCAAACTGTGACGCAACGGGCCAATGAATTTGTAATGGGTGGACGGTGAATGGGCGCGAGAAAGTTGTGATGGACGAGAAGGAAGAAAAGCGACGGTGTTCCGATAGAGAAACGATTATTTCTCATCTGGACGTGATCTCGAGCGGTGGACGAGAGGACTATAAATGAAATCTCACTCCGGTGGCCCTGGCAAATGGGACGCGAGCTTGATATTTGCATATTTATGCGTTTTGTCTGACGCGAACCGAGTGAACCCCCGTTGAATAATCTCGTCAGCGTCGCCTCTCGGACGGAACACCATGATTCTTCTCCCTTGCGACATTTCGTTCAAGTTTATCTGTAATTCGTCATTTTGACGGGTTTTATCGTACCAAAGTCCTTCGCTCGAGAGTCATCAGAGTCTCGGCTAGCCAGTTATTGGCTCATTAGTCTTTGCAACGTGACAGCGAACCGCGTAATAACTTTTAAGGCAACGCCAGCATTCTGATCGATTCCTCGACCATAGAAGGCGAGCACCGGTTCCCTAGGAAAGATGAAATCGCCTTTCGCGATCACAATCGAGAGGCATGAAATCGAAGGTCAGATCGATCATAGAAGAAAAAGGAAGACGTAGAGATACTTTTATTTCTTACGTGAATTGAGGATTTGTCAGTTTCGAGCGGCGAGGAGAAACGAAATAAAAAAGGAAACTTGATAATTGCAAGGTTTTTATTCGAATTATCGTCACGGCTGAAGAGTCGATCGGTGAAAAGAGCGTTCCATTGTGCTCCCTAACCGCGGGCCTAGTCTCTCTGCCAAGAAGCTAATTAGGTCAGTCGGCTTTTAATTAAGGCGGAGGTCAGGTGGGACGCGATTGAAATTTCGTGGGACATTGTTCGAGATGAATTTCTGAAACGGGAACGATATCGAGTGCGAAAGCTCGTGGAGAGGAGCGTGTACGTGTTTCAGCCGAACGTTTAACCCTTTCGTTGCTAATAACATCACCGAAGATCGATTAATCAATCGACGAACAATTTTCAATTTATAAAGAAAAATGTATCGGTCGATTTTCAAGAGGAAAGAAAAGTTTAAACGACGAAACGATTTCTGCTGTTTCTTTTGGAATTTCCTTTTCTTCCCACGGTTTCCGCAGCGACGTGGAAAAGAAGTAATTAGCGGGGATCTGGCTGAAACGAAGTCAGCGGAAAGTTGGACAAAGCAAGAAGGGTTGAAGTCAAACCAGTGTAAGATAATCTCCTTCGATGATCGTTGACTGGAAACAACCTTTGAAATTAATTAATTCCATTACACTTAATATGTGGTATTAACGTTTAAATATCTTCAGAATTTCCATCGTGATTTAATTCGGAATTTCTTTGATAAACACACTATGTTCCTTACCCTGGAGAGTGTTTTCCTTAGCTATGTCTCTTCTCTAGCAAAGAATTTGTTAAGAATTAATGAAAACCGTGCATATTCTCGTTTCTCAGAAGGAAGGCACAAGGGTTGTTTAGTTTGCTCAAAGAGAAATATCCCTGGAGGAGGAAGAGAAGTTACTTACATTTGTAATACGTGCAAATACTTGGCCTGGAAAAGCATATTTTATTAAAGAAAATTTCAAACTATAATTAAAGATAACACGGCACTCGAAATGTTCATACAAATTTTCGTGGTATCAAATATTTAGAGAAGAACTTTGATGAGTTTTGATAATTCGTCGAACAACCAGAATCACGAACTCATCAAATCGATAGAGCCGGAGCGTTTGTTACCTTGAATCGATGATGGAAACATGGTCTAGAACGTTTCTCGATATCTCAAAGAGAAGTGGATGTACGCGCGAGGACATAAGTCCACTCTTTCCGAATCGACGATCATCATTCATTAGCCGGCCAGCCCGTTGTTCTCCGGCTCATAAATCTTCCTCTTCTCATCTATCAGCGTGCCCCTTCTTCGTTCGTTACCCCTTGATTCTGGACGATCCAGTGTCCAGTGATCGTTTTTCGACCCACCTCCCGATACAAAAAACAACGAGTCGAGCGTGGTATCGTGCATCACGATGCTGCGCCAGGGGGTGAAAACGTCTAGCGATGGGAATAATTCAATTGTCTCTGGAAAATTTCCAGTTGGCTTAAATCTTCGTTAATCGCTTCGAAAGTATCGATTTTAAGAAGGGTGTACTGATTTGACCCGTTCTGCTCTGAATATTTATCCTTCGTCCTTGGTCACTGACGATCAATGCCACAAATTTCGTAAAGAGAAATTTTGAATGTAAAGTAGGAAATTATGAAAATTTACCGATTATTGATAGCAATCGGTCACAGATGAACCACCCCTTTGCTGAAGTATCTCTTTAGCCCCCGAAATTCCAGCACAATAGCAGGTTCGTAAATACTCGTGAAAAAGGCAATCATTTCGGGGAAAGCATCGATATACCGGTCGCGAGGGCATCATTCCCATCGCTAGGGAGGGTGGTGGCCCATCCTCCTGGCGAAGGAAAGAGAGGTAATAGCAAAGAGAAGGGAAGAGAAAGAGAAAGAGAAAGAGAAGGAGAAAGAGACAAGTGTCCTCGGACAAGGGAGGGTGAAGGGCGGTTTGGCACACTCGGTCGATCTCTCGTGGTTGCCAGGCGACCAACATCCACCACCAGTCTTCCCAACTACCCCTGGAACATGCTGAAAACCGGCTGGCTGCGCTTGCTGCGCTGGCGCCACCTGGATTCGCCGGAATACACGCCACCCCCGTCCCGACCCTCGTCCCGACCCCCGTCCCGACCCGCGGGTCGACAGTCGCGCGATGCACTCCACGCTGGCTGGTTCTCGGTACGGAGCCATTGGTCCTCCTTTTCGCGCCGCTGATGCGCTTTTCGCCAGCGAAACAGCTCGCCTGTTTCGGATACCCTTCGACTATCCGTCGACCATCCGTCTTATTCCGTCCCTACGTTTCCTCCTCCCTCCCAGCCGATTCTTTCGGGAGGAGAGTACCGACTGGCCGCCATCTTGCTAGTGCATCTTGCTAGCAACAGCAACAAAAAAGTGGCGCGCCTGTTACGGTGGACGGGGAAAGCCGGGACGAAAAGCGGTCTCGTCCGAATCGGGCTCGCGAGTTTTCGGCAATGGCCACCGTTGTTGCTGGTGAGACAGTGGTGCGACAAGGGGTTGATCGTCGTTCGCGCTCTCGCAGCCCAGGGGTCGTTGAACGTGGGGTAAGTGTCGGCAAGCAGCATTCGTTGCGGCACGTGCTTTTCCAACGCTGCGCGATCGAGTGCCGCTCCTCGACTCCACTCGCCCACCCTCTCTGCTCCTCCCTGCTTTCTCCTTTCGACCTCCACCTCCACCTTCACCTCCTTCCCCTGCTACTCCTTCCCTTGCCTTCCACCTTCCTTTTATTTGCGCGCTCGCCCGAAGCTTCCTTTGAATCGAAACTGTGACCCACCACCCACGAGTTCCACGAGTTTCGCCCTCTTGACTCGAGCTCTCCCGCTACAGGCAGACTGTGTCTCGAGTTGCCCCGATAATGGCTCGAGCCGTCGCGAATCGCCCCCTGTCGCTCTGATTCCTTCGCTGTTGTCGTGATTCCGATTTGTTTGGAGACGACAGCCTCGAAGAGGGCAGTGTCAAGCGTCAGGGTGGATTTGTAACCTTGCACGTGAGGTTCTATGGGAGGGTAGCGTTATCGGGCTATTTCTGAATGGAAACCGTGGACTACCACCTATCACAAATATTAATTTGTTAAAGAAAATTCTTAGACAAAGCTGTTGTAGTGCCTTTTGTACGTTCGTTGTCGCGACGTAAGTTTACTTGGAAGAAGGCTAGTTGAAAGATCGCCGGAGATCATTGTCAGGGTGGCTTGCTTTGTGACGGTACACGTGCGGTTCTTTAGCGAAACTGACATCATCGAGCTATTTCTGATCGAACAAAGGCGCACCTGACGATCGTTGCACGGTGAAAAAGACTTCTTGCTGTTGTAATAGAAGAGCTTGAAGGTTGTTGCACGCGTTCGTTAGCTTGTTTCGAGGAATGTGGGCCACGATCTGGCACCGATACCTTCACGAGATCTGTCCTGTTCTGTGCTTGCGGCCAGTTCACTCGTAGATTAATGCCCTCGCCGTGTAACGTGTCCCGATACCGAGTAACGAGCTCCATATTTCTCTATTTAACGCAGCGCCGTGCCTCGTCCGGTTAATCCGTCCCACGAGAAACGAATGTTGCGCAGTACCGAGCCTTGTCTTCGATAAAAAGCAAACAGTTTGTATCCGTTTGTTTTAGGACTCGTGTTAGCCGAGCTATTTATAAATTTCGTGAATGGATGACGTTTCATCTTCTCCGCTCTTCGATTTATCCCCGACCTTCCGACCACGTTCGACCTTGCCTCCCCCTTTAACCTTTCGAACGAGCTGCCTCGATTATTCACCGTCCTTCTTCCCACCCTCTGTCTACTTTTCACCCTGTATTGTTTATAAAACTTGTTCAACAGTTTACCGGTGTCGTTCAAAGAGGGCGTTTCTTGTTATTTTACGTTCGGAAATTGTACAGGGGATGAGATGGTAAAGAAGTTGATAAGGTGTCAGGATAATTACAACTACCAACATTGTTATTTACCGACATTTGTTTCGTCTGTTTTGTTAACAATTCATTGTACCATGTTTCCTTTAAAAGATATCAATGTTTTCCCGTGCGTTTCACCCTTGAATCGCGACGAAGAAAGTTCCCGAGGGGTGGTGCGTTGCATTTATGCGGCACACGGAAACAGACGTGCTCCCGAAACAGCAAATTCCCCCAAGGGTTCTGCAGCACCCTTAAAAGAGGGAGTTATCGGCGGTCCGATACGAAAGGCGGTAGCACAACGTAGAAAGAGGGGTGGCGCGCGTTATTCTTCTCTTTCTTTTTCTCTCTCTCTCTCTCTCTGTCTCTCCTCCCTTTCCGTAACGACCACGACGACGACGAAGAGGATGGAGACGAGTTTCTTTTTTCCTTCGACATTCTTCTGTCACGTCACCCCTGTCGCGTTCACACGATGTGTCGGCAGATCGTTACACGTGCGTTACACGCGTCGTGACCAGGCTTCAGTCCTCACATTGCTCTGTCTACTTCCTCTCTTCTTTTACGTACATACCTTTATGTACCTTGCATCCACTCTACCGGCTTCTGTTGTCCTAGTACTTTTTTTTTTCTTATTCACCTTTCTCGCCGGAAGCGGTCTACCGTGCCTGAAACGCTCCCCATTTTCATCAACGAAATCATTTTTGATAGGCGACGCTGATCAAACCCGATAGACGCGGGAACGGAATGGTGATTGTTTGATTGAACGATCGAGGGGTTCGAGCGCTTACTTTTTCACGATTATTAGAACGTTCGATGGGAATGGGAAGAAATTATCGAGTTTGTTCGATGGATAACAGCGTTTTCTGTTTCCATAACGCTTTGAAATTCTAAAAAGAGCCGAGCCTCGAATACGTCAGCTGGCAGAAGGAGAAGTTTGATGGGAAACCGCAGACACCATTAAATGTAACCGTGTTGCCGGCAGGCTGGTCTGCGTTAAAACTTTAAATAACCCACTGACCGCACCGTGTACACGACTTACACGCCGAGGACAATAGCTAAAGAAACGAAGAGCAGAGTGGAAGCACGGCAAGGTCGTATCCTTCGCGCCCTCCGCAGAAAAACGCATGCTTAAACGTTAATATTCCTCTGAGCTACAGATTTTTCCGTCTTAAACCTCATCACCCTACCCGTCTGTTCTGCTCTTTGCGTTAAAGAACCGAAGCCGATTGGCTAACGAAACGAAGAAGGGAAATGGCTAAAAATTCTTAATAATTCCATTGCCACCGTAACGCAACGACTTGAAAAAAGATGGAGAAGAAGGAGATGCTTTTTAGCTAATGCCGTGACAGCAAATGGTTATCCGTGTAGCATTTTAGCTAGAATCGCGCGCTATTTCCAACGACACCGAGACGCTACCGCTTCTTCTAACCGGCTAATCGATTACCTTTCTCGATCCCGAACGAACGATCGTTGCACGAGCCAACCGAGGAACAGGAACAAAAGGAAGTCTAACGCAAGAAAGATAATAAGAGGGAAGAGGGCAGGAAGGGAGGAGAGCAAGCACGATGATGAACCGGTGGTAGGATCGTACGGATGGACGGACAGCAAACGCATCAATGACATGCCGTAAATCATAGTTTTACGAGCCGTCTTTATGTGGCCCTTATTCGTGGCACTCATCGGTTAGAGTGGCTTGCTGATTTTTCTGTCTGACCACCCTGTGCATAGCTGGCTGCTCAGGGACGTATCCGGTGCGAGTGACGCGCAAACGGGAAAGACAGACATTTCACGTTCGCTGGGGGCAACAATTAGCGACGCTGCTCGTTCAACGAGGGAACATTAAAATGTAAAAAAACTATTCGAAGAAGATGGAACGTGCTTGAAAGGCAAACGAAACTACAACGGAGAAGTTCGTCGAATTTTTTTTACCCTCGAGGCTTCAACGTCTGTTGATGTTGCTTCGAAGTTCTCAAGGGGGATCGAATGAGTTGGGGATGAAACTGAAGGGTATGCTGAGAGAAAGCGATTAAAATTTCATTCAGAAAGCTTCCATTCCCACATTTGCTTCCTTTTGATATTTAAAAGATTACATTTCATAATTTTTCATGTCCATGAAATTAAGTCCGTGGAAAAGAATAATGTCAATTCAAAATATTTCTTAATAATCTCGACGTATCCTAAATAAGAATACCTGAGGTGGACTCGAAGCAACGCGATCGTCGATCCGCCCCTGGATTCGCGTAAGAGTATACAGCAGGTACCCGCTGCGTGGGCGTCGCTTTACGGGTTTGCTTTTAAGTGGCCGTACTTTAATTCGAGAGTCACCTAACAGTGTCGTGCTTAACGGTGATTCGATGATAATTAAAAAAAAAAAAAAAAAAAAAAAAACGATCCAAGGCTATTCGTGTGTAACTATGCCCGACGACGATGGGGAGGAACGCCGAAGGACGACAAGGGTTAAGGTACGACCCTGACATTCTCCAGTCCTTGGATGCATCTAACTATCCACAGTTAGGGCTAGAAACTTTTGGACCTTATCACGTGTCGACTAATTCCGTTTGCAGCTGCAAAGCGTCATTTGTTCTCTCCGCACCTGTAATTAACGCTTCGACTTAATTATTCAGGTATGACGCGAGACACAAGTGTTCAAAGATTTATGATAATAACGCTCGACTATGCGGCTGTCTCAGACAACTGCTTTAATTCAGTGGTTCTAGTAGTACAAACACCAATTAATTCACCGTAACGTCCTAGGTCGACCCGTAAAATGGTGCAGTGAAATAATTTTACAACTTCGTTTGCTCGTTCGTTTTATCCGTTATGAACGATGACCTGTTCAGAATTCGAGTCTCGACTAACCGATGAAATCGAAGAAACGAAACACGAATACTTAAAAAGAAAATCTCATTCCATCGGAACGGAACGTGTCTTCGATCGTTTGAGAATTTTTCGTTTAGAGAAAGTCTGATTAGTCGGAGGCTGCAGAGGAAGGATCAGTATCAAGGAAGAAAATATGCAGATCACGGAAAAGCGTGGAACGACCGGAAGGACAACGATGCGGCGGAGGTTTTAGGGTCGGGAGTCTGTTATCCGAAGCTGAAGTCAATCTCTTCGATGCGGTCACGTATGCGTGGGTGCGGAATAAACGAATTTCTCAGCGCCAACTGTCCCTCTAGATGAGTAACCGGATAAACGGGTCGACTATAGAATTCCAAATTTTCTATTCGACGAGACGTCGAAGCTTCTCGCTACGTTTCTTGAATTTTCTCAGCAACAATTTCGAGAGGAAACTCTTGGTTTTTTGTTTGCTCGAAAGTCCCTTAGTGAAAGCGACGGGGTTCGTTAGCGCGTAAGTTATCGTTGAGCAATTGTTAACCGATGGGGTTGTAAGGTCGAATTGTAAAATCGACGGGACGCGTTATCGCAACGAGGCAACGAGTAAACGCGCGAGGAACGCGAACGCGTCTCTCGTTCTGCATAATCGATTCGACGCGTGTATGTCGGACACGGTGGTATGCGTTCGATCTCTTCGATCGTTCGTCCACCGTACATCACGTTTAAAAAAAGTAGTGCTCGTGGTTTGGAAAGTTGATTTAAAAGGGCGAACCTTTGCGGACGTAGAAAAATGAAAGAAAAAACGGTGAAACGACGTAACGACACTGGTCAAGATTGAAAAATATGAACGAGGGGTCGTACGGATCTCAGAGTGTAAAAAGCTTCTTTACGAGCGTTAAAAATTCTCGTCGCATTTCATGGCTGTTTTTTTATTTCCATCGAAGTAATCTCGTCCATCCTTTACCGTTATTTGCTGCAGTCGTAAAGAGTGAATCACTGGCTTGTTTTAATTTCTTCATCTCCATCAAATTCTTCCCTCTTACCCTGTACTCCTCGATCTTGCAGATTCCCCTAAGAGATACCAAGTTTGATTCGCGGTTCCGTATGCAATAACCGCAATAACCGGACAGTTATCGCAGCCAAAAGCATCCCGATTAATTAACACCTATCTTATTGATAAGTCAGCCATAGATTCTTTTTTATTTTCTTGGTTTAATTAACCATTAGGAACGTTTCCTGTTTCAGATGTGAGCCTGTGAAGGTGGAATCCCCGAGAACCGCGAGGTCCTCGCAATGGAGGCGGGACCGAAGCAACAGCAACAACAACAGCAGCCGCAGTCGCAGCAGCAACAGCAACAACAGCAATCGCAGCAACAGCAACAATTACAAAATTCGTCGCCTGCTGGAACGGGACAGACTCCTACACAGGCTACGAGTCCGCAAGGAGGGCAGAATCAAGGCCAAGCTCAAGGACAACAGAATCAAGATGCAGTTGCAGTCGCAGCTGCAACTGCGGAGGCAGGACCGGTCGAGGAGGGAGTCCTTCTCGCCAGGGTCCACGTCCCGGAGCTTTACGTCAGCAAGTGTCTTCAATTCCCGAAGGATCAGCTGGTCTGGGACGTAAAGCAGCAATGTCTCGCATCCTTGCCAAAGGTAAGACTCTCCTCCTTCTATCGATTCTATTTCTGATCGACTACACGCGAGAATCCATTAGCGCGTACAGACCTTGAAGACGGACTGGAAGAGTCCGGGAACCCGATTAGTATCGAGATTCTCTGCAATTCGTACGCGTTGATCGTTTAATTAACGTTAAAATCTGTCTTTACGTTTACTCAAGCTATTTTTCATGCACAGGCTCGCTGAAAAGAAACGTAACAAGTGTAATTTTCCACCCTCTCTCAGAGATACGGACAGATTTTACTGTACAAGTATTTCAATAATAATGGAAAATAACGCAACGGATAAAGAAGAAATAAGAAATGATAATCGTCGTTGCAATGATAATGGGTTGCACGCATCGTCTATTACCGTCAATCTCTATGCTCGGTTCAAGATAATCGGTCACGAGTTCTATCCAGAAATCGGTCGAGTTTTTATTCTTCTTCCTCGGAATTGTACGCAACACGTAAGCACACAAAGCGGAGACTGCCACTTTGTATACCGATTTCATGAAATTGCAGAGAACTCTGGCGAAACGTCGTGTATCGAGAGTAGTTCTCGAGGCGAGACAGGATCGGGCTTCCTCCGACTCTTCTTTTTCCTTTTTCTTCTTTTTTTTTCTCTCTCTCTCTCTCTATCTCTCTCTCTCTTTTTCTTCATCCACGGTAGCAGCGGAGCCTCGTGGAAAGTCACGAAGCACGCAGGATTAAGAGATCTCCGGGAGGATCGTTACCTCTTTCTTTCTTCTCCTCTCGAACGTCTTACTTTCTTTATCGAGATACACGTTCACGTGTTCGAGCTTGTTCGCTCTCGAGAAGGAAATGCAAATCCGTCCTGCGCTGTTTCATGGCGATCCGTCCGGCTCCGGAGGATTTTCGAGATCGCACAACAGGCACATATTAGCCGGCACCCTGATCACAAATGACAAGAACAGACACGCACACCAGCCGCGACTATTCCTAGACCCGTGAGGCTCGCTAAGAAAATACCGAAGCGTCTTGTAGACTTTCAGCTTCGCCTCGTCTCTTCGTCACGCTCTGTCCATTCTATTCCAACCTCTGTCTCCTCCTGTTTCTTTTTTTCTTCTTCCGTCGATCATTCATCGTACGACACGCGAGGAATTTTCACGCATTTTCACGCTATTGTCGCTCTAACGCGACGAGAATCCACTTCTTCACTTTTGTTTTTCTATTTCTCTTTTATTCTCCTACGATGAGGCGAATAGTTTTCCAGACGCGACAATTGGCCAGTTAACGTTACAACGCGTTAAAAATTATCCGAGTCTAAGGAACCCTTTCGATTAATGCTTCTGTCGTTTCCCTCGACAACTTCCGCTTTAAAACAGTCCGTTGTAAACCTGTTACCAGAACCAGTTCGATGACGCGTGATAAAGGATGAAGTTGAATGATAAGGTTCGATGCAGAACAGCGTGTAGACACGTTTACCGTCGCAGTGAAAATAACCATGCGTGGTCAGACACGCTATATAATTGCAATTATTCGAGACACGATGGTTTAGAAAAAGAAAAAAGTACCATTTTTCAATCACGCGTTGTTTCGCCTAATGCGAACACGGGTACGCGTGTATGCACTCGTCTGCATCGAGTCTGGAGCTGAAAAACGAGCTTTCATCTATGATTGGGCAAGTATCGGTTGCAGAGCGCGAGCAAAATGCCCGGGATATTCGCAGCTGTAACCGACTTACCGTTGCCACAGATACGTTCACCTGCATTCCACGCGAAGTTTCGCCTTTATTGATAATTGGCTATCCTATTAATCGAGCACGCGTGCTCGACCAGCGTACCAATATTATAACAGAAAATCGACGGCCTTGTATTGTTCGAATTTTTGATAATGCTGATTAATATGCGAATGGGAAAGCGAAATTCCTATCGAACACGTTCCGGAATTCATACGTGAACAGTCATCGAGTGGTTCTGGCGGATTTTCGTGACAAAATCACACGATCACACACGTATACACATATTGTACCTTTGAAAGAGTATACAGAGGGTGTTAACAGAAAAAAAGAAAGTTTTCAGGACTTTTACTTAATCATATCGAGTCTTGAATTTTCTTTTTCTTTCAAATACCCTGTGTATGCGTATATTGTACATAAATCTAATTAATTAGTACTTTATGCACAGCGACACTCTTGAGTGTCCATCGAATCTAACCGTGTATAAATAATCTTCTGACCTGTGGTGTATTGTTGTTGTTGTTGTTGTTTTTGCTTTTGCCTCACTTGCACGGGGCGTGCGAATACACTACACCCGCCACCACCGAACCACCACCGAACCACCACTTCACCTGTGCTATCGTCTTGTTGGGGCCCGCCACTTCGAACGCACCCCCGTACTACGTCACACGCACGCGCGAATTGACCGACAATAATTGAAAAAAAAAATAAATAAAAAAAAATTCACGAAAAAAAAAAACTTGCGCCCTTGGGCCCTGATCTTCACCCTCCGTCTTCGTCGTGTGTGTGTGTTGCGTCGCGGATATACCACCGCTTCTCCAACCCCTTTCGAGCGCCTCGCAGGTGGCCACTTGGTACAGGGTACGTCTTCACTATTACTAATAGCATGCATCCACCCTGATCCCTCAGCAATTACCCCCATTTTAATATTACCAATTTTTTACTTTAATATCGATACACACTCGCGTGCGTGCATGGCAAAAGGGATACGGTTCGACGAACCACCCCCGTTAACGGATACCAATTGCAACCCCCTGATGATCTTTTCTTCGATTTCTTAAATACCAACGCGGTAGTTCCTCTTTTTTTTCAAATTTTTTCATGAAACATAGTCGCGAGCTTGCATAATCCGTCCAACGAGACGGAGTCAGGATACGTTTACAAATTCACGCGCACGACGCAGGGTCGGAGCTCAGTTGTTTCAAATTCTTCAAACGTTTCGGTCGAGGTTCGTGTACTGTGAGCCGGGCCTGCTTCGAGCACGTGAATTTCTACTCACTTACCGTCTCGTCTCGTTGAATGGAGTATAATTTGGATATTTTTCTTGAACATCAGCAAAGGGGGTAGTTTTTCGTCGAGTCAAGTCGAGTCTCGCCTTGGCTGTAGCAATTCGCTGGTTCGATCGTTCGTTCGTCGCCGAACGTTCTCGAAGGAGATGAGAGCGACTAATCGATTCGCAGGCAACGAGGACGAACGCTTTAATTAGCCGGCTATATGTTTCTCGGATCGACGATTCTTAGGACGCGAGCCTAGAGTTATTTCGAGCCCTGGTTTTGCATGTACTTAAAGCAGCAGCTCCTGGCCTTTCAACGTTCAAGTACCATAGAAGATAAGTGCATGTGTTCGGTTAAGCATACACAATTGTACATTTGCTGACCCCGTGGTTCACGTTCAAGGATCGTGTGCGATATACGTTTGCCCAGGGTCACGAAACCGCACGCAATTCCCTTACAGCCAGTCCTTGTCAACTTATCGACCGTTTCTCAATGGTAAACGGTGCTCGCTATTTCACGTAATCGTAGCTAGTGAAATTTAGTCGTTTCCCTTTGATAACATGAACTTTTTAAACAGGACAATATTATCAATTTGAAATGATTGATCGAGGTCAGTCGTGTTTCGTCGGCGAATGACTTTCGTTTTCGTTCAGTGGCACGAGGCAACCGTTTCATCTTCAGAATCGCGTGTCACTCGACCGAATCGATCATTCCTCCATCGATGATCATGGATTTTCCGGGCCATAACGGAACGTTAACCGTTTTACTCGGATCCGACGGTGATTACGAAACACGGTACATACCGGCCCTCTTTCAATTCTCCGGCAAGGGAAAGCGTCGTCGCTTGTCTTCGTAGATTAAATATCAAAAGTCATCGAACCGCGTATGCCGTGATCGGAGCTGATTTGTCTGCTCGGCTCCCCTGTTGCGAGGCGGGAACGAATTTCACGAAACTCTGACGCACCTACGCTATATCTATCGTTGACGAATTCGCGTTTTCGCGCTAGAAAGTAATCCATCGGACAGTGATGTCACACTTCCGGAGCAGTTGAATCATTTCGCGACGGCGTTTCCTTTTCCGATCGCCGGTCATCGTTGATTATCATCGATATCAACGGGATAATTTTGAAACGCATTGTCCGTGACTAATTATGATCGCGTTCATATATCGCGACGTTATTGACAGGCTATCGATGTCAGGGAGGTCGTTATCACAGCGGCGTACACGATCGTGTGACCAAGTATTCAGATAACGCCATACCGGAACCGGTGACCGCACATTACGGTGCACCAACGTGTGTACCACAAGTATCCTCTATGGGGATCTCGGCTCGGATAAATTCACCTCGTAGGCGTAAGATCATTGTGATTCGCGATCCTGGACCAGGATCATCCTTCACTTCCGATACGATCGTTCCCTTCTCCCTGTTTCCAGCCTTCTATACGGAACTTGAACTTCCTCTCGTGTTTCTTCGCTACGTTTACCCTTAACGAGCTGCACAAAAATTCCGTCCTCTTTGTCCTTAACACTTTGAAAGTTATATTTAGAAAAATTTTCATAAGTAGATTAAAAAATAAAGTGTAGCTCGAAAGTCTAGGTTATATCTAGGTATCGTGACTTTTATCCACGTGAAATACACAAACTTTCCTCTCGATACGTTTTGATAAAAGCTATAAAAGCGAGCCAAGAGCCATGAACAATGTTACAACGATGGAATCGAGGGAATAGCGTGGAGAGGCTGATCGGAAGATCAGGGAAATAAAGAACCGTGGTCGACGCTGCGGGAGGGCAACGTGGATCTCTCGATCTCCTCTCGATCCCTCGATCCCGAGAAAAATCTATATCGCAACGCGATATCTTTCCTGCAACGAGTATCGAGCGTAGACGCGATCCGACTTATCGTAACTTTTCGTATGCCGCTTCGTGTAATTGAATGAAGGCCACGTTCGGATCTGGATTTTGCCGGTGAATATTTTTTTTTTATAAACACGTATGTGGAGAATTTTTCCGTTTTCAAGGGATATTCACACCCACGTGATACTTATGTAATAAAACGGCCGAAGGGATACCAAGAAACCTCGAAAACTTCGAAACGAGAATCTTGCACCGAGAGAAATCGTTCGGTGAGTTCACGGGTTACATAACGACACGATCGAACGAGCCAAAATAAGAAAGAATAATGAAAGGAAGAAAGAAAAAAGAGAGATGAGAGCATCGATACACGAGCAGCCGATCGGTAGCGTTCCCGTTCGGGACCGTGAAACGTTTCACGAGCGATTTGCAGCAATGAATGCAGTCAGTCCGGCGAGTGGTTTATTGAACGATTCCGCGAACGAGTTCGAAGCGCAATCGGTACGCGGCTCGCACGTGCGTGTATATACGCAGGTAAGATGCATGCGTGGAAAACGATGACACGAGACGAGGAGGAGGAGATAGTCTCCGTGGTCAGGATGATCAGAGTAGAAAGAGGAGGGAGTATAGGGACAAACGATCGCCTCGTGACTTCACTGTCAGGATCAACAAATCCTCCCGCTGTAGACGCGGAACAAATGCACGCGAGTTGTTGATCGCGTACGATCGAGCCAGGCTATTTATACCAAGCGTCGACTCGGACTCTCTCGTTCAACGAAGTAAAAGATCGAATGGAGATCGATGGGTGAACTTTTAAGAAGTGGAAGACAGCTAGACGAACTCGGTTACTTCTGAAAAACGATCTACCTCTGATGGGAAGGAAACGACGCTCGATTGTTTCGTCTAAAAGAAATAATTAATAGACCGAGCCGTTTCTTAAATTATCCCCGTTCCGAAAGCTATCGCGATAGACGTATAAAGCTGGATTCACGGAGGGACGAAAGGGTGGTCGTTGTGTTTTATCTACGATAATTCGAGGGCGACGAGCAACAAGACAATTGGAAGAGAGACGACGCTGGCCAGCGTCGTGTCGCGAGCGTAAAGGCGTCGTAAATTCACTCGCCTCGCCGATTCTCAAGCGGAAACGTTCACCCCGACGATTTCGCGTCTCCTTTTCAGCTGGCAGCAGGCAGCAGGCAGCGGTAGAGTGCAACGGCGAACGATTTTCTTGGCCCCTCGGCACTGCACCGACGCGCTTACAGGATTGTTAGAGAGGCGGAAGGGCAACGAGGAGTAGAAGAGAAGAGGGAAAGAGGAAAGGAGCGCGGGCGGAGAAAGAAGGTGGAGCCGAGGAGGAAGGGGCTTACGTACAAGGAATTCATGAATACGAGATTGCACTTGGAGAGCCCCGGGTAAAAGACTGCTGCAGTTGCTGGCTACTGCTCCACGCTCGCGTCTCCACCAGTAAAGTGCACCAACTTACGTGCCCAGGTCCGAGCTGAAAAAAAAAAATTCCTATCTCTCAGATCATTTAGAAAGATGCTTCTTCCTCCTCCTCTTCCTCTATTCGAACTCGATCACGGGAAAAAGGGTTCGGATTTACCCTTGGAAAAACGCTCGACCATATTCGTACTCATTCACGAATCTCGTTTTACTTTCCGTTTCTTTCAATGAAATATTACAAATGCAACGGTTTGAAATTGCAATTTCGAATCGCGATGAGAACCACTGACCGTGGGTCCGACGTTTATCTCGACGCGATGGTGACCATAAAAGTCTATGCCGTTCAGGATTCGCGACCATAACAATAATTCCGCTGTTTAACCCCATCTAGTCTTCTCCATCGCCGTTCCTTTTGCTTCACGCGACTATCCCGCGAGAACGAAACCACTCCGCAGGATCCTTCTTATTTATCGGATTGGTCAATTATAAAATGAAGCATTTTATACTCCATCTACCCCTTATTAAAAATTAAATATCCTAAGTGCCCATTTCTCTTCTTTCGAAGTTTGCGAAAAACCTTTCTTTGCTAGTTTCTCTGTACGTTCAAAGTGATTGATAAATTCCATTCCCATTCCCATTCCTATCTAAAGACCCTGTTCCCCGTAAATCCTTCTTGCAAATACGGAAAGTCGAAGGCAGCTCGTATAAAATTAATTACCCTTTTCTCGATGTGTTTCAATCGACCCTTTTTTTTTCAACTTTCCCGAGTTGAACCCAGTGAGAAAGATTCAGCCGTGAATCCACTCGTCTGCTTTTTCATTCGTCGAAAACGAATCCTGTTCGAGAGAAGTCGACAGGGTAAATGGTCCACCTGACACGTAATCGATACTATTAATTAGGAAGTCTATGAAAGTCTCGTCGTAAAGAGAATAAATGGAGGCGTATCGGGGTCACGAGTCGGGGTGTCGGTTTTTTAAAACGAGGAAATGAGATTCGTCGTGTCGTGCGTTCCATCGATGAGATCGAGGAAAAAAAAGGAAGGAGAACGCGGTTTTCGTTGAACTAGCCAGTCAGAAAAATGCTTGGAGAGGCACTTTTCTTTTCTAAAAGCACACTCGTCGATTTAGCGACACGCGTTACCTCGAAGATTCTTTCTTCAGGCTACATTTTTCCAAGCATTTTCGTAGAGATTTCCATCGAATTGCGGGTTAATTCGGGTAAATAAAGTTGTAATAACTGCAATTCCAATGTGGATCGATCGATCAATGACAGCGATGTTTATTTTCGAATTGGTCGTTGATTGCTGGCTAAAGAACAGTTTTCTCGCGTCGAGACCAATTCCGGATAAACGCGTTCACCGGTGAAAATTCCCTGACAAAATGTTTCGGATCGACTGGTAATATCCGGCAATTTGCACCTTTCGACAAGTGCCACGGTTCATCGGTGTAATTTCCACTTCGATTAGCGGATACATCGATTTCGTCGTGGGACAGAAACGAAACGCTGCGAATTGCCAACGAACCGAGTTAACTTTACTTGATTAAAATCAAACCGGAGAGTAGGTATTCGAAATGTCTCTCTTCCCATGGAATTTTTATTTTTTCGTTAGTTTCGAACGTACGGGACACAGAGAGAGTGGCATCTGTTACGTTTTTCAGTGGCTCGATAATATTTTTAGACTGGAGGGAACGTCGAACGCGTTTCAGGCACGTTGATCAGTCCTCGTTTAGAACACTTGACATTTAGATTCCTATTAAACGATAGCCGCTTTAAAGTAGATCGATTCTGTCTCTTCTTGGACTGCAGCTTCGTCGCGAGCTGCTGAAAAATCGTTTGCTTCGAATTTAAACTTGGTATCTAGATGAAATTTTCAAAACTTACATTTCAATAAGTAATTTTAATATTAAGACGTCCGTCGTTTGATCGACGTCGAAAGGCAACAGAATATTTTTCTTAAATAGAATCTCTGGCAATCGAGCAGCGAATCGATTGATCGATCGATCACGTGGCGGCCGATCGGTCCCTGGAATTGATTGGCAATTACCGGCGGGAAGAGGCATTCTCCGATCCAGAAAATTGAGTTACTCGACGAAACTCGATTCGCGGAAGAAAGTAGGAGAACGCGAGCGAGCAGCAGACGACCCGCCACGAAAATTCGATATTACCTTAATCAAGACTTTAAATTGCGTGCCCACGAAATGGTAGCTCGCGATCGACTCGGTACAAGCAGCATAGCATCATCTTCGCTCGGCTTCCTCGAATTTCCTGTCCACCTTGCGACCCGTTTAACACCGCTACACCTTCACGAGATTAATCTGAAAATGAACGATTCGACGACGATCGAGAGAGGATAAGCGTCGTACACGTGGATAGATTAGTCGAGGGGGAGGAACAGGAAGCTGGTAACGAAGTAACGCGACGAATCGTGGCAATTAACTACCGAGATAATTAACGGAAATTACTCACCGTTCCGCTAATAAACCATCCATCGCGTTATACGTATATTTATCGCGTATAGGTACTATCTCTCTTCGTTCATAGGCGCCACAAACAAAAACAGTCATCATTTTTGCGAGGCTATAATTATCCCATCCGGGGACATAGAAATTAAAGCAAGGAACTAATTTCGGTACCACATACGCAGCAATGTAATGGATCTCTTTGCCGATCGTTTCATTGGAAATCGATCGAAGACCAGTCGACGACTCTGTCGTTAATTGTCCTTTGAAGAAACTATCTCGGATCGAGGACAGACGAAAGAAAAGGGCAAAACAGATGTGGTTAAAACGAAACGTCTCAATTCAGTTTCACTTTGCACCTCGGACGAGACGTCTGTTAACAGGATGTTTTTGCGCGATTAAAGGAAATCGGTAGTAGGTTTTTTTTTTTCCTCCTTCGGCCAATTCACCGGAAGAGGAGCTGGTAATCGTGGGTAAACGTAGCGATCATGACCGTTCGGGAACCGGATGACAAAGGCGGAACCAGTTCTAATAACCAGTCTCGAAGCGGATAAAAAGCGGAGGCCAGCTTAAGAATCGATAGAGACTCTAAACGACCCTTCGCGTTCCGTTCGCGATGATCGATCTTCCAGGAAAAATCGGTTCCCCTCGCCACTCTTTCACCGAATGCTTTCATTCGTAATCGTGTTTCTATGAGATGCTTTTTAATCCGCTTTGATCGTCGGGTGTTAAACCTGTTTCTGCAACAGGACGTCGAGTCGTTTCGGAATCGTGACAGAATCGAGAGCAAGAGGTTCGATAAGCTTTCAAGTAAAAATGAAACTTAGGCTGTCATTCGCGCGACGGGAGTATTTAATTACCTTCGAATACTTGGTAAAAAGGTACGTACTTGTATTCTATATAGCGTAACATTAACAGTACGTTAGAGTTCAAGTGCACCGTCAGTTCCGCGCACTGAAGCGCTACGGATGGTAGCCTTTATTTCAGCGTGAAGTAAAAGGCATCAGGTTCGCCGAACGTGGCAGTGAAACTGTTAAAGGATTAAACGGCAGGTTAGTGCAAGGTAGAAACGTTATCTGAAATCTTCCGAATCAGCGTGAATCAGGAATGGAACGGTAAGATTCCCATCTGATCCGCTGTCCCATTCATCGAAGCTTCACGGGTGTCGGTAAAAATCGTCTTTCACGCTTGGTCGATTTACCCGTTGATTCTCCGAGTTACACGACAAAGTATAAATACGAAACAGTTCTCGCGGCAGGAAAGCAGGCTCTTTCCATTTGTTCCGCGCCAGTTCCTTCGGGGTTTCTCTCTCTCTATTCCTTTCGTAGCTCGCCGCTGTTCCGTGAAACGACGCGCGTACGACCCGTATTCGAAGCGTGCGCCCGTGCTAGAATCGCGGCGCGTGCGACATCCGTAGACGGGAAAAGGCACTGGAAACCGGAACTGACGGATACCAGGGTACCGGAGTAAAACGGCGAACGCGGCTTAGGCCCGCGGCCGTTTCCGATCCAGGATGATCGCGGTGCCGCGGAAAGCTCGTAATTCCTGTAATAAGATCATTATCGTGTGACCCGGGACCCTGCCACGAACGCACACCGACTCCCCTCGCTTGCATAAATACAGATTTCCATTTATACCTAGGCCGCGCTCGCGCGAATCCTTCCCTTACACGCGTCCGCTAGAAGAACTCGCGGCTGATGCGGTGCAACAGTGGCGTAAGGTTCGAATCCGGGTCACTTTTTCAAAGGGACCCGTACACTTGTGCTCTTGACCCTCTATACATCTTTCCGTTCGACCATTCTAGGTCGCAGCTTTTCTTATCACGACACTGTGACATTTCTTCGGATGTTTTTTCACGTCCCTCTGTGATATCAACGGTTAGGACTTATCATTTTTCTGACACTTTACGGGTACAATGCTCGAAGATGTCATCTACTAAATTTTTAAGTGAAATTCGTTTAAAAAAAAGTGTATGTTTCTCTGTTGAAATCGTATTGGTTACGCCATTGCGAGTCGAACAGGACGGTGTATAAATGTCTAGATGCACACAGTCGCGGTAGTCGTAGGTAGAAGGCTGGCATACCATCGACTGTCCATAGCCACCTAAGCAGATTCTGTCCCCAAGGTACGAGCGGCGAGGATTCGTAGCGTTCAATTTGCATTCTAAAGTCCTGGCCGATGCAGAAGAAAGAAGAGGAGAGCCCTCTCCGCCTCACGGCGCTACTCTCCACCGGATCTCCTTGCTTTTCCCTCTCCCTTTCTCTCTCTCTCTCTTTCCTTCGTTTCCTTCCTTCCATTTGTCCCTTTATTATTTATACAGGGTGTGCAAACGAGTCAGACCGTAGGGATCTCCGGCTGACTGGCAACGTAAACAGGACAGCAGTCTCGATAAACCTAAATTGAAAGATCAGTCTAACCGCTAAACTGGTTTCCTACCAATTGAGTAATGATTCGTTTCAATTCCATTCTATACATGGTGTTCAACTGTTAAAGGGTAGGTACGGATAGTATCTTGAGAAATTTCTAGTTTAGATCAGAACTGGTTAAACTTAAAACTTAATTGCAAAATTAAATATTTCTTTCGACAGAGAACAAAAACACTTGGGTATCTTATCGAGCTTAGCAATTTAATTTTTCAACGAGTCCCATCTTCGCTGATACGATTCGTCTAATTCCACTTTACGACGAGGAAATTCTCCTCGAAACGATACTTCGTAGTAAATATTTGACTATGAAGTAATTTGTGGACAACGAGATAAGACTCGGTACGGAATACTCTGTTTATTCGACGATTAATCTTGAAACACGGTGTTACCCAATATCCCAGGCTGATCGTTATCCGAAAATATGGGAAGAAGAAAGAAACCGTGTAGCGGTGTCGAAATCTCAACGTTGTTATAAACAGAAACCATAAGCGAACACCATGAGTACGTACAAGATCTGGTGAAGTCGGTGAGGTTAACAGTCCCGGTGCCAGTGCATCGATGCAAATGCTCGAAAATGGTCAGCACCGGTTGTCTTTTTTATTTTTCGGATGCGTTGGCAATTTGATTTCGTATTCCGTCCCTCTGTCGCTTAGCCAACGCATGCATCGAAGGTTTATGGCTCGTATTTCCTCTTTAACGCCGATGTTGGTCCGACCACTGGTGATTCCACTTCGCCCTTTGTGTTCACCTCTTTCTCTCTTCCCTTACGAAACTCTCGTTCTTCCTCTTGTTCTCCTCTTCCGCGACTCTTCGTGGACCGCGTCGTGCTCGTCCTCCCGGTTCGCGGACCCACCGAGCCACGTCTCTTACGTCCAAATCCGTTGGATGGATTCCTGAATTTCGTAATCTCAGCTCGTATCGAAATCCTACGCGTTTATGGACGCGACAGCCGTTTCGTAACACGCGTACCTCTGCTTTCCTCCTCGTTAAAGAGGTTTACGATGTTTCGGGTAGACGCACGGCCCGTTTGTTTAACGTCACCGGCTCGACACACGCTCCCGTTGCTCGTTCGCGGAACCTTCTAATTGACGAACGACCGAGCGGCCCCACGAAATTCGCGTATTTGCTCTAGCAATTTGTAGGGTCCTACGGTGCGCGTTAATTAAACGAGACAGCATCGCACCGGTCCTGTTCGGATAAAAATACTCGAGGCTGGTGACCCCGGACGAGCAGGGATACCAGGTTCAGAGTGAGTCCGAGGGAAAAGAAAGCTTTTTCTTTTTATACAGTTTCTTTATTGTCTTAACGTGTACGGAATAAATTGTATGGAAGGTCTTAAGGGTGCCTAAGCTCCGAAGTCTTCTGGTTCCCCATGGCAAGGTGGTTTTTCCAAATGGTCCCGCGTTTCTTTCGGCATCCAGGGTGGGTCGAAACAGAATTCGAGGGACATCGTCGACGATCGTCCCGTCGACGTATTCAGACGAAAACTCGTCTCGTGGTTCGTTGCGAAGGTTAAAATCGTAACGCTTCTATCCTGGCTGGGTTCTCCGCGCTGTTGTACCGTCCGCACACGAACCGGCCGAGCTTAACATCGGCAAGGCCCCTTGCCAGACCGCAATTACATCCCATAAAGCACGATTGAGACACGGTTCGACCATTATTCTCCCATACAGGGCCGTACAAAAGGGTCTGACCGTTTAACGCGCCCCCATACGAGATGCTCGCTTTCGGAATTTATACACGTACATAGGTAGACGAGTCCGCGTACACGCACGAGCGTGTACTCGACGAACGAAAGCGTGGAAAAATGCGAGAGGAGAGCTCGGGCTGGTCGACGCGCGTCCAGCGTCCACCGGTCAACGGAGTTCGCCTGCGAGGAATCGCAGGCATTTTCTTCCGTAATTGCGACGTACCTTCGTTGTTCTTTCCTCCCCTGAAATACGGAAGGAAAATATTCGCCAGAGGGAGAGAGAGAATTTCGCAGAAAATCCCAAGTCGAGACGACCCGCTCGGGATGAGAGACGAAATGGATAAACAAAGGGTGGCTGGAAAAGGCAGCCGTACCAAGGAGCCACTCGTTTAGAGGCATTCGTGGCGAATGAAAGCGGAGACAAGTTACATCGAGTAGAGCACAGTATTACTTCCCTAAGTGGCGGGAGCTTGCCTCGGTAGCTCGCCACTTGCTAAGGTAGCTACTTGTTTTACGATACGATGCTATTTCTTGACGTGCCACTTGCAGAGACGATACGCCATCGAACGTTTTGCAGCCAATTAGGATTTAACGATTATCAAAAAGCGCGGCACCAACGACTGAACCGAGGTGGTTCGAGTTCGAAACGATAACCGAAGGCTCGCTAATGCGTTCGCGAGAAGGTTTCTTCGGAGCTGGTCGCGATCGTTAGCGACCTCGAGCCGCGGGCGTAGATGAAAAAAGGAGAAAAGTAATGAAAGAGGACGAGCGAGAAGAAACACGGTCTGGACGTTCGTTAAATTTTGTCTTCGTTAACGGACTCGTTCCCGATTCTCATCACCGTGTAAACACGTCGAAACTGTTGGACTCGCTGTGCAACTTCCATTCCGTCGAGGAAAGAGTTTCCTGAAGGAGTCCTACCGGAAGGAAACGAAAGAACGAGCGAGAGACGGTTTTTTCTTTTTTCAACCTTTCAGGGTAGAACAACGCGAAAGGAGAAAGGTAAATGTTGATTTAACCGGTGACGTTTAATGATGTCATCAAAATCCTCGAATCCCCTTTCAAAGAAACAATTTCAAAGGGGGAATTTTATAATCGTTCGCCATTAAGCGTTTTTATCGACGATTAGCAAGCTGTGAACAAATCATTTTTCCAACAATTTATCTTTCACGGTTGCTCAACGAAGCGATTGCGCAATTTTATCCTTCCGTCCCTCCAATAACAACAAATACGTGTCGGCAGAGCATCGAGAGAAGATCGTAACCTACGTCTTCTTTGGAGTGAAAGTTGGTCCCACCAGTTTCGTTTCTTTTATTTTTATTTGATCCTCGCTGCTGTTCATCTCGCGGTATGCACCCTAGTATTTTTCGTCCAATTTAGTGGACGGATCCACCGAGAGAATTAGAAACTTCTGATCGCTCTCGGCGAGAGTATAAATGCATAAATTCATGAACGCGTCAACGACCGAGCTGGATTAGGGAAATGGACGGTGGAATTTGCATCCGTACACGGTGCACACGCGTAATTCGTCGCGCTGGAAATGGACACTTCACGTGCTTTTACGTGTGCCGCTGGAGGAGCAGCGAAACGCGTCACGAGAAACTAGAGAATTCCTGTCAAATTTTCGGTATTTCGAAATTGTTCGTTGTTAACTGTAACTGGTAACCGGTCGTTTGAAATTTTCTGCGAACGCATTCTGTGTACGAGTTCGTCGACCTCGAAGGGTTAACGAAAGTTGCGCGTCCGACCGGCATGGACCACCAATGGTCCATGCGTCAGCCGGTGATTAATTATCAAGATTACAGACGCGTCTAAATTGGTTCGAAGCGAAAACTCGAGATTCCATGGCAGAGGGCTGGAGAATTCCTGGTCGCATCAAACGTAAAGATCGTTCGCTTTGTCCCCTCTGCGGCCCTTTTCCTCCCTTTCGGTGGCGTTTCTTTTTTCTCTTTCTCTTTTTTTTATAGGCTGATTCTCAGCCACACTCTGCCTGCATCAGAGACGCTTTAAACGGGGACCAGACACTCGCGCACCTCGGTACTTTCGTTCGAGGCCTTTAATTTGGCACGTGTTCCACTCTTGGCTATTGTTGCCATGATTGTTGGGTGGATCTCTCTCGCTGTCCCTTTCTGCCCTTTCCTCGCATCGTCTCTCCCTTCGTCCTCTACCTTCGTTGGTCGCTCGGTTTTTTACCGGTGAAACACCGTGTACGACCGCTGGTAACGTACCATTCTGTGCGCCCACCGTGGACGGCACGCGTTTCGTTTCTTCGTGGCCGTTTTTCGCGCCGCCGGCGACTTTCCATCGGAACGAAACGTTTCCGACAACTTGAACGCGTTCCATCCTCCTATCCTCGAGCGGGACGCGTTCCGCACGCTAAAATACACCATCCTCGCGAGCGGAAATCGAAGGAAGTTGAAGCTCCGTTCTTCTGGGACGATTGTTAGTCGCTGAAACTCGATGGGTTGTTTTAATCCTTTGACCCTCGTCGCACCCTCGAACGCATTCTGCTCCAATTCATTCTCCCTCCGTGCAATCAGCACCGATTTGACCCCGTTTCCGAGCCTCCGATTCAGAGCACTCGTGTGATTTTCATTTTTCACAGCGACTACTTTTCTTCTCCTCCATTGCGTCGTATAATCCTATTCGTCAAACGGATATATCATCGCGAAAGCAGTTGGTCGTACGATTCCGCGTTCTGAAACAGCAGGACGGCGGTGGAGGAAGTCTCGTTGCGCATCCCACGAGGAGAACGTACGAGAGCTGTCGCCGGAGAAGATAAAGGGTGTCGTGTATACAAAGAAAGCTGGCGGCACGCAGCGCGTGAGGAAGAACGATGGCGAAATTCCCTGTGTACGGTCCGTAAATTCCATACTTTACTGCCTGTCGCCGGTGAAATCGAAGCATATTATTTCAACGGAGCACGCGGGATCATCGTAGGTGGAAAGAAGACGGAAACGAAACTTAATGTCTTTCATTACGAGGATAAAATGTCTTTCGTCGAGGGGATGTTTCCCTCCCAGGGAAAGGTTGATCGAAACGCGTTTCGCAAACTACACCACCAGATACCGATCATCCTCCTCGAATTCCTCGAATATTCTTATTATTTGATTACGAC
Organism: Osmia bicornis bicornis; assembly: GCF_907164935.1. Classification (NCBI taxonomy): domain Eukaryota; kingdom Metazoa; phylum Arthropoda; class Insecta; order Hymenoptera; family Megachilidae; genus Osmia; species Osmia bicornis. The sequence continues at coordinate 7,031,761 of NC_060216.1, read as the reverse complement.
GACGGGTTTCCTCTTCGAACAGCGTTGGGAAACATTTGTACGCCTCGACTTTCGTGATAATATTGAACAAAAATTGCTCTCTGATAGCGATTTCACTTGGAATCAATTTGACACGTTATTTTTTACTGTACTGGAATTTGTTTTATCTATACCTCCTGGAATTTAATAGGATTGCTTGTGATAAGTGGCGCGGTAATCAGTTTCAGAAATCTCTCTAAAAGATATTCTGATCGAAAATATATGTAGCAAGAGGAAGCTTTGATATCCCCGCATTTTAGTACCTACGTACATTGAAATCGATTCGATGCAGAAAATAGAAGCTTAAATCCGTTCGATTTGAAACGTCTAAATATACAGGGTATTAAAAAATACCCTGAAGACCTATACACCGATGGATAGATCACGAAAAATCGAAGTGAAAAGTTATGTAGCATTTTTCGATGGGATCAGTAGTTTAGCCATATTTCGTTGTTGAAAATTGAGAAAATTGACCAATCAGCGCGCAGCTTGAATGGCAAGACCGACGCATGCGCCGAGAGTTTAGTGGAGATGGAATTAATTAATTATTTAAATAATTCAAACATTGTTTGCTATTGTAAAGATAGCAATTTTATGGTTTTTTTGGATATGTTCGAATTGTACGTGTACAATTTATCAAACCGTTTAATAAATTGAAACAATTGGGTATGACCCACTAATAGATTAAACAAACAAATAATTTGCCCAGTAGACTCTCGGCGTATGCGTAAGCGCGACGCTCAGCAGCGCGGCTCGTAGGCGGCAGAGGAGATTTGCCACTCAAGCTGCGCGCTGATTGATCAATTTTTCAATTTCCAAAAACGAAATGTGGCTAAACTACTGATCCCATCGAAAAATACTACATAACTTTTCACTTCGATTTTTCGTGATCTATCCACCGGTGTAGAGGTCTTCAGGGTATTTTTTAACACCCTGTATATCTACCTACGTCCTGAGTGTACCCTTTTGCATGAAATAGTATGTGTTTAGTAGAACGGGGGTGGCGGGTCGCTGGTTCGCCGGGACAGGTTTTCGATTAATCTGGGAAACTGTGATGGTTTGCAGGAGCTGAAGGAAAGCTTCAATTACGGCTTGTTCTGTCCGCCGGTGAATGGAAAAGCCGGAAAATTCTTGGACGAGGAACGTCGCCTGGGCGATTATCCCTTCAATGGACCCGTCGGCTACTTGGAGGTAAGAGACACATTTTTCTTTTCTTTTTTTTAACTTTGTTTCCTCGATGCGTCCGTTTGCGGAAAATTATTCCAAAAATTCTTAACCTAAAGAGTCGTAGCCTCAAATCCTTTGAAAGAACCTCGAAAATTTATCGCGTCGTGAATATCTATATGTAAAATCAAATCTCGACTAATCAGATTCCGGGTAAGGTGCGCCGCTGCTAATGGGATAATCTGAATTTTCATCCCTGACCTCCGCGACTATTCTCGTGGCGAATAATCGTCGATAGAGAAAGGTTGAATGCGGGGGTTTAAATAGGCTCCGGGGGTGCATTGACGCGGTCGAAAAGGTTATTTCAGCTACAAGATTGCCCGGTCCCATTGACGTGTCCTCTCAAAGGGAACGAGAGAGAGAGAGAGAGAGAGAGAGAGAGAGAGAGAGAGAGAAAGAATCGAGAAAAAGGTTTTGCTTGTGAATATCAAGGGGTTTGCTCGACAACCGACAGCTACCACGTTTTTTCTGCGTCCCTCGGGTCAAGGAGGGTCCGTGGCTATTTTTTCCGCGAGTCTATTTTTTTCTCTTCACCTGGCGAGCGGAAAACAGTGCGTTCTAGTCGATCGAGGAAGAAGGGTTGCTCCTGACCGTGGTGGAATAACAAGCCTTGACGCGTGTTGAACACTTCCTTCAAGTGCATACGTTCTTTTTTCGACGAAATAATCATGGCTTTGAGATTCAGAAAGAACTCGTTCTCGGACACTGAAGATTCCGTGGCGGAAAGCCCGATTCATCTGGATAAAATAGTAACTCTTCATAATTTAACCCTTTAAAATCCATCTGTCATCTCGCACACTGTGCACTTGATCATTTCCACTGTGGCACTGAAACACTTTCACAGTACGAGTAATCATGATTAATAAGACACACAGTAGTATAGATTATTGCGAATATTAACGCGTCGACTACCGTAGTGAAAGTGGCTATATGTGGTAAGGCAAGTCATTAAGAACACAGGCACTTAATTTTTTATCATATATTCCTGTATTTTATTGGTACAATATTAAAATTACTTAATAATTTAATTTTTTTATTACATTCAATTTGTTGCATTATCGATGCATCGCGACCACCATGTTGCATACATCCGCTTTCCCTATGACGGTCAATCTATTAATAGCCAGCAATAATCAATACATTAATTACATTACATTAATGGCAGTTCTAAAATCTAATATCCTTCGGAATATTCGATTTGCTGCGTGGCAAGGTAAAACTTGCCGATTAATTGAAAATAGAAAAAGAAATAGTTGGCTCGTCGAAGGCGATGCACTCGAAGACACGCCTGCATCCGAGAGTCGTCGATCCTGGATGACTGTTTGAAACGGGAATTTGCGAAAAACAAATAATCCCACGGTTGGTTAACGAGATCTGGATGCTGGCCGTGGTGTGTTTTCTTGCGTAACCGGATCTAGTTCTCGTCTCGGTGTTCGCGTTCCTGTTGTTCTTCTCGTCTCCGTCGAGGGCTTCGATCGGTTCCAGCGCAGAGAGGATTCACTTTCCCGACTCCGTTTGCTTACCTTTCGAGGCTCGTTCAGCTCGCACGAGTTACAAATTATCCGACACGTTTGTCACCTGCGAACGAAAGAGTCCGTTCGACGAATGGCTTCGTTCCGGTTTCCTCGTTCCCTGACCGCGTATTCGATCCACCCGGTGCGCGCCGCTCGTAATTCCAACCATTCTCGCTCGCAGTTCGCCGAATTGCACGAAAATCTAGCTAAAATTTCGCGAAACCATCTGACCGAGTTACCTTGCAGAGGAAAAACGAACGATCCATCGGTTAAAAGGCCAAGAATGATCGATTTTTCTCTTCTCCAGGCGCGACCTTGATCCGCTTGAAGAGAGCCGGAGGATTTTCAGCTCGTCCATTTCGCGAAATATTTCAACGTCGAGGTGGAAGATGTAGATAAAGTGCGAACGTCTGAAGATGGAACGCAGCGTGTTTTACTTTTCATCTTTTTTCTCCCCCCCCCACCACCCTCCTTTTTTTTCTTATTTCTTCATCTACCTCTCGTACCGCGGCTAAGTTGCACGCAATAACGCGGATAGAAATAAATACGAGAGGTTAGACAGGCCCATAGATCACACCTGTATTCGGTACCATCGGTGTTCGCAACAGCCTTCTTTTTTTAAATTTTTTATTATTTTATTTTTTTGTTTCTTACACTCATCGATCCAGGGTTGCGCTGGCGAGTACCCCTCGGTTCTCGTCACGCGAGATTCACTTTCAGGGACGAGCTGACTCACGACTGATAGCCACTTCTAACTACCTACCACGGTGTCACGTTCGTCTCGCGAAACACCTAGGCTCGATCGTTGACCACCATTCACGGGCGGGCGTATCCATTTTGAGTCGTCCTGTAGACGTTGAAAGGAATTCGTTTCAGCCGAATAGTTTAGCGGTTAAAGCGATCCTCCTCGAAAGAAGGGGATGACGTATACGTACGCGGTAAGCGTACGGCGTGTCTCTAATTTGCATCGCAGCTCCCTTGATAATCATAATTGCTGCTAACGGTGGTCATTAACGCGGCCGTAGCCGCGATATTGCCTATCCGTCGGTAATCTAACGCTATGAAGTATGACGCGTCCGATAATTACAAAGAACCGGCAAACCACCAGGAAGCGACAGGGTGAATCCCCGTCGAGTCGGGATAATTTTAATACTTCAACCGTTCACCGTTCTCTTGCTATGCATCGTTAGAAGGAAATATATTTAAACAAAAAATAAAATACTACGAAGAAGAATGTCGACGGTATCGCGATGTAGCGATCGAGCAAAACGGGGCCTCGAAAAAGCGTGCGGTACGGTGTCTAGACGTCACGGCCGGACGAAGCCGTTCGCTTCAATCTCCTCGCGCGAGCATCGCGCGAATGATGGATGATAGTTCGGTTAAAGCCATATCGTCGCTTTTGAAATTCGCAGCTCAAGTACAAAAGGCGGGTCTACAAGATGCTGCATCTGGACGAGAAACAGCTGAAGGCGATGCACACGCGAACGAACCTGCGAAGGTTACTGGAATACGTGGCAAACAGCCAGGTGGAGAAGATCGCCAAGATGTGCAGCAAGGGTCTAGATCCTAATTTCCATTGCCAGGAAACCGGAGGTAAGAAGCCGGTTTTCTTTTGTTTTCAATTCTTTCCATAGTCCTGTGTAAACTCTCGCAAAATAGTACGTTTCGTTAAGATAAAAAATTGTAGGCGAGTTAAAGAACCAAATGGGTCGATCATGGATCAAACTGTTCGTCAAACTTCAAGGTTTAAATCGATGTACCGTTGGTGCCGTTTCGCAATAATTTCATGTCACGAAATCGCGTACTTTGGATTCGTTTCAATATTCATTGACTCGTATCCCTGACGACGAGCTTCGAGCCAGAGAAAAAGCAGCTGTGTTATTCTTGCAGAAACTCCATTAACCTTGGCTACCACTTTGAAGAAGCCGTCGAAGGTGATAATAGCCCTGGTGAACGGAGGCGCCCTGTTGGATTATCGAACGAAGGAGGGTTTGACGGCGATGCATCGAGCCGTCGAGAGGAACAGTTTAGAGGCGGTGAAAACGTTACTCGAACTTGGCGCCAGTCCAAATTACAAAGACACCAAGGGGCTGACGCCGCTTTATTACAGCGTTATTTACAAAACTGATCCGATGCTCTGCGAAACGCTGCTCCACGATCACGCCACCATTGGCGCTCAGGATCTGCAGGGCTGGCAGGAAGTGCATCAGGTTAAACGACAATTTCAGTATTCGAAACCCTTTTTGTTCGATTAACACGCGAAGGGTTGAAAATCTGCCATCGTATCCCTCGTTCCTTCGAATTTACAATCTTTTTTTTTATTTTTTTTTCGTTCGCTTACAAACGAAGGGTAGATTTAAAGGACAGAACTGAAGCTCGGTTTAATTATAATCGTCTCCCCTTCGATAATCGATAACTTTGCTGATGTATCTTCGCAGGCCTGCCGCAACAACCTGGTCCAGCACCTGGATCACTTGCTTTTTTACGGCGCCGACATGAACGCGCGTAACGCATCCGGTAATACACCGTTGCACGTTTGCGCAGTGAACAATACGGACTCCTCTTGTATACGCCAGTTGCTGTTCAGAGGTGCCCAGAAAGACAGTTTGAATTACGCGAACCAAACACCGTACCAGGTAGCCGTGATCGCTGGGAACATGGAGTTAGCCGAGGTCATCAAGAACTATCAGCCAGAAGAAGTTGGTGAGTTCCGTCACGATCCCGACATCGAGCAACAGGGATGATTGGCGAAGGGGTATACCGTAGACCAGTTAAATTTCGTGCGATTTTTCAAACGATTTTTAATTTTAATTTAGAAAGGTGTTCCGTTGGTCAAGGTCACAATTGGCCCACCTCCGTTGTTCGAGAGATAATCCATCGGTCAATATTGTTAAATACAACCTTATCTTTAACCTTCGATCGGTTGTACATTGCGTAACAAGTAATAACGAGTACATGATTCCGGCAAATTCGTCTGTTCTTCTTAAATCCATTGTAAATTAGAACGTTCGACGACATCGTTTTACACTCGAGATTACGGAACGCGATCGAGTTATCAGATAATGAAAGTAAAACGAAAAACGTGGACTTCGATCGAGATCGTTCGGGGAACTGTTTGGTAGCACGTCTCGAACAGCTTGGCATGTGCATGCACGTAGTACAGCTTTTGGTGTTCTATTTTTTTTTTTCTCTCTCTCTTTTTCTCTTCTTCATCTTCTCCACCTTGTCGAAGACAACACACGCTTCAGCGCTTGTCGATAGAAAGTAGAGACACTTATGTTAGATTAGACGACTAGTGTACAAATCTCCATATCGTTTATGTACGTATACAGAATTGTGCGTGTATTTGTGTTTCTGTGCTGTGTAATTAAAACGTACGATCTTTGTAACAGTCTGGTGAGATTTTTTGGTGGTGATGGTCTTGTAAGACGTGTCGAGTATTCTTTTGTAACCGTAACGGCAAGTAACGACTGAAGTTTTTTAATCGCTTTTTTGTTGAGTAACTAACGATGCCGTATCTTTGGATCGAGTGGCATCATCGTTGCTGGATTATCGATCGATTTCGATGTATTTAGGTTGGTGTAAAACGTTTGTTGTGTTTCCTTTTCAAAAAAAAAAAAAAAAAAAAATCATTACTGTTTCGAAGATTTATGACTGGAACTTTTTACACCAAACTGATGCGATAATTGTTGGAACGAACTTTGTTCGATCGATGTATCCTGCAGCGTTGAAGTCGCGAGAACAGGTTGATTAGTAATGTTTGGGTAGTTTCGACGTAATTTGTGAGTTTTCATGTGTCATGGTGGACGAATAGAAGCTCGTCCAAAATCTTGCGACGGTGATTGCATCAAAATCATCCGATGCATAAGCTGTGTCTAACTAAAACTGTGACTGATAACCTCGGCCACATTGTATCGTACAAAACAGATACAAGCAAACCGCGACGAATGCGTGACTGTCGCGTGTGCTTCATTCACAGCTTTTTTTTATAGGTGGTACAGACACGTGTAACGCGATGTAACGTATCGCGTAATTGAACGCGAATGATTTATTTGAGTATTGTTGGTGCATAGATGACTCCTCTTTTTAGGAAGAAGTATAGGAGAAGGTTACACTCTAACTACTCTTCCTCTTCTCAAGGAAAATTCGCGTTAAATTACATAATATATTGCAAGTAACGTTACACGTGACTGTACGGATCTGAAGACTAACAACAAGTTGGATCGTTGTTGTTTCTAACACGCGAACGATCACCTGTCGAGTAACGTTTGAGTAGACGCGCGTGGGTGCGTGTGTGTGCACCGGCACAGCTTGCGAGTCCGCTTTGATAAGTTCCGTGGCGATCTTCGATCCGTGAAACGGTGCGCCAAGAATCGTGGGACGATTCTAAAGCACCAAATCAGAAGCGCTAGAACACGCCGTTCTGAAAGCAGCCGTTGGCTCGAAACAAAGTGTCGAGCGACTCGTTGAAAAGTTCGTGTCACCTGTCGGGAAAATCGGTCGTGATATCTTTCGACTCGTGAGAGGAGAAAAAGAAAGGCAGGCGAGTGGCAGGAGAAACGGGTCGTTCGTTTCGAGGAAGACGAATACTTGTAAGGCTAAGTAATCCTTTCTTTACTTAACCTTGCAACCCTCGATTTTGCAGTACCGTTTAAAGGGCCGCCACGCTACAACCCGAAACGACGCTCGGTGGCCTTTGGCGGCGCGTCCACGATGACCACGAGCTGTTCGGCCAGTAACTTGGGCACCCTCACCAGGATACCGTCCGCCGAACAACAGCATCACATCGCTTCCGGAACGACCGCATCCGGCGGTCCTAGCCTCACCAGAACGATCTCGGTGGAGCAGTACACGTCGAGCATCAACGCGGTCACGAGAGTACCGTCCGCCGAGCAATACGCGACCGGCAACCTCACCAGAGTACCGTCCACCGAACAACAACAGTACCTATCCACCGGTACGCTGAACAGAGTACCGTCCGGCGAACAATACGCCAGCCCGATCGCGGCCACGACCGCTTCTACCACCGTTACCAGGCTCATCTCCTCTGACCAATACACCGTGGGTACCGGTACGCTAACCAGAGTACCGTCCACCGAACAATACCCGACCGGTACGCTAAGCAGAGTACCGTCCACCGAGCAGTATCCGAGCAGAGGTTTGTCCGGTGACCAATACACCGGCACGACCGGCTCGATCGCGAGGACCGAGTCGCATCACGGCAGCCTCGCCAGAGTACCGTCCATCGACACAACCAGAAACGACCTACAAAGAATACCGTCCGAGCAACACATGGCCACCGGCAGATCCCTCGAGCAGAACGGCCATCGGATCACGTCGGAGTACCAGAGCCCGAATTCGCTGAGGGATCCTAACGCGAGGTAAGCATAAACTGTCTTTGCGTTCCCTATCGCGCGCGAGAATCGATTGCTCTCGAAATTCGATTTTCTTAGCCCATTATTTTTCTTTTTCCTCCATTCCTTTCTTTGCTGAAGATCGAACCACACGTTCGTCGCCGACGTGCAAAGATAAGAGGAGGTTCGATTTTCATGAAAGGAGGAACGGTGTTGTTATCTTCTTCCATCGCGTATTAATTGGGGTTACTCGAATTCGAAGCAAAGACAATTTACGCTAATCTCGCGAGATTTGTCGAGCATCAACGTTCGACCCTATACGAGTTACGCTCCATTTCAAGATTACCAGCGACCACGGAGAACTATCAGAACGTAAGATTGGAGGGGCTGACAAGGCTGCAAGAACACCGTCTCGAGCTTCAACACCGTCTCGACTTGCATAGAACGATGGAGATGCCGCCGTCGCCGTCGCCGAGCAGCAGGAGTCTAGCTCCTTTCAGCTCGGCTAGCTCGAGCCTATCCGAAGGCAGCAATCAACCGTCCGGCGAAGATTCCGCCAGCATCGTCACAGGTATACCACAAACACACACAAACACACAGGTTTATTTTCTTCGACCTTTAACCACGATCTCTCTCGTCGGACGAGAGAAGGAAAGCACCCAGCACCCTTCAACGAGAGGATCCTCCCTGCTGCCTGTTTATATGGATAATACACGAATGCAAGAATGACGCGAACAAACATAGAGATACAATTTGGACGGAGAGCGAGAGATTATTTTTTATATATATGGCGTGACTCGAACGTCGAACCATCACCATCAAGATCCCGCGAGCTTATTAGCGGATGTAACATCACAGCAACCTAGACTTTCGTTACTGCCACGTGCTGAATAGTTATAGACGAGTTCAATGATGATGAGATTCTTCCTAGATTTAAGGTAGCATCACACACACACACACACACAGACACACACCCGTTCTGAATCATCTAGCGTTGCATGACGTTCATCACTCTAAGGCGACCAAGTTGATTGAACCGCGAGAATGGAACCAAGCCTCCATTTATTCTGTGAATTTCTAGACAAGAGCCTGGGTGACACAGCCTCCGATGTGATCAGCGACAGTTCCGGAGTTGGCACCTCTCAGTCGGACACCACCAATTCCCTCTCCATCCCTGGAACTACCGTCGTCTGCGTTGAAAGCTACAACAGCGGGATCCTGGGACATCTGAACATCAATCAAGGAGACATCCTCGAAGGTATTTCCTTCGTCATCTCGACACCTTCTTTATTTTCTCTTTACTATAAATTTATTTTCTTCTTTTCGTTTTTGTTGGGACAGTCACGGGAGCTACCGACTGTGGTCTTCTCGAAGGAGTCCTTCGCGGTCAGGGCACGGGTCTATTTCCTGCACACTGCGTGCAGGAAGTTAGACTTCGCCATACGAACATCCCGTTGGGTCCTCAGCCGGCCAGGGATGGACGTAACAGAGTATTGGGCCGCAGAGAATCGCAGCACAAGTATTTCGCTACTGCTCCTAGATTGAAGAAACCGTAAGTACCATTTGTATCTCTCGTTGAATTTCAAATACTACGAGACACGCAATTTAATCTGATCGTTTACAGAGTTACGTCCGAACCTCGTACCGTGGTGCTGCATCGCTCGAGGAAAGGATTCGGTTTCGTGCTACGAGGCGCGAAGGCAACTTCGCCTTTGATGGAACTGACGCCGTCTGCCAGGTACCCCGCCTTGCAGTACCTCGACGACGTGGATCAAGGAGGAGTGGCCGACCTGGCTGGTCTTCGAAAAGGGGACTTCCTCATTCAAGTAAGTTGTCTCATTGTTCTTTCGTTTGAAAAGGTGCTGATGCCTGATGCAAATCAACAGGGCGTGCATTATCGATTAACTGCATACGTCGTATATCATCGACGCGATACTTTCCACAGATCAACGGCGAGGATGTCACAACGGCGTCTCACGAGCACGTGGTCGACTTGATCAGAAAATCCGGGGAGCTGGTCCGAATGACGGTGGTCTCCCCGGTTATTAGCCTTCCGAATTCGCAATCGGCAGCCCTGCTGCCAACTAGTCAACCCATTCAGAGACAATACGCGACCCTACCGCGTAAAGGTAACAACAACGTGGTGATCGGTGGTACCCTAGGTAGATCGCCGGCTCCCATGCCACCTCGAAGAGATCCGAAGACCACTCTGAGCGTCGGTCGAGCGCGAGCAAGATCGATGGTCGCTGGACTAGGTACGTTTCACGATGACCGAACATTTTTCTCACACCGGGAGAATCTGTCTGTAAAATTCTACTGTTTCGTAGAAGGTGGCGGCGAGAGGGACGATCGCGACGAGATAACATCGACCGGTGCGAAATCTAGTAGCGCCGAGTCGATTCATCTTCCTCAGCAACCATCGACAGGACCCAACACCGGACAAAACACACCTGTGCAACCAAGAACGGCCAGTATTCGATCGAGACCAACCTCCAGCAGGATCACCGCCGCTGAACTGGAGGTATACAGACCGAAAAATTCACGATGCATACACATCGTAACTACGTATCCTATGCTCGATCTCGATGAACGATGCGCTTCTTGTTCTCCTTTGAATGGCATTGCACGAACGAACAGACAGGCTTCAGCTTTGTCCTTCCTTTCTTTCTTCCAGGAACTGTTTCAGCGGCAGCAAGGTAGTACCAGTGGTCAGTACAGCTCGTCCATGATGAGCTCTCACTTTCAAACTGGTCAAGCTACCAAGTCGCATCCTTCCTCGCCTGCAAAGACCGGAAGGGTATACGCGAGCGTAGCGGAAATGAAACGCAAAGGCAAAGTAAGGACACTTCCCTCGAACGGACATTCCTATTTATTATAGAAATACATATGATCTTTGTTGGTCTGCCTATGTAGCTTGATCGTTCGGACGGATAGGACCCGTAGATATTGGTGTCATAGCTAGTAGACCTTTAACATCTTATCCATCGGACCGTACTTATACGTTATACAAATTAAAATTGAATCTCTTGGGGTTCGATATTCAACTTCCTAATTATAAGAAATCCCTATAAGTTCAATTTAACTCCCTAAAGCAATAATTAGATCTTTCGTTCGGTATGTTGTTACCCCTGGCCCATTTCGAAAGACTTCTCAGAGAAGCTGATAAAGGATTCTCTGATGCATGCATCGGGGTAATAGGTGGCTGTTTTTTTTTTTACGCATGTGTGTTATAGTTTTCTCGCAAACCAGCACGAGTGTACAGCAAGGGGCGTTCCTGGTACGAGAGAGACAACGAGGACGACTTATATTACTGATCGAAAATACTTTGTTTCTAACGCGTCCGTGACTTGCATGATTCCAGGTGACTAAGCCATTTGCTAATGAAAATCCGATGCTCGAAAGGGCATCGGGTATCACCTTCAGCTTAACAAACACGCCTTGCACGACACGAGGTGTACGTGTGCCCGTCTGTGATTGTGCATTTGTCTAGCGAACATATTAATTACCTTGCTTTCACTTTTTAATTACTTTGCTTTCACCGGTATGGTTTTCGCGTGGCATAACGTCACGCCAAACGCTTCGAAACTTTGGGAATGTTACTGTACTTCCGTGTTCCATTAGATGTCAGAAGTTGGCGCTAATTAAAAATGCTTGATTTTAGTTTTAGTATTGTGCACTTGTCGATAGATTAACTTTTCGAGGGCGTTAGAGCAAAGGTGAATAACCCTTTAACCCACACGCTTCGCGTGTTTCCCACACGATTGCGAGATTTTCTGTTACACGTAAACATAGTGCAAGCTACATGCGTTTCAGCTACTGTTTTCTGTGAAGGCTATTTATCTGGACGTAACTTCTGGCCGTGAATCGTCTGTCTTGATCGATATTATCGTATGTTCGCAGTCAAATTCGAGGGTGCGCTTCTTCGGCGGATTAGGCGGTGGTTCCGACCTTCACCGAGATTTCCATAGTACCCCGGACTTAAACGTTCAGGCGCAGTCGTCTATTTTAGCTCCGAAAGGGCATAGAAGTCAAGAGGATGTGAACGCGTTAAATGGCAGAAACGGTCTTCCACCACCGAATCATCCACCGCCTCCACCACCGGTTGGCCAAGTGGTCAAAGTGAACGTGGGCGCGAACGTGCCGGATGTAGTTACACCGGCCTCCGTGTACGATAACATGGCTCACATACAGCAAGTCAAAGGTATCCTACCTACACGTTCTCTTCCGTTAATAAATCATCTATTTTAATTATTTTGTCTACGACCAGTTGCACGGTGCGTCACTGTAACGTATTTCTGTGTAGTCGATTAATCTCCCATTTCCGTTCCATCCAGAACTGGCAGCCGCAACAGCAGATGGAAGCTACGGCGTGATGTCAAGCTTCCGGCCATCGAACAGCGCAAAGCTGTACGCTTCGCCGGAAGACATGAAGACCGTGGGCTACCGTTCCCGTAGCCTTCCGGCTCACACGACTCGCTGTCACGTAAGGAAGTCTCACAGCCTGCGTACACCGAACAACACAACGTTCAAACCGTTGAACAACCAACAAGCCGTGAACAACACCGTCAGCAACAACAACCAGGTGAACAACAATCAATCGGCGAACAATCAGTACGCGCAACCACTGAAGACCAATCGAAGTCACAGCACAGCCGGCATCAGGGAACGAAAGAAGAAGGTGATTGGTACCAGTTCTTCGATTACGAATCTAGCTTCGGTAGCGAACAACAACACTGGAAATACGGTCGCGAACGCCGCGCCTCCGATTCCGGAACCGGATTACAGTCTGTCCGAGTCCGAGAACGACGAGGGTGAGGAGGAGACAGACGACGACGCGGAATCAGAGATCGCGAAGGAACTGGAGAAAGCAGCAGCGAGGGAGAAACTTGAATCCACCAAAGAAACGTCAGGCAACTCGAACACTTCTGGCTCAAGTTCATCCGGCAGCAGTTCGTTGCCGCATTCGTTCAGCGTTGAAGAAATTCAAAAAGTCAGGACACAATTGAAGTCATCGAAGAGTCATCCAAACGACTTCCTGTTGCAGCAGACGCAGCAGTCTTTGGTGGAGGACGGGGACAACAGCTCGAGCGGTGTCAGCTCCGATCAGGATGTACCTGTCGGTCCTCCTACCGGTTTCGACGACACCGCCGCGAGGAACTTGGCGAACGAAACGACACAGCATTCGAGTACAGTGCTGTCGGTCAGCAGCGGCGAGAAAGAAACGAATCCCAAGAGAAGCAGCTACGCTGGCAGCGGATTGCTAACCAGACACGCGGTCAGTTTGGCCCAGCTACCGCCGCCCATTGAAGCCGATGCCGAAGAACAGAGCAGCGACCTATTCGTACCACCACCGCCGGAATTCAACGCTGGTCCCTCAGCTGGAAACGCGGACGAGTTGGTATTCGCTCCTCCTCCTCAGTTCTGCGACAACAAACAACAGCAATCACAGCAGCAGCAGCAGCAACAGCAACAGCAACAGAATCGCGTGAAAATAATTGGCGCTATACCGAAGGTTACCAACAGTCAGGTAAAGGCTTCCGGTGGCCGGTTGCACAATCAGTAAAAGTATCGTCGCTGACAGTCGCCGATGAAAACACGATAGGATCGCCAGAGTCAATTTAATATCTTTCCATTTAACCTCTTTCCTTCGTGTAGAAAATAAAAACAGAGTTCTTTCGATCGTTCAAAGTATCCACTGTTTTTGCAATAAATTTTTCAACCAGCAGGAACATTCGTCGAGGTAAAAGGCAGTTTTTTAAGGAACCGGAGTCTCTGTATCCGTACACTCTTAAGGTTCGAGCGTCGCGTTGCTCGGATCCGTGGTAGTTGAAGGTATTCGATGAATTTGTAAAACCTACAGATTAATAGTAGATTTAAAGGTGCGATACTTTCTACTTCGCACCGTTTCAACAAAGTCCCGTAGCCGTCTCGTGGAATGGCCTAAGGGGTGAACGAGAAAGAAGAAGATCCACAAACCGTACTGTAGCTCGTATAATTAGAAGATGAGAGAAAGAGAGAGAGAGAGAGAGTTCTATGCGATAACACGCGCGAGTGGATGTGTGCGTGAGATGTATTGAACGAACGAAAGCGTAGAGTATATCGGTTTGTTTTTCATGTTTCTATCAAAGTACGAAGCGTGTTTAATACTTTTACATGTAATAACGACCTTTGCCCCTAAACGCCGTTAACTTCTCTCATTCCACCGAATCAGACACACGGAACAGGCATTTTCGACGAAGCAACGCGCATCGTAACTGTTCGCAACACGATTTCGACGTCGTTCGATATCTGTCTTTTCTTTTCTATTAATTTTTATATTTTTCATTGTTTTTTTTTTTTTTTTTTTTTTTTTTTTAAATAAGCGAACTCGTCGAAGTTGCCAGTAATCGTTGAGTAGTTTAGCTAGCGAAACGCGCGATTACGTTTCACCAAGCGTCTAGACACTACCGCTCAAGAGCCTAATTTACATTGTTCTACTCGCAAAGTCATTAGAGATTGTTTCTAGTTTATAATAACGAGTAATAGAGCATCTTAAACGGTGAGCTGATGAAGTTTAATCCGTAAAGCTCGCGATCGCGTTTGATAGAAGGCGCACTTGTACTACGTTAACGCACCACCATTATTCAGCTTGTAAGATAGAAATCGTATTCCTTCCATTCGAAGTCAAGCCGCCGGGAGCCGCGAGACGCGTCGCTGATTTCACGAGGAGTTTCATAGATCAAGCGACGCGACAATTGCCCGAAAAGAAAATCAAAAGCAAAGATATGCCTACAGGATGTTACAAAAGTAATGATCATGGTTTATAAAACTTATTACCTATGAATTTGATTAAGAATTTGAAATGTGGTAGGCTTATTTTTGGGACATAGTTTCTTTAGAATTTTTTCATATTTATATTAGGGAATTTTCAAAAGTTCCTTTAGAACTATCATACTTTTAATTTGCTTTACTCTTTGCCCTTCAGTTTCGTAGTCTTAATTAATCTTGGGGACTTGGTTTGATTACTACTTTCAAAACACCCTGTACCCGTAATAGATTTATCTCCTGTACATAGGAATGATGTCGAATGGACAATTACTTGAATGTTTGAACGAAGGATAAAGCATGATCTCGCGGCTCTCGGCCACACTGCTACACATTGTATATAATTGCTACGTATTGAATATCTTAATAACGATGGGAACGATTATTATCAATCAATCAGTTTCACAATCAACGCGTTAATTAGATCAATAAGCCCGCGGTTATCCATTGAAAATGCAACGTCCTTCCTAATTATTGTTTCTATGCCTTTTCAAGTTCAATCATATTCATAGACAGACAGCGAAATATTGATAATTAAGTCAGCGCACATGCTTGTGTTTGAAGCATGAACGAAAGAAACAGTTTCTCGAGTCGAGGGTGAATCGTTCTAAAGATAAGTATTAAATGTTCCTTAGATATATTTTATCGTTTGTTTCCGATCGGTAAACACGAAATGAAAATGATCGCCGATATTGTATGTCGTCGTCTGTGAAGCTCGATCGACTGGTTGATTCGGGTCAGTAAAGCAATATTGTACGCATTACAACGGCTCGTGTAAACAATAAACCGTTTCAGAATGGACCTGTTCTTCTTTTAAATCTTTAGTTGCCTTCAGGGCGGCATCTATTCGAAAACCATGGAAACTATTCGATAACTTGCCGACCGATCTCACTGAATCCTGTTAATCAGTTGGTAAGTTGCCAAGCAACCAATTTCGGAAAATCAATCGGCAAATTGTCGAATAGTTTCCGTCGTTTTTGTATAGATAGCGAAATGGACGATAATTGCATGGGGTTTATTCCATATTATAATTTAAATCTCATACGCAAAGACAATGTCGGTATACAAAGAGTATCAGCGGTGCTTCGGGGTCCCTAACACCCCAATATGATATCGGTCGGTATGCAGAGTCCCGTCGTAGTGGGGTCCTTGACACCCCACGATGATATCACATCGGTATCCAGAGGGCGTTATTGGCGCAGCGGGGTCCCCGAAATCCCTGGATGAAATCAGGTCCGTATGAAGAAGGCACAAACAGTAAAATAATCGTCCTCTAATTTCTTTCTGGAGTTTGTCCAATTTACTTTATTTATTTTATCCGCTTATTAAGAAGCTCATCATAGAGGAATAAAATTTATGATTTTACCTCTCTTCGTGGCCTCGGACGACCATCCCTTTTATTTATTATTTTATCCTTCCTTATGGACTAAAGTCCGCCCCTTTCAGTTATTACGTATTTTATTCTCCTTTATAGGACAGAGCCACGCTACTTAATTATTTATTACTTCATTTCTCTTTGTGGGCCTCGCGAGGACCACCCTTCCTAGTTATTGTTTATCCTATTCCTACTCTTTATGGACCGAGGCTTCTCTTTGCACTTATTTATTTTTTTCATTCTTTTCATGGACCTTGCAGGGACTACTCCCAAATCCTTGTATCCTCGTATCGTTTGTATCCCTGCATCCCTTACAATCCAGCACTTCTTATATCCCTGCGTTCCTTTTGTTCCTGCATCCCTTACATCCCAGCACTTCTTATATCCCTGCATTCCTTTTGTTCCTGCATCCCTTACATCCCAGCACTTCTTATATCCCTGCATTCCTTTTGTTCCTGCATCCCTTACATCCCGGTTCGAGGTCAACATTGTAATTCAAATTTTTACCGCTGGTGGGCCAAAATTTCTGCAAAACTTAGTTCCTTTTTTGCCGCCAGAGGGCGCTGAACGGAGGCCAGAATTTTAGTTTAAATTTTTTCCGTTAGAGGGCCAAAATTTCTGCAAAATTTAGTTCCTTTTTGTACCACCAGAGGGCGCTGATTCGACGTCGAAATTTTAGTTCACATTTTTGCCGCTAGAGGGCCAAATTTTCTGCAAGATTTAGTTTATTTTTTGCCACCAGAGGGCGCTGATTCGACGTCGAGATTTTAGTTCACATTTTTGCCGCTAGAGGGCCAAATTTTCTGCAAGATTTAGTTCATTTTTTTGCCACCAGAGGGCACTGATTCGATGTCGAAATTTTAGTTCGCATTTTTATCGCTAGAGGGCCAAAATTTCTGCAAAGTTTAGTTCCTTTGTTTGCCGCCAGAGGGCGCTGATTCAGCGTCGACATTTCCGTTCACATTTTGGCTACCAGGGGGCGCTAAATTTATTCGTACTTTTTTGCCACTAGAGGGCGCTGTTACGAACGCCGGGAGCGTGATTTCAAGGATGTAAGTGATAAAGAGATGTAAGGGACCGCAGAATGAAGGGAATAGAATGATTTGTAGGATGTAGAGGGAAGCAGGAATGTAAAGGATGCAGTGATGTAAGGAATGCTGGGATGTAAATGATGCAGGGATATAAGGGGTGCGGAGATGATGTAAAGGAATCAGGGATGTGAAGAATGCACTCGGGAGTAATAAAATCAACACGTTCGTCATCCTAATGAGTTTATTCAATAAGATAAGAAGATAAATACAGCAAATTAAATGAACGCAGGAAATAAAATATAGATATATGTATGTTTAGCAGGTAGATCTGCACCCCTCGGCGGTCGCTATAAGACTAATGGTGTTTAACTTTGCTCTAGGTCGAGCGGTTGATAACGGTGCCGCAGTCAGCTACCTTTATTCGAATCAGTGGCTGTACATTTTTTTTTTTTTAACGTGGAGAAATCTTGCATAAGACCCCGCAACATCCCCTGGAGGAGGGCAACGGGGGAGTGTCAGATTCCTACTGAATAAAACCCCACTAGCGCTAAAAGAGGGCTCTGAGACCTTAAGTATATTACTTTGGAACCCTCCACGTCTGGTATACAGGTGCCCCTCTCGGAGGAGGTCCAAATTGAGATTTCCTGCTGCCTACAGTGTGACCGACACCGATGGTCGCACCCGGTACCGGTTTGATGGGCCGCGTAAAAATGCACGCCCACTCCTGACGCCAGCAGTCCTGACGGCCCCACCGGTTTTAGTGGTGAAGCCGTCATATTTAGTATTGAGGGATGGGTTGGATCAACCACCTTGCTATAATATGGCAAGGCTAAGCTCGAGACACTAACTAAGCGGTGGGATATAGTCTTTGGTATCGAAGTAATCTGCTATTACCATCAATGTGCATTAGACTGTTGCAGGGCGAAGAGTTTCACATGATAATTAATTACGCTTTTTATACAATGTCGTCGTCTGGTATTAGATAGGAGAACCAAAAAGAAATACATATATCTTTTTCTCGAAATTTTTACAACTGATTTATTTTAGAGGAAAGAATTGTATGAAAAAAACATTACTTAATATTTTGAATTTACATTTTCATGTAAAAACACTCTGTATATTTAAATCATACATTTTGGAAGAAAAGTTTACAGTAGGAAGATTCAAAAATACGAAAATGTTAATATCATAAAAATCTTAATGTACAAGCAATTGTCCATAATTTAAATTATGTACTACGTAATTTAGATATGATCCCTCTCTCATGTATATTTAATGTCACGAGAGTCCATAACTGCGAAAAGACCAGTTTTCGTTCTTTTCTGTGCATCGTCGCTCGGATTGGAGATACTCCCAGAGGAAGTGGAAAGCGATTGGCGGAGAGCTCGCTGCGTTCCCCCACCATCCTCCAACTTGCGCGTCGTTAGTTATGGATTCTCGTGGCATCAAGTATACACATTCTGTATAAGTACTTAAACAATTCAAATGTAATATGTTTACCAATTGGTAGATCATATAAATACATGTAATTTTGTACAATGATATAATTCAGTATTTTAAATATTTCTTAATTCATAGTATTTTAACATATTCTATTACAATGACAAGTCCCAGCCAGAGTTGTCTGAATGAGCCCATACTGTCCTGTACACATCCAATTCTCATCTTTCCTAAATAATTCCTCAGCTACACCAACTGCTAAACCAGCACAAACATCTGATTTCACTGTTCTCAAGCTTAGAATATTTGTTGGCTGAAAACCTCTCAATGATTTAGTAAATTCTGTGGTATACTCCCAATTTATATCACCTACTAATTTTCTGTAATTTAAATCACCCTTAAATATTGCTAATTTAGCTTCTGACAGTTTTGCATATAATACTGGATCATGTTCTTTCATCTCTGCAAAGTCATGAGGACCTGTCCAGTATGACTCTTCCTAAAGAAAAAATATAGTTTATGCTGTAATTATTTTATAAAAATTATGTAGAGTAAAATAAAGGTATACCTCAATGGTCCAGACGTTATTCTTCAAGTGATCATATGCCAATTCTGATAATTTTTGCAGATCTTTATGTGGTGAATTTTTCATATATTCTAAAGTCCAATAAAAATCATTTCTTGTTGCATCACTGATATACCATGGATAACGTTTTACATAGAATCGTATTTTTCCAGCAAGTTTATGAGAAATCAGAAATATAGATAAACACAAATCAGTGAATAATTCATATCCTGCATTGTCAAGTATCATATCTATAACAACTGTATTGTTAGATTCCTTGTTTTTCAGTAAGTTCCAAATAAATTCTGAATTATTTACAAGAATGTCTTCATCCAATGATTTCAATACATCTATAGGATTTTTACTCTGACTGACTTCAGCTCCTGCACTTAGAGATAAATCACACCTACGAAAATATGTACATCAGTTAGTCTGTTCAGTATCATTGTATAAAAAAATTGTTCACATACTTGTTGCCCCAGAGATTTAGTTTAAGAAGTCTGAAGAATTCCTCTTTGGTTTCAACTACTGATAAAGACTCTGCTCTAAGTGTAAGATTCATGATATACGTAGAAAGGAACTCTATGCTAGTTAGTGAATCTACAAATGCACTTTGTTTCTGTTGCTCAAAAGGATCATAATTGTGCAAATATTTCCTGAAACAGAAAGATTATTTCCTAGTAACTTAATTATGGATTAATTATTAAAATGGGTTTGAAACATACATGAGAAGGAATTTTTGTACAAGTATCCGGTACATATAGCATTCACCGTACAACCAAATAGTATTAAACCATGTTGGTGTACCACCTTCTATCTCAGTTCTTTTAATTAGATATTTATTCCATTCCTCAGCATCATTATTCTCTCCATTTGGGAGTAATGGTATTGGTTTCAGAGTTTTGTTTGTAGTTATTTCATTCTTCAATTTACTAATAAATCCTACTATTTGTTTAATTTCTTGTTTAATTTCTTCAGTGGCATTCTATAAAATTTTAAATATTAATAGACAATCAATTATAATACATGTACCTATGGGTATATATGTTACCTTTCCATATTTTTGTGTAATGCTTTCCTTATTACGACTTAGGTTATCAATTATTTTAGTTAAAATAATAGGCAATCTATCCTTATTTGTTACATAAGCAAAGCTCCTGCAAAAAACATTCAGCGTATCAATGAATAAACATGTATAATCAATACGTTACACATAATACCTTTCCATTAAAATACTCAACGCAATGAACACAGAATTTTAACATAAATAATTTACTGCTTCCAGGTTAAATAGATCAGACAAAATTGCAATTACCTCTTATAAATACCTGACAATTGCACCCCAAAAGGTGTTTGTATGTCCTGCAGGTCAGATATGTCTATTGAGTCAGATCTTTGAGACATGATCCCACTATTTGAGTACGTTATTGTAGCTAGACTACAATAGATCAGAGTCAGCTGAGCATATAGTGTGAAACCTAAAATGGATAGACAATGACGGCATCTTATGTTCGAGCAGAATCTAGCTTACGTAACAAATTTAAGACTACTATTTACCACGTGATTTTCTTCCTTTTAATTTCTGATAGTCGTTATCGTTCTCTTTTTGGAATATTCCACCAGTTGAGGGAATGGTGAATGGAGCATTACTAACGTGCGATCGCGGCCACGTGCAATGCGCGTGCGTGATTGTATGCTTATACAGTGGTACCTCGGTATCTTAATCCAACTTAATCCGTTCCTGATGTTTGGATTAATATCGAATAGGACGTATACCAAACCAACCTTTCCCATACAAAGTAATATAAAAATAATTAATCCGTTCTCATGTAAAAAAAAACTCCTATTAATATTATACCTACATTAATGGGGTTGTACAATAATTTTAACACATAAATAAAAAATTCACACAAAAAAATGTATGTCGTATACTGAACAGAAGTCGTATACCGAGCAAAACTTATCACTTATCGTTCGAATAGGACGTATTCGAAATTGGACGTATTTCAAAGCAGACGTATACTTTGGCACCTCAAGTGATGCTATTATTTGAAAATAAATAAATTATGAAACTCTTGCGTTAAAAGATGCAACATGTTACAATGATTATTTAAAAGGCCTTCCAAGACTTCTGCTAATTACCTTCTGATCTTCGGTCTAATTTTCATCTTTGCATAACGACTTACAAAGTTTTACCAGCGTCAGTTGTTCCAAATAGAAATTGCTACCAAAAAATGGTACCAACGCAGAACTTTAAACCATTTCGTCTCCTCTTGTTCAGGATAGTTTTTGTCTGGCTGGAGACAGTAAACTAGAGACATAATTCATCTACAGGTGTTACTTTATTAGGAAGCAGTCTGCAGTGTCATAAAAAGAGAAATGTTTATTTTCAAGTGTTAGCCAGTTCTGGCAGGGACAAATTGATGGATTGTATGGCAGCAATTTCGGAGTTAATGTGTCTCGGTCGCGTGTTCTATTCCTTCGAATGAAATCCTTGCTGATACCTCGATTCTGTAGTCTCGTCCTCCTTCCACCTTTGGCTTCTCGGAGCAATGTTGCTAATTACTACATACCACCGAATGCGGCATAACCCACGACCCACGAATTCCAGCAGCCTGGCCGATGCCGTACAGTCGCAAGAGTCAGTTTTCGTCCGGGTAATCCGTGGAAATTGTGGTTTCCTATGAGCGGAGAACGAACTGATAATATGCTCCTGAACGCTTCCAACTACGGTTCATCTCGCATTCTCTGACGTATTCCAGTTAAAATTTCACGCCAATTACATTCATCTAATTCCAACGCAAGATCGCTCGCTCGTATGATATTCCTTTCAGCCGTTTTAAAATTCCTTGCCACATTGTTCCTTTCTATACGAAACTATTCATCGTGTATTAAGAATATTCAAAAGGCATTTACATAGTTATTTTAAGGAAAGTTTAAGCATTAAATTGATTCATCATAAGTAGTATTTGGTGATACTTTTCTGTCATGAAATTGAATTCGAATTTATACACGTTGACATTTGGTATTTGACAGAGTACAATAACAGTATTTATTGCAATCCACGATTACTCAGCTTGTATCAAGAATATTAAAGGGGCATTTATATAGTTATTTTTGTTAAGATTTAAACTATAATTTAACGTATCATAAGTGATATTTGATGATACTTTTCTGTTATGAATTTGGCTTAGAAAGTATACACATCGAATTTGGATATTTGACAGTGTTCGATGCGATCGACTACTACTCGTTCTCTATTAAGGATATTAAAAGTACGTTCATATAGTTATTTTTGTTAAGGTTCAAGATTTATTTTGATGTATCACAAATGGTAGTTGGTGATACTTTTCTGTTATGAAATCATGTTGAACTTTTGACGTTTCTCTTTTTATGAGAGAATTGCTATAGAATATAGAATAATATTTGATATAGATCACTTAAAATGTATAATATGCAGACTAATTTCGTATTCATATCAATCCCAGCAATAAGTGAAACTTTGCAGAGACCATTTGAATGATACGCCTCTGACAAAGAATTAGCACCAGACAATATGGAATTAATTATAATTAACAGCCATTCACAAAAGTTTCCCGAACAATTTTACAACGCCACTGCTTCATAATGAACTTGCAGCTCCTATCATTTACATTCTCTTACACTGAGTCCGAGCTTCCTCTTGATCACAATGGCGTCTGTAGAAACATCAAAGAACTTGTGTAAATTAATTATTGCAGTATTCCATTCCATATGAAACTTGAAGGATGTTCTTTTCACTTCATTATTGCAGTTTCATTGGAGAAATTTTATTTTTCCTTTTCAAGAAATAATGGACGCATCAATAGCACGTTGATTCCTACTATTTAATTACTTTTCAAAAGCTTCAGCATATTTATTAATTGCGAGATTTCAAGAGTAAATGATAAATTTGCAAAGTTTGAATGAAATTTACATCAACTTCTGAATTCCGAAGTTACAAGTAGGTATTCAACCAAAATTTGAATAATTTCGAAGCTCTAAAATGTATCATTCCAAAAATAAAGTTTCACGGTGAAAGGTGATCTAGAGCTACTTTCAGAAGAGATCCGAGTATTTTTGGGGTGGTTTTCTGAATTTTGCATGCGCCCAACAGAACCTGATTTTATAGGGTATGCAGATATGCAACGCTGGGATGTTGCTCACGTTTCCAACTTGGGAAACTGGCCCGCAATCCCATAGTGCTCCTTTGAAATCTGGTTTTCTTGTGGTTTTATGCTACGTCGATTGCTATTGAACAGTACCAAGAAATAGTGAATTCGTTGTGATCTAATTGGAATTTCAAAATACAAAAACTGAAGAGAACTCAAAGAAAAAATTAATTGGGGAAGTTGTTTGCATTGTTTAAATTAAACACAACGAATGTGTTAAAATTTGGAGTCCCATTCAGTCAACACAGATAGCTACGAAATTTGAAGGACTTTGCTAACTGACCACTTGTCCGCGTTATAACACGATTATCCTTGACGTTTTCCGCTGTTCATTTCCAAAATTACTGCTAGACACTTGGTTCACGGATTTACGATGTTCCTAGGCTGACATTTTATGTTCTGTTACATTAAACAATTTGGTACGTGGAGAAAAGAAGGGAAATTTAACAGCTGATTACAGGAGAAACTTGGAGCAGGAAGCCATTCATTTTGTATAAAGAATATTAAAGGTGCGTTTATATAGTCATTTTTGTGAAGATTTCAGCTTCAAATTAATGTATCATACACGTCATTTGATGATACTTTTCTGTCATGAAATTACCTTGGAATTTATGGATGTCAAAATTGGGTATCTGATAGAGCGAAATAACAGTGTTCGTTGCGATCCACAACTACTAATTTTGTAGTCAAAATATTCAAAGCGCATTTATATGGAAATTTATGGCAAACTTTAAGCTTTAATTTGATATATCACGAGTGGTATTTGGTGATACTTTTCTGTCATGAAATTGCATCAGACTTTCCATGTTTCAAAACCATGTCGATGTGGTGCACTTCAGATTCACTGGAGTTTCATTTTATCGAAAGGGAAATTGTTTAAACTCGTCTAGGATCTCACAATCATTCTCGAGGTACTTTAAAAAAGGATTATGCGAATTGTGTCGATGTTGGAATTCCCAAACGCGTATAAGGTCGGCTTTAGCTATTCTCCGAACGACTCTACTTTCCGTCGATTCTTTAGAAGTTCGACGTTTGTCTCGTTTCCTTTCCTTTTTCTTTCGACTCTCCGTTTCCTCCTGTCCGTCCCTTTTTTCCGTTTCACTCTTCAAGACGTCGAGACGAACTCTCGAAATTTCCGGACTTTCCCGTATCGGGAAAAGAAGCCGGTTCCGTGCTCCTAATTCCGCCGAATTAAACTCGCCTCTTCCAAGCCGAAATTCCTTCTAATTGCAACTGCGAATCGCCAAAAAACGTGGCGTGACAAAATTGACGTTTCTCGAATTTATAGACAGTTCTTGGGTGGTCATTCGGTCGCATTATCAATGAAGGAAAAAATTTCCGGAAGATTGTGTATCAGTACACATGAAGAGAGATTTTGGTCGAGGTGTGTGCGAAATAATAGGGTAATTGTTATGCCACGGCACGGTAGGTGGAGGATCAGAGCCACGTCTAGCCGATAAGACACGACCCTGGGGGATACTTAACGAACTTAACTTTCAGGATCGTATGGGCATCTGCTTTCGGAAAGCACAGCCCCTTCGTTTCATTCTTCACGAAATATGTCGTTTTAGAAGATAATCTTTAATAAACAAAACGACCTACCAAGTCAGAGCAACGTTAATAGGATTCCTCGATAAATTCTTAGGTATTTGAAGGCAAATTTATCTAATTATTATTCGAAAGATTAAATAGATAACAACGTGCGAGATTAAAATAAAAAAAAAAAAAATCTCTTCTCTTCCAGAGAGATTATCCAAGGATTCGAGGACAGTTGACAGATTCACCGTAATTCTTCCCTAATAAAAGCCCCGGTTTAATCAGAACCTTGATAAGGCTGCTCGGGGGCTAATAGAAAATTCTTAAGTTTCTTCGTCTCCTTTCAAAATGTTGTCATAAATTTCACTGTAGGTTCATTAATCAAGTGTAATAAACTGTTCATATTTGTATAGGTATTTCGTCGAGAAGATATATGCGAGAGACCTCGACATCAATCTTGCCGGTGAAATCATTTTCCCTATGCAGATCTTACCGATGAAGTGTGTGAAATTTTCAATAGGTTGCATGTGTACGTGTAATGTGAACGAGCAGTGTCGACATCAATCTTTCTAAGATACTTATTTTTGTCATTTAACCGTTATCAATGAAGTGTGAACTGTTGATAAGGTATTTAATATTCCAGCCTTGACTGCTGCATTTTGCGAATAAATTGACGATACAGGTGTTATACAAAATTAATGTTCATTAATTAGTTATTTTTAGAAGTGTTTAGCATCCCTAGTAATTTTATAAATTTTAGATTCCTTTTTAAATAAATTTCAACAATAGTTCCAAATAATAATTTGACAAAATTTCCAAGAAAAATTGTATTATTCCACGATGCAAGTAGATATACTACTTCCAAGTGAAGCTTTACAGACTTTCTGTAGTTTTAGTCGAAATCAAATGTTCCCGGAGTAATTTGCGCTTTATTTCCTGTTTCCCGCGCGGAGAACAGGTAGCAGCGGGACTACCAAAGTAAAATGTTTTCTTGGCAAATTGAAACAGGCACTGGTTTGCTGAGAACACTAGGTACACAGGCTGTATTTACTATTTGTAGCTTAACCAAGTCCCGGATAAACACGGGGCTCTATTTCGACTTGCAGATTCGCCCAGTCTCTCGATGGCAATCAATTGCCTGCAGGCTGGAAACTATAAAAAACCGAATCAAGGAATTTCTATCTTTTTTTTTTCCGTCGGGCTAGAATTTTGATAAAGTCGGCCACGAGCTGATTATCAATACCGGAGACCTCTGAATTCTCTGCCATTCGAGGCGCATTTGAATACATGTTTTGCCCGCGGACATCAGTCCACGGCCTTATAATTTAATTGGAATTTAATTTAATTAAAATCGCTCGTACGCGACCGGGAAAATGGCTTTTCCAGTATAAAATCCACGGAACGAGCCGTTGAAAGTGGCCGATGAAATTTTTGCAAATGTCACGTGAAACGTTCGCAACGATTTTCATGAATTTTCCATATTTCGATGCTCCCACCCAATCACTGATATTATGGCAAGTGATATCCGGCAAAATTGTCCAGATACCCCGGTGATGTGAATTTTTTATCATGAAATTTATACCGTTCAAGCTCGTATCAAACCAGCGAGTGCCGTGTAAAAACAACGCTTTATTTTCATCGCGACCGAAGTTATATACTCCATCGCGTGTGTTTTTCCTACATCATCGTATATCTTTGTTATAAAGCTCGTATACACGCTGTTACAACAAAATAGCATAACAAATTGAAATATTCATTACCATTGTTGATCATAAACAATTGAAAGGTTCATTGTTTGCTTTGATGAAAATTCAGACATTTTATATTTTGAATATCGATGGGGCATTTATGTCACTATTTTCAGTAAATTTTAAGTTTTAAATTGATGTGATACAAGTGATATTTCAACATACTTTTCTGTCACGAAATTGTCATAGACTTAGCACACTTCAAAATTGAATATTTGAAGTAATGTAATAACATTGTCCGTTGCAATTCGCAACTACTTATCTCGTATTAATCATACTAAATGGGCATTTATATGGCTATTTTAAGGAAAGTTTAAACTTTAATTGAATATATTATAAGTGTCATTTTATGATACTTTTCTGTCATAAAATCATGCCAGACTTTTAACGTCCGTTATGCAGCAATTTAATAATGAATTCCTTAAAAAAGCAACAAACTTCAATTCTTATCTTTACAAAGGACTTCGTTTGTACGCGATAAACTCCTTTGCTAAAATATTCACAAGCTCACTATCAACTTTCAGGAGGCTCCCCGGCAGTCATTAGGAATTTACCTAACGAAGCGAGAAGTACGAAACCTCGAGGTACACGTAAGGCGTAACTACCCAGAGGGTTTCTAGTAAAAATGCAAATCTATTTCTGCGTCCGTCAGTTTACTTTGCTCGGTCACGAGTAATTGCCCAACGTCCACAGCCTACGGGGTTTCCGCCGGAAGATGCAATTCCCGGAGTTTAAACCCGACCAACTATTTCTCTCCTCGCCCCTTTCTCTCGCTCTTTCAGACCTTCTTCGATCTATCTATCCTTTCTCAACCAGACCGGCAATAACAGTAATCAGGATACAGGATTAAAAGGAACGGGATTAAAGTAAAGAAGCTGGTCAATTGAATTTAACAGAAAATTTCATGCACAACAATCGACGCGATGGTGCTAAGAACGCCTCAAGGACGTGCTTTTCAGGGAATTAATTAAAATGGAATTCACTGTTGGTAACGAAGGATCTATTGAACCAAGAGAAAGAGACAGGTGGTCGTGTGTCCGGGCTTCCAATAGAACTGCGATTACAATTCCAGAATGCCGAACGGGTCGAAAGCCTGTGATATCCGCGCGATAGGAAGGGAGGGGGAGTCAACTGCCAGTCGAACCTCTGGGTTACTATTCTCCCGGTATATCACCCTTTCCACCCTCCCTTTTGGCCACCTTTCTCCAGTGGCGAGAGACCGTGTCTCTCACGCCAGGCTACGGCTTTGGAATTCGAATTGTAATTTCTAACCGCGTCTCCGTACGGGCCATTACCTTGTTCGAAATTCGTCAACGGATTGCGGTTTCTCCTCTGATAAATATGTGTTATAACGAAGCCCCGAATCATTCCGGGCGAACGGTTTCCTGCAACGGAGCCGCATATTTGGCCCCGGAGATTTTAGGGATATCGGGCAATTGTGTTCGTTAACTAAATAAAGAAATAAATGAACGTCTCTTTATCTTATTTTCTTTCGTAAAGCGCAAGGGAGCGGAACGTGCTATTCTTTTGCTGTGAGTTTGCCCTGGCGAATAAACTTCTTCGAGTAACTACATCCAGAGCGCTAACTTCTTCCGTCATCAAATCCTAAACCCATCGCCTTGCGCAGAAGTTCCGTCCATCTCTGGGAAAGAGATTTTCGTCCCCTTTACCACAATCGAGATAACGAATCCTCGCTCAGGGAGCGCAATTATAT
Source organism: Osmia bicornis bicornis (assembly GCF_907164935.1). Taxonomy (NCBI): domain Eukaryota; kingdom Metazoa; phylum Arthropoda; class Insecta; order Hymenoptera; family Megachilidae; genus Osmia; species Osmia bicornis. The sequence goes on along the minus strand of NC_060216.1, from coordinate 7,003,248 downwards.
CGATCGTTTCATCGTCACGTACGCGACGTCCAGTAACTTCCTCCTCGCCCTACCACCCCATCCTGTGTCCTTCTTATTGAGAAACCTCTGTTTTCTCTCTCTCTTGCCTCTGGTAGGGAACATGGTCGTGATTGAAAACGTGTGCCGTTGGGATGCGACGTAAAATTCGCAACTACTCGTTTCGTTTGAAAAATGTTAAAAGTGCTATTATATGGTGATTTCCGTGAAGATTTAAGCTTTAAATTGATGTATCACAAGTGGTATTTAGTGATACTTTTCTGTCATGAAATTGATTTAGAATTGTCACATGTCGAAGCTAGGTATTTGATTGTGTACAATAACAGTGTTCGTTGCGATCCATCACTACTCACCGTGTACTAAAGATAATAAAAGGGCATTTATATAGTTATCTTTATTAAGTTTTAAGCTTTAAATTGATGCATCATACACGTCATTCGATGATACTTTTCTGTCATGAAATCGTGTCAGAGTTTGTATGTTTCAAAATCGATGCAGCAACTTTGGTGCTTTTCAGATTCGTTGAAGCCGGGACGCGACTTGGAATTTATGGACAGACTCTATTAACCAGCACGCGTTATCAGACGCCGTGGAGAGACAGGAGGTTAACTGGAAAAAGGAGCTAATAACAGGGAGCAGCGGTTAATGCCGCGAGTAGAGGCCACTTTCGGTGAAGTCTCTCGAGAGTGAAGAGAATCAAGATAGTGGAAAAAGAGAAGAAGAGAGCCGAAGGGGTAGCCGCGAGCTACGGACCGTATTATGGAGCAAAGTAAAGGGAAGCAAGTGCTGGCACGGACCTAGTCGAGGGTGAATTTAATTCATAATCCACCACAATGCCTACTTGCCGCTAGCTCGGCTCATCAACGTTTCACGAGGCCTTTTTCTTCGGTCATTGCCGACCCTGTACGAGGATTCTATGAAACAGGCCAGCCAAAACAGCGGGGAACCATAGTGGTTTGTTATGTAAACACGTCTCAAGTAGAAAATTGATGGAGCTACCAAGGGGATCGTGCGATTGATATTTCATTGTACTACACGATGCTCGTTCATTAATCTTTAACTGGACATTCATTCGTTCTGTTGGTTGGAAATTGTGCGAGCAGTGGAAATGATTCACTACTGATCGTCATTTATGGGATTACTTTGTTCATTTTTTTTCCATGTAAAACATCCTTTCTCCGCCGAAAATTTCATTTTGTTCCTACTGATAAATCAACAAGCGGCTAAATTGAAAGAGAAACTTGGAGCGTCGAAACGGAAGCAAAACAAGATCAGCTTCCGCTAAATCTTCACCAGACACCGCGCGAAAACTTTAATCACAAAACTCGCGAACAACCAGACTCGAGGAAGTCAATTGCAATTTCGCTGGAATCGCAGAATTTCTTCTTTTTTTTTTTTTATTTAACTGTCAGGTATTCGTGGCTTCTCGACAAACGGAAGGAGAGAAGAATGGAACGAATTCCAGGATTCATCGGTGAATGGCCGGTGTATAATTGAATTAAAATTCGTCCTTTTCATGCCGATTGAATGGTCATCGAAATGACAGGTGTAATCGAGCAACGATTCCTCGTCAAATGGAGCGTCGAAAGTTCGACGATTTCGCGCAATGCGAACGAGCAGATAATCGCCGCTGGATGGAACAATGGTTATGTGAAATCATCTTTTTTTTCCATTGTCTTTGTCATTCGAAGCTACGACCACTCGAGGATAGATTGCGCTCGGAAAATAAAGCAATTTCATCCGAAATCGTGCGACAATTCTTTCAAAAGAACGATTTTGATCATTCTTTTCATACAATTCTAGCCGTGCTACACTTTTTTCATACATCTACTAAATATACGTATCTTCTCTTGGCTCAAATCCTAAATTTATTTCAATTTACTTGAGGTTTACGACAGAGTGTCGGAGGTATATTTGCCGAAGTATTATTAATTGTTTGGCAAGCGTCTCAGACTGAGACGTTAACAATTTAATCCCTTCGATAATATTTCAGGAATTATTCAAGAAATGAATTAGAAAAGGTATGGAAATTCATACTCGTATATTATTTGGTTGCTCAGCAAGAATTGATGAGTTTCGGTTAAGCTTACAGACGAACGGTTTTAACCAATAATCCTTTGTTTTTTCATCGGCCCAATATTTCGTCCAACGATTAATTTCTGGAACACGCAGCACTCCTGTATTTCGACGGCGGATACAATACATAGCGGCATTATATTCGCTGTTTCGAACGGAACACGTTCGAAACACAAAACTCGCCGAGTGTTGACATAATCCATTAGCTCGGTATTTTTCAACGTACGTTCTTCCTTACGTCACATAAATCTAATTAAAACGCTCGGCCAGCCGGCAGCTTTATTTTTCCGTAAATATCGGCACACCGATAAACGTTTACATCCGCGGGAAACATTGTGTCGATTCGCGAAATGTTTATATTTCCGCCATAAAACCGCCGTGAATTGTTTTAATACCAGGGGTAGGCTTTCGTTTACTTTAAACAGTATATTTTTAAGCTGCTCTATGAATATTAATGGAAGATAAGACAACAGAAAAAGGGATTCAATAGCAATATTGTTGATATTTGGATATGTTGCAGAGAGAAGGGACCTCGGTAAAACGCACTTCGCCCAGGCTCCGGGATTATTACAGTTCAAAAGTAATGACAAAAAGAAATTGATTCTAAATAACATAAAATAATATTTAACCGTAAAGAAAAGAGGCAATAGTAGAACAAAATTTTAATTAATATTTTTCGACAATAAGTAGAAGACTTATTAACGGGATCCCCTAGAAAGTGGGACCTGGGGCTGTAGCCCCCTGAAATTTGCTGCATGGGAAGTTCCGTTTACAATAACGTGCCAAATTCTATCGACAAGTACTTGATGGAACTTAATGATCCTATATCGACGAAAGCTGTCCAAGAAAAGTGACACGGGCTTTGAAAATTAATCCGCCGGTTAGTATGCGGCTGGTGAAGCGGCTGTTACAACATGACCGGCAATAAGCCACGAAATATTGTGTAAAGGCCGATATATCTTGAGGTCCCTAACAGACGTGTGTTCGTTTGTTGACACGGAACCCTCTTCGTTTAATCCAAAGATTCTAGATAGAGCCTTGTGCCCCACGACCCCTACATATCACGCGGTTGGCTCATTTAAAAATAATTTCGATTCTTTGGGAAAACAAGATCGTAATGCCTTTGAATTTATTAGTAATTTATAATATGGGACTTCGACGAATTATTGAAATTAATTTAATCGAAATTAAATTATTAACGTTGAAAGCTTTGCCGGATAAAAGCTCTTTCATCCGCAAAATTAATACATATAACAGATTATACGCGTTGCTTGTAAAGACGTGCTATAAATTAATAATTTCGAAAATGAATACGGTTTTCTGAATTTTTTTTCTCGATATGCTTTTCGTTCAACTCGTCTGTCTCTGAGCTTAATTAATTTATTTAATGGAGGTAGCTGCATACGCCTTGATGTTTCTAAGTTTATTTTTACTTTGTTTCTACTAACTAATTAAACGGAACTATGAGATAGCCTAAGGCAGTGCAGTTAATGTACAAAATGAAATTATCTTTATTCGCTAATGGATATAAATATTAACGGTACGTGTATGTGGTTATTTCCGTTAAGGTTTAAGCTTTAATTTGACGTACCATAAATGGTATTTGATGATATTTTTCTGTCATGAAATTATCTTCGAATTATCACTTTTCGAATTTCGATATTCGATATGCAACATCACTGTGCATTGCAATTCATAATCAGTCATGTTTTTATTAAGTATATTAATGATGCCTTTATCTATTCATTTTCAGGAAGCTTTGAGCTTTAAATTAATGTACCATACATGTTATTTTGTAACACTTTTCTATCATGAAATCATTGATTCTCCATGTTTCGTAATCGGTCCTTTCATACCCATTAAACTAATGTTTAACATTGAAATAGAAAATTATTGAAATTTATCAGAACGTTCGGTCGTATAAATTTTCCCGATTACATTAAATATACCAAAATTATACTCGGTTTCGAATGGTAATAATCATTTAATCTAAAACCAGCGAACTCCATCGATAAACGGTGAAACGTTCTATTCCATATTAATCGCGCGATACATGCGTTTAATATCGCGAAACATTTCGAACGACACACTTGATAAATAAAACACAGGCTTAATCGAAAACAATTGATTCCATGTGGAATTAACGCATGCATATGCAGAAATAATACCTACCATGTAAATATTCGTGCCGAATCTCATTGGGATTCATAGGATGATTCCACCAGGGATGTCGTATCAAATAATTGTCGACAAATAAACAGAATGATCTTTCTTTTACTGAGCAAGTTACTTTGCCCATAATTTTATTACATATGTCGAGTGTATCCATAAGAATCTCTCTCTCATTTGTTTTCTCATGTAAATAACAACATTCAACTCAACGGCGCAAAGCATAATAATATTATAATAATATATCATGTAACATACAATATATATATATATATATGATATATCATTATTCAATAGTCCCTCTTAATTCGTATATTTATATATTTATATATTTATATTCTGTGTTATGTATACATATATACCTTCGCGTTTAATTCGTTTTATTCCCAAGTCTCTCGTTCGCATCGTTTTTCCTTGAAACTTAATAAAAAATTAATACACTTTCAACAAATAATTTTGTTTTCTTCGAGAAAAGTTGTAAGAGTGAAATTTGTGAAGTTTGTGAAATTCTTTTTGTTTTATATCAAATGTCGATTTTATGATGTTTAACTTAATCAACGACGTACTTAGCGTAGATGGAAATTTGTAAGATGCCTAGATCCACTTCCGATTAACTTTGGATTCGAGCGGAAACGATGCGTCCGACCACTTAAAACCACTTAACCACTAAGACGAGTTTACTCGTCTTGATTTCGTTACGCTATAGGTCAAAATATCCTTCCCTATGGTATTTACTTGTCACCGTGTCTATCGTTTGCAATTGTTTACAGTGGCCGTAGAAAACACGTGGAAATTAATGAACCAAAGGAAAATGCTCGTGGCTTAAGATCCCTGTGTTTGGAACTGATTCTGACCTCTGTCAAAAATTGAAACAATTGAAAAGTAAATTGAAACAAATTTCAATAGATGAAATTTTTATTTCATTCAATGATGGGGGTGGAAACAAGGGTTTTAAAGAGGAATGAATCAATTCCAACCACCTAGGTCATTTTTAACTCGACGCCTCGTACTTATTCTAAATTCATTGCGAAGCAGGACGAAATGTTCTTGTAATTCAAAAACATTTTTGAATTCATTTCATGTCACGAGAACACTTCGTCTCCTCTTTTCTTCTACACTTAATTAATCTATTTACTCGTATTTACATCCGCCAGCTGACGAGTTGAACGTTACTATATCAGGCCGATATTCGTATAGGGTAGATGTGCGCCATCGTTCTCTATTTTCAAAGGAACACCATAAGAAACTCAAGAAAAATGAAAAAAAAAAGAAAAAAAGAATTTATCAAAAGAATGCCATTTATATGTGTAATAACTGTAAAATATAATAAGAAAAATTCAAATATTTAATAAACTTAAATTACATTATAATCCAGTATATTTAAGTAAAATAGCTTTAAAGAAAATGTTGCATTTTGTTTTTTAATTACTTTTATTCCCAGGAGAATTTTTGATGTACCATAAATGCCATTTACCGATACTTTTCTGTCATGAAATTGTATTAGAATTTACACACCTTTTCAAATTGGTCATTCTTTGCTATAATTAGCCACTAACTATTTTGTATTAAAAACATCATAATTGTCCACATGATCATTTCTCTCAAATTTTAAGTCTTATTTTGATAGAGAATAAATTCTATAAATCTACTGGACTATAATGTATAAAGTGTTTCCATTATTCTATCCAACCCTTGTATTTCTAAAGAATATACGGGGATTAACAGAAACCATGTATAATTTTTCCTTTAATCCGTCAAAGATGAAAGTTGTTCAGAGCAGAAATCAGTGTTTGTCGGTGGCGATGACAAAATTAAGTAAGTCCATGGGAATCCTACCCTTCTTTAATCCATCATGGGCTTTAACCCCTTCGCGTGCCGGGATTCTCGAACCTGTTGCTTTAAACAAGCTGTACGCTGAATAATGGATATTCCTAAGTAGTTCGAAGTCCGCTTTAAACCGACACACTGCGAACGTGTTTGCGCGTTCACGGATAAATTCCAAAGCCCGTTAATTAACGCGGGAATAAATTAATCGCAGTGACAAGATAATGAACAGTGCCGTCGATTCCACCTACGCATCCCCAATGATTTTTAAAAGGGAAATATTTTAAAATCGGAATCATCTCCAAAATCCGGAACGGATTTAATAAACTTTTCAGGATACAAATCGAGGCAAAGTTTATGACGGTATTCGGTTATTCTGCTTTGCATCAATATTCCCTTTGAAAATACGCTTTTTCCCCGATTATTTAATTCGCCCGGATATTACAATTAATTCGCGTTCACGGGATTCGAAACGTTAATACCCTTGATGGATTAAAATCAATAGGAAAATCATTTGATATTAATGCGCGACAGAGAATTGCTCCCCGTACTGAAATATTTCATATTTCTTTTTCCCGTTTCATCGGCAAAGCGAGGAGACATTTTAAATTATCGAAATTGACACACACCGAATAAAAAGCAGCGATCGGAGTTCAGGTGAAACTGAAAATTGGTAAGCGATGTTTCGCATCCCCGATAAATCTGCAAAATTATTCGTGAAAGCTATTCGATGTTTTTACAGGCCAATAAAATCGTTTTATTCGATGCTTGTCGCGAAAGTAATCAGATTTCTTCATTTCTAAACGTTTCCACTGTCCTTTGAAATGGCGCATTTATTATGCGCTCATTTTGAAACAACCCTTTCATACATTCTGAAACAATTTCGCGGAGTAGGTCAGAGCAAGAGTAACATTAATTACGGTGGCATTATGTCGAAATTAATCTTTATAGAAGCATCCTATTTTTCCGCCCTCAGGGTTGTTTCCCGCGCGAGAGCCTTCGCAGCTAAATAATGCGATAAAGAGCGCAACAAAAGTGGCACGGAACAGAGAAAAGCGGGAACAGAGTGTTGCAAGCTCCGGTTGAGCTTGATTCTACACGAGTATCCCTCCGAGAACTACGTCGCGACAAAAGGGGAAAACGCTTTCCCGCGTGTAATTGGCACTCTCGTGAAAGCTACAAGTTCGTTTCCACAGGCGTCACTTCGTTGCCGAGCCAACAAAGAGGGCGCATTTCCCGAAAAGAAATATTCCAAGGATTCATTATAATTTCTTTTTGCCGAACCGAGAGCTCGTCGATTCGAAGACGTTCGCGAATAATATTCGTGCCCCGAACATCCCTTTATGCGAGAGCATTCCCTGTACCGAATCTGACGTTTTAATCTCAAGTACCCAGATGGGATCCGCGATTTCGTGTATAAGAAACGGAACGAGGGGGAGAAAAGAGGGTGGAAGGAAGTCTTCGCAGACGGAATAAAAAGAGGAACATAGTGAAAGAATCGTCCGAGCGTAGAAAAAAAGAATGGAAAGGTGAAATCGATGGCTGAGACACAATTCACGCTTGCATCGCTGTTTTTATCGTCCCCTGAAAATTGAAGGATCGAAATGAAAATTACTTGGAAAATTCGAGACCGTTGGCGCAGTTTCTGCGGCGAAATTACGGCGTTATACAATATTTTACACTGAAAGCGATAGTCGTTGCACTTTGTGATTTACCCTCCCTCCTCTGATCCTCCGGTCATTTAACTCGTGCATACACCGTAGAAATTCATTTTCTATTCGTTCGTCGTCTTGTACACTGCGCTACACTGACTTGGCACGCGTAATTATTATTAACCTTATTATTATTTATTCCCCTTCCACGCTAACTACTCAGTCAATCTTTCATAGTGTCTGTGTTAAGTGTACCTGTGTATTCGTGTCTAGTCATTTTCCCTATAAATCGAGTCAATAATTACAGATGATCAATTAGAAGGCGTCCATTTATCGAATGACGGATGTAACTATCAGAACGATCATTAGAAGCATTCCTGTGGTCGTGATGCTCGCCGCTGAATCTGAAAAATAAACAGAGATATGAAAGTTAAAAGTCATATTTATATTATGAAAGTAAGATAATTCTGGGCCGTAAAACTCGCAAGAATTGGCCCGAAAGGGTTGACGCGGAGTCAAGAAGTTCTCCAGAAAATTCAGCCGGAAGACGAGGGATCCTTCTGCCGAGGCGGAAGGATTGGCACAAGGAAAAAAAAATAAAGGACAGACGATGAGGAGAATGGGAAGAGAGTTGTTCTTCCGGATGGACTGGCCCATACTTTTCAGTTATTACTCGCTTCGCGGGAGATGTATTCCGCCTGTACCGTTCCTAGCCGAGGCTCATCTCTAATTACAAATCAGAAACAAGCCGGTAGGCCTTCGTTCCAATCATCCTCTTCCTCTTCGTTCTCGTTTTCTCGTTTGTTTCATCGTGGTCCTTGCGACCGCCATGTTCCCTCCTATCTATATATTCTTTTTTTTTTTTATCCTTCCCGAATCCCCGCCGGGATGCTTCCTCGGTTCGTCAATTTTTACACCGGCTTTCCACCTCTACGCTCTCTGTTTTTCTTCGTCGACTTTTTGCCCACGCGGTTTTGCGCTTCCTATCGTTCTGCTGTTTTTTCCATTCCTCGTCAATCGCGCCGCGTCACGGAAACGAATTTTTTTAGAGTAATTTGCACGATTCGCAAATTCGACTTTGGGTTTGAATTAGAAACTGATATATGGATCGATGATATATGGATCTTAATTTAATTTTTATAAATTAAGTTCTGTTTATTTTGATAATGAAGCGGCAAAAAGAAGGTATTTTTTCCTAAAAGGTTTCAGAATATTTTCAAAAATTTTACACATCATAAGGAATAAACAAAAATGGGATTTACAAACAAAATTTTGTAACTCCTCCTATTGGACAATTATGGCTGCGCCATTGCAAAGAACAAAGTTTTTAGCACCATCAAAGGCTCGAAATCGACGAGGTGTTGTTGATTTTGTACATTTCCAATACAACGTATGTATTCTCTTTCCATTCTCGTTTTACGCCCCTGTTTTTCCATGCCGTTAACCATTTCATTGGGAGCTCCTGTTAATTCGTTTAAATTCGTTGATTTTCATGAAAATTTCCGCGTAGTGGAATCGGTTCGACCTTCGATTCGAGAAAGTTCCTCAAACCACGAAAGACCCTGAAGTACTTATCAAGTTGTGGAAGCTCGCGACACTTTTTTTTTCTTTCTCTCCTCCAACGAAATTACCTACTTCCACGGGACTATCGTGATCGAGCCCTCGGAGAAAACGGATTTTCACACTTTCCCATTATGCAAATTTCTTTGGGGAGAAAAAAAGAAAGCGCGTCTATGCAGAGACACCCGACAAAGATGGAAGAGGTAGCCTGGAAAGAAATATTCCGATAACGCCGCGGGCCTGTTGGAATTTTGCAAGGTGTTAAGCCTGACCCCTTCTCGAGCCTCTGTCATTTAAATGCCACTGCAGGAATTCCGGATAAACTGCAACTTCGATGGACGTTTTGTTTCCTTCGTTGCTCATTTGCCACGTTCGACCCTATTCAAGCCTCCTTTCAATGGACCCGGACTCTGACAGCAAACTCTGACCACTGTCACTTCCGATATCGGTGTCTGAAGTTATTATGAATTTTTTTTCTGCCTGACGAGCCGATTAATGAGGCTCAGAGGATTTCTGGATAGACGGATGGGAGTTTTTTTATTTTATTTTAATTAACACGTTAAATGCCGCAGTGCTCACTGGTGACTGGCATCGTAAATTAGATATACTCAAATAATTGATAAGACAAGAGAAATAGGAAAATATTAATGATGTAAAATAGCAAATAGAAAGTTTGAAAAATAAATATTCTGCGGTTTCTAACTAGTAGTATGCGGTTAGCTTATGCGATATAAGAATATAACAATTTCAATATTGTTTGATAATCTTACAGTGTCGAGCACGGTATGTTTCTCTGTGACCTTTTACACGAGTTCCAGGCCCTCGTTGTAGGCCTTCCCTTCCTCGACCTTAACCTTCTCCGTAGGCGGTCTCGAGGAGAATGACGTGAGGAGAAGGCCCCGTATACGCACAGATTTGTGCCTCCTCACCACTATTTATTTATTATTTACATTTCTCAATTATATACTAAATTTTACGATATGTACTAATTAAAAATTGTATTATTTTACTTTTAAATTATTTTTTAAAAATAAATATATGACAGCAATATAATTAAGTGTATAATTTCTTTTGAATTGTTACTTTTCATGATGATTCTGGAATTCTTGAACGTATTTATGGAAAGGTTAAAAACTGCTGAAATATTCATATTCTTAATAAACAGAGCTTCAATAAATGACCGTTTTCACTGTGGCACTTAGCGTGTTAAATTTAACTAAAGATGACAGTCGAGCATAGAAAATAATAAAAGGAAAAAATTAACTTATGGTAACACGTAGCTGAGCTCACCGCTGTCTGGAGTCCAATTGTAATTTCTCTTCCTATCCGGATCGCTCGATTTCTGTTCGGACTTTCCGATCTCGCTGAGGTTCGATTGAAATTTATTACCTGGAAGCAGAAATTTAAGCACAGGTTTAACGTTTCAAGAATTTTATAGTGATAATGATGGATGTTTGTAACACGTTTGAAAATCGAATCGAAACTTTATCCATCGTTGAAATCGGATTACCCAGAAAATGTGACAAATGGAAAAGCGTTTCCGGATTTGAACGCGTTTCCATTGAATTTGCAAAACAGTATTGCATTAACGCCATAGAATCAATACTGTGATAATAAACATCGCGAATGTCGCGATTTAAATCCATTTTGGTTTCCTGGGTAAGAATGAATGGACAAACGGCACAAAGGCCACTGAGACAATAGGGGATGGGAAGAGGTGGGAAGCGTTGAGTTAAAGAATGAAAGGAAGTGGCCGGAGGTGCAAAGGAAACCGGGACAAAGGGGACGTACGACGAGTGGTCCTCCTCTGAAGATGTTTACGGGCCTGTTACGCGTAAAGTGGGTGGCAAACGCGGTAACTAGTATGCAAACTACGAGTAAACACAATTCCCTTATCCAGTGCATCGCGCAAGGAGCCTTCCACGTTGCCACGTTTGTCACCGTCCAGTCTGCCGGACCAAATCATGTAATGAAACTATCTCTAGCTACATGGAGGATGCCTCCAGTTCATGGGATTCTGGCAAGCTTTTTCCACGGTTTAATCCTGATATACGTGTGTGTAACCTCGGCCAGCTGGACTAGGAATTTTGTAGTTACCACGTTGGATCCATTTGCATACATCACGCCACGAGGAGGGAATCGAATTTCGCTCAGGAAGAGGCTCGTTCGCCGAGAACGTCAACAGAATCCGTTCACGGATCTCTGCTTTTCTCGTTAACCATTTTTTGCTCTTCGACGACTGCCAAATGTCCTTTGTGTATTAAGAATATTGATATGGTCATTTTCTTCGAAGTTTAAGCTTTAAATTAATACGTCGTAAATGCTATCAGAATTTTGATGTTACAAAATTGATCATTGTTAAATATAACTGGCAACTAGCCATTTTGTATTAAGAATATTAAAGATGCATTTACATAGGTATCTTCTTTGAGATTTAAGCTTTAAATTGCTGTATCATAGGTGCCAGTTTCAGATACTTTTCTGTCATAAAATTACATTAAAATTTACACTTTTTCAATTTGGTCATTGTTTACTATGATTAGCCCCACTAGCCATTTTGTGTTAACAATATTAAAGATGCGTCCATATGGAAACCTTTCTCACGCTGTATGCTTTATTTTGATGTAGGATAAGTGTCATTTTGAGATACTTTTCTGTCATGAAATTTCCATGTTATATGGGATACTATGTCGGATGCACTGTCACCGCTAATGTTTGTTCGAAATTTGCATACGTCTGTCTGGCCTATCCATTTCTCCGTACAACGGTGTGTCTCACCTTGTTGTCGATGGACGTGTATACGATCGGTTAGTTAGTCCAACGTCTATACCGGGGCCCCTATTATACACAGCAGCGAACAAGTGACTCGCGGCGAAGCCGTGTGTACCAGGATGATCGGCCATTACCTTGCTGAAATAGGCTATTGTGCCAAGACCGTGTTTCCTCGTCGGCATCCTCCTTTCCTGCTCTTCTACCTTCGGGCCAGGGCCAACTTACGAAATCTAATCAGCAGCTCACCAAAACAAAGCAGCGTGTTCAAGTGAAGCTTGCGCCAAAGCTGAAGCTCAGAATTAAGTCCCGCTTCCCGCTGCTGACAGGGTTTATCGATATTGTTTCGAGGAGCATGATTTCCCGGACAAGTTTCGAACATTGCTTTCTATAGATACTCGAACGTCCGAACACTCTTACGATGTTTTAATTAAAAGCAATTACGACGGTTTATCCTAAAAGAGAGCAACTCATCCGTGCTAAAATACAGCTCAGTTAAAGGGTTCAATTTACATGGCATTTTCTTGCAACGATTCTATGCAAATTTGATCACTTTGTCCCCGTCAGAAGAGCTATTACGAAGACAGATTAATCCATCAGAAATTTTACACTCGCACCTTTGCCACGAACCGTGTTAGGATAAAGGAATCTAATTTCATAATCGCCTCAATTCCAAGATTAAAAATCAAAATTCGCGATAACACAGCTTTTCGAGTAATCAAACTCCTCTTGTTGACCCGAAAGGTGCAACTTTTTGAAAAGCCTCGATGTAAAAGTGTCGATTAAAAAAGAACTCGCCGTTGATATTATTCGTACGGCGAGGCAGCTGCACATTTACCAGGATCATTAGCGGACAGCTTTACACTTTCATTTCCATTCATTCTGCCTTGCAAAGCAGCTCGTTCGTCAGTGGTAACGCGTCAAATTTGAAATGCAACGAATTTCCAAGATTGCAAATTAGAACACAGAGGTCTGCTAATATTTATGACGCGTTTTCATGTGTCGGGGGTGCGTTAAGTGTTACATAAACATATCATTTAGGGTAGACTGCCAGCCTCGCGGTAAGTACAAAATTAATTCTTTCAAAACGAAATATCTGTTCGTTGGTGAATGCAAACGCTACAAATGCCTGCGGCAGTGATTCGGTGTACGTACATTTCGGACACGTGATTTTGCTGCGTTCATTATGATCGACTCCGTGGCAGAATTGACCCAGTTCGATCCGGCCTCCCAAGTTCCATTTAGCGAATATTAAGCCTGCCAGCACGCGCATACGTGCACAATAGTATGTAGAACATGTTGACAGTGCGTATACGCGCGGTTAAGTCAATCTAGATATCAACCATTCTGGAAATCCAGCCGATCGAAGATAACGGACAGCGTCGACGAAACTAGGTTGTCATTCATTAAATTAGCAATAATGATTTCTTTTTAAATATACGTAGCAATGAAGTTTCTAAGGTTGAAATGACTCGTTTTAACCTTCTAATTAGGGATGACGAGTTAACTCGTCATTGGAAAATGTCTCTCCAGCGCGTATGACGAATTAATTCGTCATAATATATCATGACGGCGTGGATAGAAGATGCTTTTGATAAATTAGCTTCCCATTTAAAAGATTAATTTGGAGGAAATTGTTGAAATTACTTACGATGATCGGACTTTTCGAGTCGATTTTCGCAACCGATGGAGGCACGATGGAATGAGCACCGCAACGATCATTTCCTACCGGAGATTTAATCAGCTCGGTGTTGATGTCGTTGATGCATTCGAGACATTTCAACCGCGTTCCCTTCTCGGCTTCCCGCTAACCCATCGTATGTGTACGCTTACGATAGGATAGTAGTCGCTTCATCTGTATGCAAGCATGCGACTAAGCCAATCTCTGTACGTTCTGCCGCAGAATTACAGGAGAACAACGGTTCCATAGGGAATTAAGGGACACCTAAGGCTGTATGTGGCCTCCAAGATGTCGCGATATCGAAACCCTACTCCATCTGTCATTTACAATTTCTCTGTGACTCCATTTATTGAATAAACAAATTTTGCTTTAAAATCTATTCCTATTTGAAATGAAGAATAATCATCAGCTGATCGTATTACGAATAGCGAACGTAGCAAAGCTGTAGTTAATTGAGCTTTCATTCGACGAATTATTCGATTAAACAATCATCGGCGCCGATAAACGTTTACGAGAGGGTAATTAATGCGGCGGTGTATAATTTTGTTACTATCCAACGAGCTGTTGATTAATGCGCGAACGATACGACTGGCTTTCAAACAATCGTTAATTGCACCCTTATTTACCGCGGCCATCGTAATGAGAAACAACCTCCGATAAATCTTCTATAGGAACGTGGAACCGTACGATCCTTTCATAAAAACTTTCTGCTTCTTGTTCGCAGAAGGAAAATTGCAGTTTTAATAAATCGTCCACGGTTGATTTATTTTACGTTACTGTCATCTGAATGATGCATGATTGTTTGTCGCGAATCTTCAGGAAAGCTTTGATGGTTTTCGAAGCTTCCCTATGGGAGTCCTTTCGTCCTTAAATTTAATCTAACAAAGTGCGAGAGCCTTTTCGAAAATTCGTGTCTCGTTGAAGGAAGGCAACCCCTTTCATCCCTTCATCGTCCGTTCCTACAGCCCCGGGGGTTGTACCTAAGCTCCGTATAGTTCCGCGGTCGTTGTCGTCGAGAAGACAAAGAGCTGCAGGGAGGAAGGTATCCGACATCAGGCTCGTAAGTCGGAACACGCCTTGTTTCTCCTTTTCTGGGTCTGTGGAAAGGGGCTTGCTCGAAGTTGCCGGGTTAAAGAGCGACGAAGACGCCGGGCAACGAGAGGGACGGGGGTAAGGCTTGTAATTGGCGCAACATCTGCGGTCTGCGGGGTGGCATTAATGTTTGCTACCCTCCTCTCTTCTGCTCTTTGTTTGCTCTTCTCAATCTTTCTTTTTTCCCCTTTCTTGTCGTTCAATTGAGTTGCGGGTAATATTTCCCCGGGTCAAAGTTGACTCACACGACACGCTTTTAATTAAACAGCGATCACTAGAGAGGGTGTAAGGGTAATTTTTACTTTCTTCCTTCTTTTTTCTTGGAGAAAAGAAAGGACTCGCCTCGATGAAGAAGAGAGAGGAAGGATAGAAGTATGGGGGTGGAAGAGGAGAACACGGAGTACGCCGGTGGCTGATATTATTCTTGGGTCTTCCTTGCTGGAGCATTATTAGTTCTGGCGTGTTAGCATACATGAAATATTGATGTTACTGGGAGCCCACCCTCCGCCCCTCGATCCTTTCGTCGCGAACCATCGCCGCCCCCACTTTAGCCTTTTAGATTTTACACGTAGGTATACGAACATTCACTTGTACTTTGTCCTCCATTGTTCTTGTTTCTTTTTTCTTCAGAAGTTTGCTCTTTAGACGATTCTTATGGCTTTTGAACGCCTTTGTTTCGCACCCCTCTTGATCGTTTTAGAAGCAATTTAGCTTTCTTTCTTTTTAAGTTCTGCTAATTGTTGTCATTGATTTGCATTATTATAGGGACGCAAGTGGAATTTTTTCTTTTTATTTGTAATATTAACTAATCGTTTCTGTTGTTAATTAACAAATTTTTAAAAGTGTCATTTTCATCCCTTCGGTTCTAAATGATTCATGTAATCAGAAGTCTGAAATTTTGAATTGAAAGGAGATTTTTAATTTTCTGCTGGTTGATGAAATACTTTTCACAACGATTCTGTAGATTCCAGTTAATAGAATGATAGGTAAACGGCTTGAAATTCTCGTTCACGAGATGTTGAAATGAATAAACGAAATATGCAAATTGTACGATAATTAATTCAGTTAAGGTACGTAACACTTCCTAGATGGGTAATTAGTTCGAATTCAATTCGTGGCGTTAATTTTTAAATAATTCGGAAGAACAATTCGGCTCGAATACGCTATAAGCTAGATTTCTCCTTATTTCGCAGCCAACTTTATCACGTTATTACATTTTTGTTGCATTTCCGCCTGGCTACACCCCTTTCTACTTTTCCCGACTTTCCCACGAGATATGTCTGAGTGATCGATGCGTTCTTCGAAAAAAGATCAAGATTGAAGAGAATACGTTTCACTGGTAGACTTTTACAGAAAGAACGTTTTTGTCATTCGCATTTGCTCTTTGCAAAGTCTTGAACGAAATTTCCATGCTGCTGATCTACTAATTCTACTTTTCCTTTGTCACATTTTTCTTTTCTTGAGAATTTCGCGAACAATTGAAAAAGGAGCGCAAATAAAATCTGGAAGTGCCCAAATATTAATGTAGTCCCCGCTATGTACTTTCATCTCAAAGGTATTTTAATTAATTTTTATTTCTGTGAAAACGAAATACAGCATTAAACTCACCTGATTTCATGCCTTTCTCGTTGTGAATCGTGAGCGAGCTCGGGTTCCCGTAAACGGAGTTATTCATTTCGGCCATCAGCTCCCAATCTGTGGAGAAAATGGCATTTTATAGCAGTCACTTCCGGGGGAGATTCTAGGAGAAATAAATTTCCAAAAAAGTTCTTCTGCTAACATCGTTGCTTTTTAACAGGCCGTTGACGGTTCGCAAGGCTTTTCGTGTAAATAATAAATCGCGGCCATTCGACTGGCGGTCGACCGAGTAAATTACTTTCCTTAATGGAACCGACAGATGTTAAGCTGCTTTCGAGATTCCCGTGGAAAGTGCAGGGGGTAAATGCGCGAATGAAATTCGACCGTGATTCCACAGTTTCCCGTCACGCGAAGCACGTTTTCACGCGATTATTCGAAAACAGATCAAAAGCAACGTTTCTCGTTTTACCAAATTAACTTTTAACGTTAAATGTATATCATTTTTAAACGAAAGGGTTTCTTCTTGATTCACGGAGGTTTACGGGCTCACCTTTCTTCGGCATCTCGGTGGTGGACGGACTGGGGCTGGTGCTCGGCGGCGTGGACTCTGCAACGAAAGAAACAAGTTTTTATTTTTAATTAAACTTTCTTCCCTTGTATCGTAGGCGCGTGGCCCGTTAGCAACGACGCGGCTTTCGCCAAGAAGGAAGGGTAGCTGGGGGATTGGGAAGCTGCAGGGACCAGTTATGGATCGCGCCACCTGTTACTAACTTCGTTCTCAAACGTATTAGCCATCGTGGCGCCGGCCAAGCCGGCCAAACTCCAACATCATATTTTACACGCCACCTACCCCTTTCGACCCGTTGAATATTGTTGAATAATTATACCTAATATCCTTCTAGTCAAACGGTTTTGATGAGTGCAGATTAAAACATATTTTATTTCTTATTTACAATTAATTATAGTCACCTTTGGTATTTCAATTCCTTATTTTACACGTTATCTATCTCTTTTGACACTCCGAGTACTGTTGAGTAATTACTTTTGATATCCTTGTAATGATTCTAAATTGCGACGCATTCTATTTTATTTATTTCCAATTAACTGTATTCACCTTCGGTATTCTATACATAATCAGAATAACTGCCTAACTAAAACTTGTTTTGTAACGAGTTTGATTAACCCTTTGAGTACTGAGTTTACTAGAACGTTTGAAATTAGTTTGTTACACGTGACACGTAATCAATAATTCAAGCAAATTACTCAAAATTCTTTGCCAGACAGAAACGAGTAACTGGTGTCAGGTTCGCCACGAAAAAGTCATCGTTATTTGTCAGGAAAGTCTGAGCGATTGCCGTGTGTGTGGAAGCTGCATGCCACTGCTCCGAGAGATATTTCTACGCTACCCAAAGTAAATAGGATGGGATGACAAAGTATGCTTCTTGGCAGACGTGTTTACGCGCTTGGACATAATGCAAATACGTGGTTGCTGCCTTTGCCATAGAATCAGCTTTAAATTACTTCCCTGCTCGTCTCCTTCACGAATTTTTCTGTATTTATTTTCCTAATGCTAACAGAAATTATTTTAATTCTTCCTTCTCTTCAGAAGTTATTCCTTCTCCGGTTTCAATTAATTTTCATCAGAAACTGTCGCGAGTATTGGTTTCTAAAAGGCATCAGTTTATTATTTAAATATTGTTTCGTGAATAAATGAAATATCTCAAGATGTGCATTTTTATCTGACATATAAAGTACAATGAAAAATCGATGATTCAGAGCATTTATACGATGTTTTCCATTTAATTAAAATGGAGAGAAAGAGGTTGAACTTTACTTTTCGGGACACAAAATTATTGACTTCACTTATGTATTCTGATAGTATTCGACGAGAATAAATCAGGAATACAATTAGATCTTGTATTTTTAAATTTTTCTCGTCCGATATTATTAGAACATATATATTTAAAAAAAGCAATAATTTTGTATGCTTAAGAATAAAATTCAACCGAGAAGGGAAATACATACAAGTAGTCGTTCCAGAAGAAAAGAAACGACACTTTATTCTCGGACATTTCTTATTTTAGCTTAATTCGTCGACACCGAAATCTGGCGTTCATTTTTATGACGAATTGCTTTAATTTTCTCCGCTGGAAGTAATGGCGGATTAAAAAGAAGGTATAACGAAGGTACGCCCTTATTTGAGGGCTCGAGAAAATTGCATGAAATTTTCGTGGAAATATAAAGCGAGGTGTCCTTGTTCTTGCATTAATCAATGCATCGAAAGAAACTGAAGGCGTTTAGTCGGTCCAATCATCAATCAGCTAGGCGAAGTTAAATGGCCGGGACAACGGGTTTTAATATCTCCCGGGAGAAATAAAAGTTGGCGCGATAAATCAAAAGTGAAAAGTCCCTGCCCGACTGTATATACTTCTCTGTCCGTCTTTTCCGTCGTCTTTTATCCTTTCTTTCTTTCGTCTGCCACTCAGTCGCCTACAAAATGGGAACTCTTCACTCTATTTCTCTTTCTACTCTCGTCGTTTCTTTCGCGCGAATCCTAATGCCTCTTCCTTCCATCGACGATTTGCAAAAGTGATAAATGAATGTTTCTGACTCGGAAAAGAATCAGAGCTTTAAGTCTGATATTAAAATAATCATCATCCCCGATAAATACTTTCCACCGGCTATGGTAATCACCCGAAATGCTTTCGAAACTTTCAAGGGGATTGGATGCTCAGTCAAATTTCCTGCAGGCAGAGGACAATTCACTTCCGGTAAAGTTTACACGCCACACGCGACTATTTCGAAGTTCCGTCCGAGCCGAGGTAACTGAACTCGTTAAAATCTTAAGGCACCTTAATTAGCCTAATAGCATCATCCTTTTTCGTCGGTCCATCAGCGACTCTACCGTCCATCCCTCCATCCAATTTCTTCTTCTCCGCGTTGCTTCGTCTACGACTTGGAAGCTGTTCAAATATTGCCCGGTGTACTAATTTCAATTAGTGCATTTTCACTGTAATAGTACCCCTCTCTCTGTCTTTCGCGCTGTTCATTCTCCTAAAAACGAGCAAAACCGTCGAATGTTTTCCTTACGGTGGACCGGAACTAGCCAACCGTGTGATAAAGTCGGATGTTACTTTATGCATGCTAAATGAATATAAATTGGAAATTAAATTGCACCGTAATCAGCCGTGGGGAACGAGGAGCCGAGTGAATTATAGAGGAGAACGAAAAAAGGGAGCTTCCAATTTTCGATGAAAAATGTACGATCCTCTTTCGTCAGAAAAGATTTCAGAACGTTTATTGTCTGATCCTTGGGCGGTTTTCATATAAATTACGCTTATTATTAAAGGGGGATAATCGTGTCAAGTTTATCTTGGATAGATATTCGGGTAGCCGAATCTCCGAAAAGAATTCTCGACTTGAATTTTCAGGTATTTGCACCCCTCTAACCTTTGATCATTACCATATTCGATTTTGATACGTAAGTTTCAATTAAAAAAAGAATCTGTAGAATGAGCCATGCTACCTCTATTAATTCATCACATACTTAAAGGACTTCCTAACAATTCATTAAGTGCGATAAATATCCGTTCCACAATCCGGAAGTGTATCATCCTAGCCACCTCAGCGCGTCGCGTCGGTGGACTAATAAAAAAGAAAGCATTTATCACCTTTATCCGTGCTTTATCATAGGAACCGCAGCGAGCTCATAAAACTGTATTATCCTCATACGTGTGTGAGAAGTTGCTTTTTATCCAAGCATGCCGATGAGATCCACCCCTTTTCTCTGTTTTAGTTAGCCTGTCCTTCAGCTCTGATGATTCCGCTTTTACGTCATACACCACCGAAACAAATTTCCTTCCTCGTGCAAATCTGATTACGGAGCTTTCGCTTCGGCAACAATTTCTCCGCTCGGAATCGCAGATGGAGCAACGCTCTAACCCTCTCCGCGCATCCCCCTTAAGTCGTGGTTAAATCTACACCACGCGTGCTGTTTCGTATAATATGCATAGCTCGAGGGTAGTCGAATGGTTAAATAAAAGTATGGAAATACCGTTAGAACAGTTGCTTTTTCAACTAATTGTTTTGACAGAAGTCACTCATCCGTGAATTTTTGTTTCAGTGTGTTTTTTGTTTCTAATCAGTAACGAGCAGAGGTCACTATTCGTCGAGTTCTTTTATTTGAAAGTTTCATTTGTATCCACGCTTGCCTGGCCAAACGAAGCGTCAATTAGAACGTGTGTATTAATCGGAGAATGTTGACGAGATACTGACGAAACCAATTTCAAATGACACGCTTTGGAGACCAATTACCGTCGTTTAACGCGGCCACGAGAAACAATTCAATTCGCTCTCGTCTATCTATGGGCAACGCGTTTGTCGAAAAATTGCCAATTTGAGAGCTATGAACAATCCATGGAAACGTTCATTTCATTCTAAATACCTTTAACGATCTATCCGACAAAGCAATTGGTATTCGTGACATAAACAATGCCGACGTTCGAACCAGAGATGGGAAAATCGAATTTTCCCGTTATTTTTATTATTAAATTTCATTTGTCAGGATCAATCAGAACGGCGAATGGAGTGGTAAACAGGAACGTCAGCGAGCTCATTTCCCACCCTCTTTGTCTCAATCGGGAATGGCATAATTTCCACTCGCAACTATCCCGCAATACCACGAAAGGAGGGGTTAGGTCCAGGATCGTTAACCCAGGAACCTGCATGGTCGACGTGATCCGCAGGAAATAATTTGGCCGAACGTCATCATCGAATCACGAATAGAACAACCGGGAAATTGGCAGCTTCGTTGGCCGCGAATAATGGGCATGCCTCGTTGCTGATTTTCCTGTATACCTTCTGTATCTGTAATTACTCGTAACGGAATCTCTGCTTGACGTATCGAGCCGAAGATAGTCGGTCGTTTGATCCAATTAAGGATATACATCGTCGGTGTACACGCTGTTGCCCGAGACCTATGCCGTTGCTAGCTGGTCCTATTCCTCCCCTGCTGTGTTTCTATCAGAGGCTACTCGAATATCTCTTGCCAGGGACCCGAAGCAATCCCCCCTACTCTCTCTCTCTCTCTCTCTCTTTGATAATTACCGACGCAGATCCCTATTCACGCCACCCCCACGGCGCATCGATCTATTAACGTGTCACCGGTTGCCTCTGCTTGCAAGGTGACAGGAAGCTGGATGCTGGGCGAGCTGATTATTAGCAGTCGTTGCCATCGCATCGACACAGGATAATGTATGACGAGGGTGACGGGGATAGATAGGATGGCTGTTTGTCATCCTTCATTGATTTCGAACGTTTCTGCTATTGTTTAGCTTATTCGGTAAAGAGGAGACACGTTGAAGCTTAAATTATTAAGGATATCGAATTATTTATAATTAATAATGGAGATAACGTTTGATCGCTTGTTCGATCAAAATAAGATTGGAAGTGTGTGGTGTGTTGTAATATGGCTGAACAGCGTGTATATGCTAACCTAATTTAACCTAACCATTTATATTACCAGGGGAAAAGTGCATTTACACAGGTTACGTAGGTCTCGGACAATATAATTATGACAATACCCACTAAAATTCTACCTAACTCAACTCTATCTTAGGATGAAAATATAACATTAGTAATAGGCGAAGATAATGGAAAAGATTTGCCCATTATCGATAACACACCCATTTCTCCATCAAAGTCCATCGTCCAGCAGCAGAGCTTTAAGATAGATGGTTAAGGAAGGTTAAAATAGTTGCAACCAGAGGAGACTTGGTTCTAGAGACGTGGAATTAGTATGCGGCCGCTGTCACGTCCCCCTCGACGACGACGACGACGACGACGACGACGACGACGACGACGAAGCTTTCGTACACCTTTCGCCCAACCCTGGACCAGGCCAGACTAGACCGTTAATTTTCCATCCCGTGACTCCAATCAATCTTACGGCCCGTCACCGGCTCTCCCTTATGGGAATGCCCTCGTCGTCTCACCTCTGACTTTGATACGTCATCGTTTCCGCCCCGTTCTCCCCGTATTCTCGTCATTCCGCCGCGATTTCTGACACTCTGACGGAGAATCGGCTAAATATCCTTGGACGCGTCGTTTGTCTAAGATGACACGTTTACGGAAACGAATTTTAGTCGTCTCCCTTCGTGAAAATGTCAGTGGATAAGAAGTGGATGACGAGCGGATGGGTAGTGGATCGCCAGCGGATGGGCAGCGGATCGCCAGCGGATCGAAAGTTTCAGCATGATTCCTCCACTTCCCAAGCCATTCGTTTTCCCCTCTGTTGTAGAAGTAACCTCTTGCTCGACACGTATTAATACGTTCACGTGGCTGGAAATAACTTGTCAATTTCCATATCGACTGGTTAATTCTTCACCTTAATCTACCATCGATCTTTCTTGATGGCTCTGCCACCTAGTTTGCTACACGTCTCACCTTTGACCTCCATATACCATCGGGCGACCTGAATTTTCTCGTGTTCCCGTCGCTTTTATTACAACACCGTATTGATCGATCAAACGTTAAACACGTTTTGTCACGCTGTTTGCATACGTTTGATGAAATTCGATTAACCACCAGAAAAAGATCGAACTTCATACGAAAGCTTTTCCATATATTTTGATAAAAGTTTATATAATACAATTTTTGATTAATAACAGCAGTAGCCTCAGGTCATTCGCCTCTTTCTTCCTCCGATAAATTAAACGAAACCATGTCGCACGTAACAGAAGTGAAGTTATCTCTTTCCCGACTTTCCCGTGAATTATCTTCGCGTGTCCCACGATATTCAAGAACTTGCCAAAGTTCAAGCAACTCTTTCCAACCCCTGCATACTTGCCAGATTGGATAGTAATTACCTCGAAGGTAGAAGGTTATTCGGGACGATTTCATAATAGCCAGCTGTTCTTCGATCGAATAAAAATTTCTTCAAATTATGGAATATTCCATGCAAGCTTTCGGCAATTACGAATTATCGTCGCAGAGTTTCTGACAAATTTCTCATAGGATTTCATGAATTACAACTTTCTCTCGCTGTAACTTTCACCTGTGCATCCGAGATTCCTCTTCCAGGGAAAATTCTCGTTTCGAACTTGCTTCTCCAGGAAAGATCCACGAAAACTTCGAATGTGAAAGAGAAACTTGGTGGTTGTTATACTAGCAACAATTGCCAAAGAAAATTCTGAAGTTCCTTAATTAACCTTTTAACTGCGGGTACTTTTAGCACAGCTGATCGCTCTAATTTTAAATTGTATTACTGAAGTGATATTCTATTTTAAAACATATTTTTTATTGTATTTATTTTATTTTTATTTTAGTAGTACATAAACCACAGTCGCTATTTGATATTAGCAAAAAATAACATGTTGTTTATATACCACACCCGCCTCTGGCTATAATTTTAGTATGTGGTTTATAAACCACACCCGCAGTTAAAGTATTAAGCAGATAAAAATGATTTCTTAAGAAGATTCAATTGATTGAACTTTTAAAAGCTACAGGGTGTTAATTTGAAAAACAATTGATTCCGCGAAGCAAAGAATAATTATGGATCTCTTGATCCGGAGATTTTAAACACAATGGAAGAAACGAGTCTGGGATAAGAAAATTAATTACGTTTGAGAAAGTTGAGTAATTGCATCGATCGCTGAAGAAACTTGTTTCGTTTAAACCCCAATGGTCAACTTTTAAACACTGTTACGTTCATTTTTTAAATCATTTTACGTTTGAAAAAATATTACTTTTTGATAAAGAACCACGTTCTATTATTTTTATAGCATTCTGATAGTCAGAATAATATATTCTTGCTTCTTCAAAAGTTATCTAAAAGAGATTACTTCCCTTTAATGAGAAGCAATTGAATACGTTTTCATAAAGCTCATTAAATCGGGGTCAGTAAAATTCTATGCAAATTAAGATTATTAGTCTACAGCTCATTGATAAAGGCCCTTTCAGCTGAATAACAAGAGTTATAATTGCAGGGAGGTCTAAATGGGGATGCAGCCCTGGGCCCTACTTTCCAAGGGACTCCAAAATAAGCTTTCCATTTACTATGGTAAGAAATTCCAAACTTTGAAATCCACTATAATTTTGCAAATTCCGGATCCAATTGATTTTTCATGGAAAAGAAAATGAAATGAAATTTTTTTGCACTGTTGTTCCATTTCTTTACGACTGTTATTTGATTTTATTTAGAATAAATACTAATTATTGAACCAAGTTTATCAACCATATTTCTGGGCTTGAGAAAACTTAATCCGATCGTGAATTGCAGTGCAAAAATTTTACAGCTT
Source organism: Osmia bicornis bicornis (assembly GCF_907164935.1). NCBI lineage: Eukaryota > Metazoa > Arthropoda > Insecta > Hymenoptera > Megachilidae > Osmia > Osmia bicornis. The sequence goes on along the minus strand of NC_060216.1, from coordinate 6,978,529 downwards.
ATTTAAAGAATACAGAGAAATTTTTCAATCGAAATACGAACGAGGTGTTGATAATGCAGCAGAAGTTGGCGAGGAAAGGATAGAATAGAGAAAAAAGATTTAGTGAAGCCAGTGCTGGTCCAATTGGCACCGAAGTAGCTCGACGAATGGAAATATGTCTGTCGTACGGTAGGTAATACGATTAAAGGGGGTGGAGAAGCGGCCATTAAAAAGAAGATTCTCCACGGGGAAGAAAATATTTCCATAAGATCCTCGAAGGAGCCTTGGAGAGACCGACAATGGGGCTTACCATTCAATGGATCCTCTGGATCTACCGAAAATCGAAATCCGTTTTTGTTTATTCGCCCCGAATCGACTTTCCACTTCTATTTTTTAATCAGTCTTATTCTTAATAGTATTATTTCCAGAATATTTATTTCGGAAATGAAGCGAAATCAATGTTAATCTCTCCAGAAGATTTTAATAAAATCTTCCCGCTGGTTCATTAAAAGTCGAGGTGTTATTACATCTGCTTCAATTAAAACTCACTTGGAAAAGTTTCTTCTTTCTCCGATCAGAATTTCGTTTAAATAAGAATGAATCTTTCATTTTATATTCAAAATTTAAATAGTGTCTGTTAATGCTAGCTAATATGAAAGAAGTATAAAAGAGTAAAAAGAGAGTGATAGAAAATAAAACAAGGAAGAAAGGTGATGGAAGATCGGGGAGCGAGAGAAAAGCGAAGAAATCACTTGTATAATTCATAGTACCACCCCGAGTGGTCCACCCACGTTTCAGTGGGTACCCCCTGGCAGCGGTGGGGTCACCAAGGTAGTCCGTAGCTCCGCAGCATCTCAATGCTGACCGACCGGCAGATTAGCCCCAGGAAATTGCCAAACTTCTCGTCTCTTTGGCAGAAAAGTCGATTTCAAAAGTCGTTGCTCAAGCTGCTGGTAACCCCCTCAAGACTTTCAGTTGGCCCACGATGACCCACCAGAAATTGTCTCTCAAATTAATGCGCCCTGAGATCATCTCCATTCTCCTCCACTTTCACCCTGTTTCATCGCAAACTTGTAGCTTATTTTCTTTTTTCTTGCCTCCAGTTTCCTCGCAAGAATATCGAATTCACCCCCCTTACGAGACAATAGCTCGCTGAATTTACGAGCTGTGTACGTCAGTGGGTGGTTTATCGGCTAGTACCGATGCACCGAGCTACGGTGTTGTAAATAGCTAGCGCTTTCTGGAACGGCTGTTCCGACGATGCACCGAGTCTCTTCGGGTATTATTTGAATTGATCTTTATTGAGCCATCCAGACGGATGCTTCCGGTATACCTTTGTTCTTCCACTTTGCGCTTTGGAGGAATAGAAATATTCCATTGAAGCGTCTGCGTCAATTTACATTAATTCTATGAGTAGAAAAAATACAGGTGCTCGTACATTTTGCGGTGGACCAACAAGGTTGCCTTGAGAACGAGATATTTAACGAATTTACTTTCCGCCGCACTAACGAAGGCAGTGTTCGTGGTCCGCAATTAATTCAAACGCGAGGAAGCGTGCACCTATTAAAAAAAGTACCCAGTGTAATTTGCACGCTAAACACACGAAAAACCGGCCGAAGAAAGGAACAGTCGTGCCGGATAAAAAGTACATGCACATTCTTTAAAACATATATTCGAATACTCCTTAAAAAATTCGAGAGTTAATTGAAAAGGAAGAGTATCGTTCTTCCGGCAGAATGAAAATTTCGTTCTAAGCTTTAATTAAAGCTTAAATCCGATTTCTCCTAATCGGGATCAATTCGAACGACAGTTTTCCCAATTAGCGACACGCTGTCCCCTATAAACGATTCATCGTTAAAGCCAGGGAAACTTCTGAAAGAGGCGAGTAATTAATTTACTACGCAATCCTCTTTGGTATTCCAAATCAATTCATCAGTATGATCTTGAAAGAGGGTTGAAACGCGTATAATAAAGGTAGTAACGAATTAAAAAGCTTCCTAGATGTGTAGAGGAAAAGGTAATAGATAATGTATCTCCCTTGTGATTTTACATATTACCTATAATAAAAACAACTAGCGCAACGAGATCCTTTTTATAAATGCGTACCACCGAAACTAAAATTTTACTCAAATATTTAAAGCAGTTTAAGTTACGAATCTGATTTTAAGGGAGGTCACATTACCATCCTTTCCTCTAATAAACTGAACGACCAGAATACGGAAGCGACGAATTCCACGGGGTGTATAATAAAGTAAATAATTAAATAATACGGTCGGAGGAGTGAAAGTTTGGAAAACCGTTTTCGCCGCAGAAACTTTCGTCCCGTGCTGTTAGTTAGAACAAATTTTTACACTTCCACGGAGTTTTGTACAAAAGAGGATAGCCCCGACGTCATCGTCCCTGTCTGGCAAGTTTGCGGCAAGTCCTGATCAATTCGTAATTAAAGCCCCGTGGCCGGGAACTTCGATATCGTGCCGCGAAAGAGCCGCCGGGGAGGAAGCTGTTTGCGCCGCGCATCGCGGCAAAGAATTCATTAGCGGGATCCTCCTGCCGGAATGAAAATCTCGGTCGAAACTTCCGGTAAATTTCTAAAACGACCGATAACCGCCCCGTGTTTTCCTTCGATTAATCGAAAGCCTCCCCCTCCGCGAGATTGACTGAATAATTCTACCGCGACGCGCGTTTAATTATTTGGAAACGAGCTCGGAAAAAGTTCAGCACGAACGCGAGTGCGTTTCCCACGATGTCACCTTTCAATTAGCATAATTATTGCGCGTAATTAATACCCATTATACACCGCGAATATGTACCTATTAGGATGTTCGTATCAGTACATCAAACGAAACACTCCTTGATGATGGATCTCGATTTCAACTGATTAGGGTATTGTTTCCATCCACCTCGTTCGCTGATCAATATTATAAGTGACATTGATCGTGTCGACCGTTTGTGTGATTCCTCTGTGAACTGTTAAGCGAATACGGGCTATAAACGCGACTAGAAATGGGAACAGAATACGACATTTTTAATAACGAAGTATTATTTATTTAATATCGAATGATGAGATGAAATCCATAGAGGGTTGATTCATTCTTGTTCTATTCCGAATTAATAAACCGTCTCGTCGGGACAAAGACAAAGACAAACGGATGAATTTGCGATGGGAGTCGAACTCGTACCGAGTTTTTGATCTTTTTCATAACGTTCAGAAAACAATTCCTGAAAAGCCAATTAAATCCGGAGAGAAGCTATGAAATTTTTTACTAAAACAAAAAAAGACTCTACGTTCAAAGGGGATTATTTCTAATTCAAAATAATGTGAAACGAAAGTAAAAGAAAAATTTCGAAGAATCGCAGAAACAACTCCTAGGAGGTGAAGTTTCCAGCATCCTCGAAACGCAATTTCGCACAATTAATCAGAAGAAAAACGAGGCAGATGAATAAACGTCATAAATGCTTATAGAAAGGCTGCGTAACGACCGACAATTAAATTCTCGTCTGAATTGGGGGGGAGGGTAAAGAGGAAAAAGTGTTGCATTATGTATAGGAAGCTCCAAGTCTGAGGAAAAGCGGATGAAGACGAAGAAGAAGAAGAAGAAGAAGAAGAAGAAGAAGCGAACACCCGAATGAATACGATATTGTTGCTACCCACGGAACGCCAGCAACTTTTGTCCCTTCACCCTGTACCACCCCTTTCTTCCTACCCGACCCACCTACCCTCCGACAACCCTCACAAATAGCAGTTTGACTCGACTATGGAATAAATTAGCCGTGCTCCAGCTTTTCCATCGTACGATGGAAAGGGATGGTTGTGCATCAGAAGAAAAAAGAAAGCGAGGGATCACCCTTGCGAGGGAGTGGAACGGTTGCTTATCAAGAAACAGGGGTACTTTGGCCCTTAGGCGATCCTTAATAATAAATTCATATCTCTACGACCTTCTGTTCTATGTCCAACCCCTTCTCCATCTGTTCATCCCCCACCAAGATCGAGCAAACTTACCCTTGGCCATGGCAGAAGCAACCCCGACGATCTCACCCCTCGGTCAGACTACAAATCTCTTTTTTATGCCGCTTAATAAAACTCGTCTGACATATCTCTGACTTCTACCACTTAATTTCGGCTCCCTCCACTCGAACCTTTCCGCTTTGTCTTTTTCTATTCTTCCTTTTACCTTCCTTCCGAGTTTCGTCCCTTTTTCTTGTATCGTTCGAGTCTTTTGGGACCATCCTGGACCACCGCGAGGTTATTTTACTCGGGAACGAATTCGAATTCCTTTTGAGTTCTGGTATCTCTTTGTACTGGTATATTGCGAGCAGCTACATCGATCTAAACGAGAAACCGAGGACGGATGTTGCAGGGTACAATTTTGATAATGAAGAAAAGAGAATTGAACGAACAAATCATTCGATTAAAAAAAAAAAAGAATCGGAGTGTTTGAAATTTGGAATAATCAAGAATGGTGTTTGGAGAAGTTAGGAATAATACCTTTATCTCCCTTTGTTCCATGAAAGTAACCAATTAGTAAGTAATATTCGTGTCCAGGAGCAAAAACTCTCTGAGCTATTGTGTGACTTTTTAAAAATCTCGCCAATTAGAAAGCAATTTTCCCCGGGAACACGCTGAGAATTTCCCTCTGGTATAACAGACCACTATATTTACCCCCATTTTATTCCACCCTTTCTTCGTGGCTAGTTATTTTTGCGTATTCACACTGGACGCTTTCATAATAAATATCTCGTCTTAAAATCTCTTAAGAATTTTCTCACCACTTTTACATAAGTATCTCATGCTTTTAACGAATTATCGTTAAAAGCCCTTTAATTTTTCTTCATTCAGAACAAGTGTACAATGACAGAAATCGTTCAATTAAGTCTTGAGAACGGAACAGTTAAATCACTCCTTCCTATTCAATTAAAGGACTAATTACCCCAGTGTACTAATTACTTCTCCAACTAAGCCTATTGCTCGGTAAGGTCAATATGAAACGGATCAATATTGGAAACAACAATAGCTCGTATAGCGATCCGATCGACATTGTTTCAGTGCGAACAACGGTAACGTTTGATCACCAGGAAAGGTGTTCTGTCTTTGACAAGTAACTCGACATTGGCAACACCAGTCAGGAATGCACATACCTAACTAACTGGTTAGTTTGAAGCATCATCGATGTAATGACAATTTTGTATCATTACGTGACGTGTCGGAGAGCAGAAATTAACCGATCGCCGAAAGCTGTGCTAAATAATTAAACGCGTTTGATTTCCACTGGCAAAGGGAACTAATAACTAATAATTTTACAAATTTTGGATCCTATTTCCGTTGCAAAACAAATACTGCCTTTTTAATTTTTACATATCATTATATGATAATCATTTAATGATTTTTCGTCATTTTATAATTAAAAAAATTTCAAACTTTGAAATCCACTATAATTTTGTAAATTTTCGATTCAACTGTTATTTGAAACTGTTCAAATCATTAAATTATTAAAATATGTATCTTTTCGATATTTGTACTAAAATATTATTCAGTTTCATTTAGAATTTTCAATTTTTGAACAAAGTATATTAATCAAAAGGACCCTCAATGATTTGAGAGCCTCGGGAACCAAAATTCTTAATTTGATCCTGGCTGAAACTGGCGAAATGATTATTTAGATAAATTTTAATTTTCTAATTAAAAAATCGCGTAATATCGGTCGGAACATTCTCTAACGTGTTAATCAGTAATCGCGGAGGAATCCCCGCAATTTTCGTCGGATTTTATGAGCCTTTTTCTTGCCGGTAGCCTTTTATGCTAAACGCTCGGTTCATTTGAATGTCGCTAATGCGAAAAACCGATGCATACTAATAGAGACCGCTTTCGCCCCCCTTCCTTCTCACCCTTCGCGTCTCGGGCACATCGAAATCACCCTGGCTAGTTTCCGTGCACGTGTTAGTAGCCGGGTTGCACGCGAGTTTACACAGTGGCCGGCCATTTCTCCGCCGGCTCTTTATGTCATATGCATACATTAAACTCGATGCACGGAAGAAGATGTCCGGTTAAATTGAAGGTATCTGGATGTTTGCACGATTTTCCGGGTGAATCGTCAGCTTTTATCAGATTGACACCGAAAATAAATGAAATACACTTACTGTATAAGCGGATTGTGCCATCAGTTTCTCCACGGGGATTTTTAGCTACACATTTGTAGCTTCCGTAGTCTTCTTCCTGAAAAATTTAATTATTTGATATTTTAGATTTGAAAAATAGCATCATTCAGGCACACAGAAAAATCAGAAAGATTACAGATGTAACAATCGCGAAAAGAAATACCGGAAACCGGCAAGCTGTTAATGTGCATGTTTCTTGTTCCACTTTTTTCCAAGGACCGGAAACACGGAGGAAGATAGAGAATTGGTGCGGGACTTATTCTCGATGGTTGAACGTACAGGAAAAAACAAGTGACAGGGGAAAAAATTAAACAGTGTAACGAGGTTATCTTCCTGCGAGCTTGCTTCCTTCCCCAAACTCAATGATGCACAATTCTCTGTTTTATCTACACGTTGCATTTTTATTTTTAAAACAAATCAATTTCTAATCAAGGCACAAAAAAATAGAATAAATAATTCTCAATTAATTAGGTCAAAAAGCAATTATAAAGCGTGCAAGGAAGATAATGAAAAATATTTCTAGTTGGAAGAACACGGGAGGATATTTGCATAAAGAAAAAAAACCGCAATGAGATACGTGCAAGCTTGAAATAAAAAATATAAAATTACGGACTTACCTGGAGATCGTATATAGTGAGGGTCATGTGCGTCTTATAAGAAGGTTTCTCCGGTGTTGAGGTAGCTTTATACTTGCTACTTTCATGAATCATCACGCCATCTTCTCTGGTCCAGTAATTCAAAGAAGTCGGATGTGCCTCGGTGTGGCATTCCAACGTGACGGCGTAACCCAAGGGTGCGCCGACCAATTGATGCGGTATCCAGAGCATAGGGGGAACTGCAACGAGAAAAGTGATTGATTGGCTCATAAATGTTCCAATTACTAGCGATACAAGCAGTGAACACCGATCGATAACTGCTCCTCGTCTATAAATCTCGGCCAATGTTTGGCGAACACACGCCTCGCCGGTTCTACAAAGCGATGATAGGCTCAATCGAAATATTTGTTTACCCATCGAATAAGTGCGCTAATATATCTGTTTCGTAAAATCACTAAAACACACAGTGTCAAAATTTTTATCTTTTTTTTATATTCCATTTTTAACCTATGAAAGTTTTTATTTAACTTTTTAACGGGGGATGACGAATTAACTCGTCACAATACCTTTGACAGAATGCGTTTTTGGTGAATTAGATTCTCAAATAAAAGGTTAAAAATTTAACGGTGGAAAGGCGCTCACTTAAATATAAATTCACGAAGAAATAACTTACGAAAGAAACTTAATTTTGAACAGTTTCCGTTCCATAGTTTTCCTCCGGCAAACTCTTTTCCTCCTAACGAGCGCTAAATAATCTCGCGAGTTTTGATTTACGTCCTCGATGTCGGCCCAATTAAGCGCAAATTACAGTCAAGATGCTCGATTAAAGACAAGCAGGCGAAACAACGGCGCTTTAAAAGCCGAGTTTCGTTTCAAAACAACTGTGTACCTTCGTCGTGAACGTGGCTTGCTACCGCGTAAAGAATGAAGACGAATGCCAGCGATATTTTATGGAAATTCGATAAAGTTCCTTGAATTAAAGGAACAAAAGGAAGAGGGCAATTTTTTTTTTACTGCTTTACAACCCCTCGCGTGATCGATTGGTGTTTCGAATAGCATACGATCAGCGGAAAATCTGTATGTGTCGCAAGAACGAATTAAATTGCAGCTGTGGAAAATTGAATCTTAAATAAACAAAAAAAAATTCTAGTTAAAAATCTAGGTCATTTCTGGAACGATAAATGACTGTAATTACGTGTGGAAATTTTCAATATTTTTTAACTGCAAAATGTAACACCGAACATTGGGTAATGTAAAAGAAAAATATCTGATTTTATTATCGACCCTATAAGAAGAGCGATGCAGAAGCACGTAGATAGTAAGGAGCTTTAAAATTTAAATAAAGATTCTCCGTCGAATGGTTTCAGGAAGCAACTTTCACCCTTCTCATTCCAGGGGGAATTACATGGGCTCCCTATCTCGTTGCCTCCAACAGCGACCAGGAAGCTTGATTTTCTTGATCCTTTAAGATTCTTCCGAACATGTTTTATTTAGAGACCGTGAAAGCTTATCTTTGATGTCGAGAGATACATGGTAAATTATTTATGCTGTTAGACATATTTTAATTTCCTTGCGTCACCACTTAAACGTTCCGTTTTAATTGAATCTCTCAATAAAGATAAAGTAAAACAATTTATTCATGTCAATGAAAAGGTGCTGATGGCGTGAAAACAAATATCACAATTTAAACGAGAGCGTATTCGACACAGGGAATGGAAGTGGAAAAAAAGGAAGAAGAAAAGTGATACAGCGTGGCAAGTGGATGTAAATTACCTGAAAATTTAAATAAACATCCTCCTTGAATTGCTTCGCAGAACAAAGTGCATTCCTTTGAACCCTCTTCCTTTTTATCTCACCGCTTCCATTGATTTTCCCCACTCTGTTAAAATTGCTTTCATTTTCCACTGTCTTCGAACGCTAAACAAGTGTCTAACACACTTCTTTTTTCAGAAACACCGTATTCTTTATATATGTGCAAAACAGGATACATCCTTCGCAGTTTGTGTCAATGAATTTAATAGTCAAACGCCGGCGCTCTAGTTTCACTAGATTTCCCGGAAATTTGTTTTCGCGATGCTTCTGTTTGTTGAATGAAACTGAAACACGAGTATATCCGAGGAACAACGCGTTTCCACTATATATTTTGCGAGAAAATGTAGAAATATCCAAACGTCCTCCGATCCGATATAAATTGGATAAACTCTCCTCGTAGATCTCCTCTCAGATCTCTTTTTCCATAGATTTTTGTCACGCGATGGAGAGTTTATTTTATACATCATTTGTTTTTATTGGTATTGGGTTAAAATGTAGCGAATAATATTTAGAGGTACACGGGTACCCGAGCCGTGGTCGGGTCCCGAGGATAGTTCAAGTTCCGAGCTGATATTCGGCTCCCGAAATTGCGGGTACCCGAAGAAATTTTCGAGTAGCCACACGTCCCTAGTTAAAATGCAACGAATAACATTCCTTCCAGGCAATCAAGGTAAGTAACGAGTCGGTTCGCAGAAGTCCAAACGAGATTATTTGAAAAAGAAGAGGCACAGATTAAACACGAATTTCGTGTTCCAGCTTTCAGGAATTGTTCACACGAACGTATTATCCAAGGCAATTCCCAAGATATTCAAACGATCTCACGTGTAAATATAGAGAACGATGTAGCGAAACGTGTTCTCCATTTATCCTCAATTAGAGATGCCTTTGCTACGAGATTTTAATCCCTACAGTTTCCACTATCATCCCCTTTCAACCTCTCCCCCTTTTTTTGTCCGATCTTGTTTCACCAATCGAATATTGCGAAGAGCTTTTTTACCTCGACAACAGAGAAAAGATCTGTAACCGGTGATAATTTAAGGTATTCCACGAATATAACGTACGGCCAGGGTGTTCCGGTTTTCAATGGTAGAGAAAACAAAGTTTACCGAACGAGTCCACATCGGTTTCATCTGGTGGCTTCTTTGAGCTGGAACCCCGGTAAATAAGGACTCGATTAAATTCTACTCTACCCATCGATTGTTCCTGTGGAATGACCACGAGATTCTCCATCCTCTACTGTTCTCGAAGGGAATGTTCTTTGCCACCTCTTTCCAAGTATTCATACAGAAATAAATTGAACTGAATTTATTTTATTGAATCTAATTATGTAGATAATTGAAGGACAGAAAATGTAAGAGCAATTGCCTTGAAATGAAAATACGATAGAATTGTATTAAAATTTAATCATTAAATCAACGTACATGGTGACATCCTCAATGAAAATCCAATTCCTTTCAATAGTGCTATTTCAGTTTAATGGTAACAGTCCATTGTTAGTTTTTATTATTTCTACTTAGTTATTCAATTCTAGTGTTTTATTTATGTGACTGTCTGGAAAATTAAATTATATAATTATATAAATATTTATTCTTTACCGGACAGACGAATTTTAATAGCCGAGTTGGAATTTATTTGATAATCAATAGTCGCATCCTCCCCTGAACAGTGATTCAGTGATATAATAGAAATAAACGCGTCGTCGCAGTTTTCATTGACCTATACTACTGATTTTCAAACCCGTTTCACTATTTTTAATTATTCACGACAGAAAAGTATCTCAAAATGGCACTTGTGATTCATGGATATTCCTAATACAAAATGGCTGTTGTTTTGTTGAAAAAAAAAAAAAAAAAATGAAAAACATTTGTTTTTGCAAACATAACCAGAAAACGACATGGTTGGGGATTGCTAGGATCGTCAAGGAAGCTGCCCGATTTTCCGGGACATCCTTGTGAGAGTGTCCTAGCACGTAATACAGGCTCGTGAATTACTTTGGATTCCAGGGGAAGCTTTCCACCCCTTGCTCCATCGTTTCTACAGCATCCCGGGTTTCCCGATGCCGGCCGACGAGGGAGGCGCTGTCTTCGGATAGCGCAAAGGATATCCGACACCTTCTTAAAATGCAAAACATTCCGTCTGAGAGTGAGAAGGGAGCAGAAAGGTTCAGCGAGCTAGCTGAAGAGGGGTGGAGGGTTTCTGATGCCTTGGATCCTTATTGCAAGGACGAGGCTTGGTATACGAAACCTTTCGACGGGCGTTACCGCTTCGATGTTCCACACCCTGACGTCCACCCTCTTCAACAACCCCCTTATTTTATCCTGTCTCTCGCATACGATACCGAAAAAGAAGAAACGAATCAAGCTATGCAGCTGTTTGCGCTGTTTTCTCCTAGCTATACAACGAAACCTGATTTTTTTCCTTCTTTTTTCTTATTTATTTTTATTCAATTCACGGCAATTCTATAATTCTGCAAGAGGTAAATAGATTTCATAATTCCCACGTAGTTTCAACTTTGTTCTTGCTTCGTAGCTTTAATTAGTATTCAACCGCGAACAGTTACACAATATTAAATTGACGTGCAACTAATGGAAACGCATTTTCTCGGCGCGCAAATCACGCTGACGACAAAAAGAATAATTGCTAAACATTCTGCGTGCCAAGGGAAACGTTCCAAGCAACACGGACCGCAACATCTCCTGGCAAGTCGTTATACAACGAAATTAACCCCCGAACCGGCAGCCCCATAAAATTTGCGGTCGGTATAATTCGTACTTATGTACTCAGCTAGTCTCGTAAATTTTCCTTTAGATTTTATGAAAACACCAAATATTTGTAAGTAGTAAAGGATATTCTGATGATGCGCCATGATTATTAGGAGTATGCGGGTAATCGAAAATTGGGGTTGACTTCGGGGCGGAAATTTCTTTTTGGGGTTCGGGCAGGTTCCTGAAAGCCAGCACATAAATTTGCTCGGGTACCCGCACACCCCTAACAATTATCAAACTGATTATGTATTTGTATATCATAAATTGAATTCGGTTTATAGAGAGATAATTTCATAATACTGATTATCATAACATTTGTTGACACGAATAATTTATTTAATCAAACCGATTATGGATGAGTAAATATACCTAATTATCTGTCAAATGTAAAATAACAAATTAATGGTAGAGGAATGAATACAATTTACCCAAAATATTTTTGAAAGTTCATTTAATAAAAATCAAGCAATTTCCTAAAATTACTCTGTCAGAGGCGTTTATAAACAAAGAAGAGCTCTTTTCACTTAATTGGATTTCAGTCGTCACGTATTATGCTAAACGTATTACGCGTCTGCTGTTTCAGCGACGATATATCAGCGGCATAATTACTAGCGAAATATCCTTCCATCGATGCTAAATTTCTTCCCGTGACTATTTTGTTCGCATCCGGAATTCATTGCACGCAATTGATTACCGTGCCACGCGATAAACTGTCGCGTCCACGATAGATCTGTATTCGCAGTGTATAAACAGAAACTTTCGTTAATACGATTCGCGATAAATGGGAGTACAGAGGATTGCGTGGGCGTAATACGCGGCGGTATACTCTATGGATAATGTCGATTAAATTTTCGGCAATTACGTTGTTCAGTTTCGCTCACGCACACCCACGTGCTGCGAAATCCACGTTTATACAAACAGTTTGCAAACCTGTTTTGGTCAACGGAGTTAAATGCTTCGAGGTTGATTCGCGTGTCTCCGCTAACTTTCTGCGTATACATAGTTTCCCGCCTTCAAGTGAATTCGCAGTCAGGATTCCGGTGCACCAAAACGGAGTTTCTAACTTTGATACAAAGCTTTCGAATATAATAAAAAACAAACGAATTTTCAAATTTTATGGAATTGATAGAAGGACACCGAGTAGTATACCTATATCGTTGGAGGATTCACGCGTCATGTACGAAACAGTTGCCGTAAAGAAGAGCGCAGTAACGGGAAACGGATGTTGATCCAGTGGCGAACGCGGATCGAGGGTAAGTGCATTATCGCGCGACGCCTCTGATGCATTCCCACGGGAATCGGGCACGACCCCGAGGGAAGCCGTAATTCGCGGACTTTAGGAAAAGTAGCTATTTCGTGAATCCGAGGGCGACCGTTACGAGCATATACGGGAAATCGCGGGTATTTGCTCGATCAGATTGTCTGGCGCGGACAGAAACAGCGGCCATTACGTTTAACGAGATGGACGTCGGGGAACGATAAGCAAACAGCTGTTTAGCAACTGTGCGATAACGGCATTGCCGTTGACCTTGCCCTTTACTTAATACCTTCCTCCGCAAATGGTCCATCTCGAAAGAACTCTGATCATTTTTGTGATCCAATGGATTTACCGACTACTTTGGATCGGGTAGATTATTTCGGTCAACTCGAGATTTCCGAAATCTAAAGAACCGTGCTGTTCGGGACGAACTTTAAAATAATTCCTGATCCGATTCGATTATCGGGAACCGGATATCTTCGGGTGCTCGCAAACCTTTATTAAATGAAATGTAACGATGAACGGAGCACGGGTAAAACAGCGTTGCATAGGGTCAACTGCATTAACCGGCGTGAAGGTGGTTCGCGAGAGAACGCGTGGAAAGCGTTATCAGCCGAAACACATTTTCCACGTGCGACTGCCCGCCATTTTTCACGGTTCGTTAGCCGGGAAATCGATTTATCACGGCTCGCAGGGAAACCGGCTCGTCGGTTTTCGAACACCCGGTTAGTCTCGCTTTTTTTCCACTTTATTGGCCCTCCTCTCCTCCTCTCTCTGCCCCTGTTGCTCGCGATCGCTCGAATTACCACGGCTCGTCTTGTGATTTCTAACGAGAATAGTCTGTCTCTGATTAGGAGTACCTTGAACTTTCCAAGGGCTGAACCGGAAGGAAAAGAAAATTGACGTTAATGCACCCTGAGTACCTTCTGTCGATTAGCTTCGACGATTCGCTCGAAAGAAGACTTCCGTTATCTTCGAATCACACTGATTATGATTATTTTCCATGAAAGATAAAATAAAATTAAAATATCTAAAATCTATCATTTTGATTATATCATATGAGATTCTTAGATAGTGAAATTTCTTCGAACAATTACACTTGCCGCGCTTCTTGACCCGTCGCCATTCAGTGGATCGTAAGGGTACGATTCTCGGCGCAATTTAACGCTTCGTTGGAAGCGTGCCGAACGCGTGGTCCTCTCGCGCGATCAGGCGTGAACCTCGTTTTCAGGGCTTGGAATTCAGCATCCGGTAATGCGTGCTCTAAGACCGGGTCTTAACCGTCTCCGGTTTGGATCTTGCTTCGATTTACGGTAATTCGGTTGGTATTCCTTCCCTCGGATGTCAAACGACCCATGAATAGAGCGGGAGAAGTCGAAAGGACGAGGAGAGGGTGGAAGAGGATTGACGATGAAGTGTGACCCTCCAAAGCTATAGAAATCTGAGCTTTGCATACCTCAGAATCATTTTGACCCCGCTCAACAATAATGTAAAATCAAATTTATAGCGCATCGTGTAAATAATAGAACGTTTTCTAGACGCGTTCATTATCCCTAACACGTCAGTCGGAGAGGAGTTTGATCCTTCCGGTACATATTATTCCGTCTTGCTGAGATTGATGCGTAGAGACGCGTTCCGGTAGCAAGTTGCCGCCAGCTGTCGTTACTAATCGTAAGACAGTTTGTACCAGTCAAGTTTCATCGCGGAGTTAAGTTAGTTTGGTCGGAGCTGCCTGTTGGTGTTTCCTCGACACGTGGCAAATTGTAATCCCGATCCTACCGAAATCGTTCATTCATACAATTTAATCCGTGGAACGTAGATTTTGTTTCTCATCGGATACCTATTCTTCTGCTCAACATTTCTCACGTTTCTTATCCTTTCTCTAGCGTCGACCCTCGTCCCTTTCGTTTCTCTCTTAAAGACACATTTCCTCCTTCGGGATCAGACATTTTCTCGGCTCGAGTCCCGAGGAAATCCCCGAGGATTCGCTCTTTAGGTACCTTTTCGTTAACTCCGTTAAGGTGTTTCCATCTCTCCTCCACCGTGATCGAGGAAAAATGGAGTAAAGGAGAAGTCTAATCGATCCTCCTCGAGCTACCGGTCCGATTCGTTTCGTTCTCTTTGGTTCACCACGCGACTCCATGCTAATATCACCGAGGATCCATCGTCCCCTTTTACTCTCGATCTGGTTCATTTTTCTTTGAAGAAACGAACCACGTGTCCTTTGATCCTCGCACAACCCCGAGGCCAACCGGCCGTCAAGTTCAAACTGAAACGACGGGATTACGCGACAGACTATCTTACCCCCGAGTGCTTTCCAAAGGGAGACTGCGTACCTTGAAGAGACCGCAAACTTGCCTATCTTTCTGAAGGACTTTCTCGAGGATGACTTTGAGACAGGCCGGGTAATGGGCTGCGCCGCGCCGCGCCGCCTCGCTTCGAGTAGTCCTTCGTTTTCTTTCGAGATGATTGAAACACGCTCGTTTATGTTTTCACGAAATTGTTTCTTCGAGATCGGTTAGACGAATTTTAATGACATTAAGAGACCGTTACGCTAATTTTTCAGTCTAGAAATTTAAAACAGACGAAAAATCGTGTCGAACAGGAAACGGACAGGAAAAGGGACAGAGGTTCGTGGCCGGAATCGCGAGGGATGAAGGACAATGGAAAGGGAAAAATCGAAACGAGGAGAGGAAAGGGTGGCTCGAAGCGAGAGAAACTCATTTCGGTACACAGAAGGTGCTTCTGCGGAGAAACGATTACCCAAGAACCAGGAAGAATGATGAAGAAGAGAGACGTATAGAAAAATAGAAAAACTGAGAAAGAGAGAGACCGAAAGAGAGGAGATCAGGTTGCAGTAAAGCGAGGTGAGTCAGAAGAGAGGCATTGTCGCATTAACATTCCTTTCGTGTGAAGAGGGTGCACAGAGGGAGGGTAGAGCGGTTAGGGTGGGATTTGATTATGGAGGGTTGCTAGTAGCCCTCCGGGAGGACTGGGATTAGGGGGTAGCGTCACTGGGGAAGGGGTTTAGCAGAGATAGAAATAGGGGGAGGATACGGGAATTAAACTGTGTCTTCCCTTCGATCTGTAAGTCCACGAAAAAAAGGGGGTGAAATAAAAATTTACAATCGCAAAAAATTGTAGATACCATAAAAGAAGAATAACATCCACTCTAATCATAATAAAAGTAACACAGTGCAACGGAGTGCATTAGTATGCAACGAAAGTAGAGATAGTGAGCTTCGAAAAATGGGATGTTAATTTGTTAGATTACTCTGGGCAGTGAGAAAGCATGCCTTTAAGTGTCCTCCAGCTCTCGGCAAACGGTGCTATTTGTAACTGGAACTCCACTTCTGAGGAATATAGTAATTCAGTGATACAATGGAAATACGGTGCGTCGTCGCACCTTTCGTTGACCTATACTACTGACTTCCGGATATTCTACTGTTTTTAATTATTCATGACAGAAAAGTATCTCAAAATATCACTTGTGATACATCAATTTAAAGTCTAAAATCTAAGGAAAATTACTATATGAACGTTTTATGGATATGGTTACTGATATTCAGAAATTTGGATAATCTATTCGAATCTCCCTAACAACTGGATTGAAGAAGTACGAAATGAATTTAGATTAATTAAAAATTGCACGGAAATATTTTTAAATAAATCCTCTTCTGAAAGGGATAATAACAAAACTTGCCATGGATTTTGGTATTTCGTTGGTAATATTTGCCCATGAAAGCTCGTTATTACACAGCTGACATTCTTCGAAAAGCAGATGGAACGTCAATCACGAGGAACGCGTTGAATCAGCGACAGTTTATGCGAAGGCCTGGCTTACACGTACGAGCAAACTTTCATCCAGGAAATTGGAAGATAGACATCTGTCGACGGTGACCATTGTACGCGCCGATTGGATTTTCAGCCTTAAAACGCTTCGCGAATTAAACCGTGTCCCGGATCTTTCGTCGCTGATAAATCCGTGACTCTGCCAGAATGTACATTCGTTATCAGGAAAATCGATCGGATTACCATTAAACATGCGACTACGTGTTATCGTTTTTTTTTTTTGCGTATGCTCTATTTTCTCAAAAACATCACAAAATCATTTGCTATCAAATTTCGGATTAAATCCATCAATTCGTCTCTGACAGCATTCGAACCAAAATTAATTTTCTTCGTTCGAATTTTAATATAAAACATCCTTGATATCTTTTATTTTTCGGTGCAGCCATTTGCATCCGCTGGAAAATTTCCATTAAACCGATTAAGCCACCCTCCGAACGTAACGGTTTTCATCGTTCTAATCGCGGCGGGGTTGAAATGGAGAAAATTTCGAACGATTTGGCTAACGCAACCATAAAAGCAGGGGTAGGCGTATATCGGGGCGAGGAAATGGACAAATTGGGGCGATCATCCGAGGGGTCGGGGGAGACGGTGTAATACATTTCGGAAATTGCAGATGATACCCTCTCGTGCCGACGGTGACCACGCGTTGCATTTCGCTCGTCGAACCTAACCGGACGATTCGAACGACAAATCGTCCCTATTCTCGCTTCCTACATGTATGCTCCTCGAATACGTCGGATTCCAACGAGTCGAACGATGCCGCTCGTTAACCGATATGCGAGTTTTCGTGCGATCAAAACAACCCTTGTTACCGAGATACGCGCAAGATAAAATATTTACCGCGGAATTTTGTTGCAAGTAATGAGAACCAGAGGGATGATTTGCAGTGCGTAATCGGTTGAAACGCAAGCTCGTTCAATTAAGGCGATACCATGCTCCAAAACACCATGATACTGCAAACGCACATATTCCCGCATCTCTATTGATAATTCGCATATCAGACTGCTCGCACGAAATAACTCAGACTACTATCAAGCCTGGCAAACGCATAATTGGTGTATCGTGTTTGGCTCGATTATGCCATTCCAAAAATTAAACATTCCTAGTCAGGAGATATGCGAACGTGGACGGAAAGCACAATACGCAGTGAAAATATTAATGGTCAGTTATTAAAACGACGAAACGTAACAATAACGCTGGAGATTCAACAGTAATACCAGCGCGAAGTCGAGCAATAATTCTTTTGTTGATATTCCAATTTCCACCGCATTGGTTTAGCAAGCTGTTCCCATTTTCTTTGTGGATTTTAATAAAATGCTTCGCGTAGCCGGCGTACCTCTGAATTGATTCTGTTTCACTTTTTTTTTTCTTTTTTTCATTTTTCGTGCCTCCACGTGCGATAATTGAATCGATCAACAATGCACCATTATCAGTGGAAAATAGTAACGTGATTATTGAGCAATAATTGGAGAAGTTAATTGATTTTCAGCGAATGATTGTGATAAAAAGCGCGACGAAATGGAACAAAAATTCACCTACAGATGGAAATTCAGTATTTTGTGAAATTGTTATTAATTAAATTATTTTATAGAATAATTCTGATGCTATGTTCGCAACGTAAGGTGGGAAAGGGTTGAAATGAAAAATCATTTTATCCAACGGGTAATACTGGTCCGCTGTTTGCGAGCTCTAAAGATTTCGTGGACGGTGAAACGACACGAAATACAGGAAGCCGTGCACGACCAGGAATTTCGTATTCGACGGCGGTCGTGGTATAAAGTCATAAGGGTGTAGGGACACGAATATAACTGTTTATATGCATATGCCTCTGCCAGGCTTTCTCGTTACGTAAGCATATTGCGTAGCAGCTCGGGCCCTTTGGATAAAAAGAAGCCCGAAAGAGGAGCCGAAACGGCTCCTTAAAATGAAGTACTTTTCTCAGAAAAACGCGTTCCTCCTTCGAGAGAGAAAAACGTCTGGAAGATTGCCTTGCTCCTGCTTGATCGTCTCGCAATCAGCTCTTTATAACTTGATACCAGTTGTTAAATTCCAAAACTTTTGTTATTTTTTATGAAGCTCGAATTTCGTTCAGTTCCAACACATTTGTTGTGGAAATAGTTAAATATAAATTAATTGAATTACCATCATTTATTCACCGTTATCAAACGGTGGCATAAACAATTCATCAGTCTTATTAAAGTTTCACAAATAAACTGATTATGATACAAAATCAATAACAGAGATTGAATTTATATGTAGGGTGAGTCGCTTAACTCGATCACCAGAATTGTCTCTGTTATTTATCTCAATAATAATTTTTTTTTTGCAACCTAAAGACTTTTATAAATTTTAAGATCAACTCTAATTTCGTAACACTGATTGATGATGAAATTATTCATTTTTTGACTCGATAATTAAAATATTTCCCCGTGTCTTATGTCTAGCAGTGTCTAAACTTTTAAATTTGACTTTTACGATACAACCTTAAGATGGTCAAATTAAGTAACCCACACTGTATACAATTTATTGAAAAGAAATAAAAATAGAAGCATCGTAAAAAGGTGTAACGAACGAAAAATTTCACGGTCCTGCAAAACTCCCGAACAACGCGGCATAAATATTTATGTCGTTTTCTCCCCGTGTCCAACATGTGTTCACCCTTTTCCAGCAGACTTCCGACAGACCGTGTCCCCCGTGAAATAACCTAATGAAACTTTTTTAATGTACCCACACGAGTACACCTGACTCCACGCAACACACGTCCCTTCTTAAAGCCTCACAGATGTCAACGGGGGGGTTGTAGTAGAGGGTAAAATCGAAAGGTAGTCCAACTTTTTCATTCTGCGTGCGTATCGGTTGTTCAGTTTTGTAGCTACGATGAAAGGGCGTAAAGTCGGGAGTCAAGGGTGCGCTTTACGAGGGATGCATTAATTCGAAAGTTTAAAGAAACGTGTTCTTGATTTATGCTACCATCTATGCCTTGCTAACTTGTGGTCTTGTCTTTATGAAATGAATTTTAGTTTATTCATTATTAACTTTTAGTTATTGCAATTTAACTCCATATGATGCACCAGATATTGTGCGTTCAGTAGATGTGTACGAGTACTGGATACTGGGATCGGATAGGATTGAGTGGGGTCAGAAAATCAAAAATTTCGAGTTTCTGATAGTCGGATCGGGTTCTCGCACACCTCTAGTCACAAAAATTTCAAATCGCGGTACCAGATTGCGGAGTAGAGTATTAAGTCGTTATTGTCTCGGTCGCGTTTGCGGAAGCTTTACAATTAAAACGCCGTTTGCTTTACGATTCATTGGATGACTGATAACCGCGCTGCTTTACAGACTCCGGAATAGCTCGATTCATTGCGAAAGTATTACGACTATCCGGCCATTAAATTCACGCTCTCCGGTAGCTACCGTTAAACGCGACCAATTTGTGCAAAATATGAGAATTCTACAACCATAAAAAGAAAAGAAGTTGATGGAAATCCGAGATTCGTCGGAAAATGTTTAAAATACATAAGCTTAAACACCGGGACGACATGAAAGTTGAATGATGCGTCGGTGGATGAAAGAAAAAAGGGGTGAAATGTAAAGTACATAGAATATATAGCTTAAGCCAACCAGAAAGAGAGAGAGAGAGAGAAACGTGCACCGTAGGAAAAGCAAAATCCTAAGCTATTCTCAGAGATTCAGAATGAAATTGGATATATCAAGGAGGACAGCGAGGAAGACAGAGAAGACAGTCTCACAGTCCTGTCACGAAAGTTTCCGGAAATTTTCTCTGCATACGTCGTATCGTTTCCGGCTGGCCAATCACGATATTCTTTTCGCCAACTTGTTCCTGACGCGTTGACTTACTCCCTTATTTAACAAAGAAGATTATCCTCTGACAAGTGTTCCCTACAAATCTCGGAAAAAGTATTTTTATTTCATTTGTGTCCGAAGCTGCTTTATAAACAAATCGCCGCGATATTTCTCTATGTAAAACGGTAACCACAAATCAAAGCTCACGTTTTCGCGGGAAGCTTAAATAAATCCTATGCAAAGCAAAAGAAATGCGTCTCGCTGGGGAACGATCATAAAAATCCTTCTTCTCGTCACATCGGGACGAATTCTTTCGGTTTAAATTCTAACTGTGCGGGAGGCAACGTGACCGCGTTGGCTTGAAGAAACAAATGAAAAGTCCGTCGCTCGGACCCGGGGAGCAGGGCAAAAAGAAAATAGGGACGCAAATGCGAGGATAGAAAGAAAATAGTGGCACGTGATCCCTCGTCGTTCATCCGCGAAGGAAAGCAAGGCTTTTCTTCACCGTTCTATGGTAATTTTATGGTGTCTTACGCGGGCATCAACGCCAGGGACCAGAGGGACCCCTAGTGCACTCGGGATCCTGATAAAAAGCCGATTGCTGGCCAGCGAGAGCCGCTTTTCTACGCGACGACGTATTTCCTCGGCTTCATTCGTCTATTTCTTCCTTCAACGAACGGCAAAATCTCGGATTTTCTTATGGAGTATTCTTACGTGCCGCGATTTTGAAACAGGCTGGTTCAGTGAAAATTCTCTTCGTCCACTTTGTTTCCGGTACGAAGTAACGCGACGCGTCAAAAATAAAACGAACAAGCCCTACCGACTTTTATACTCTCACAGGGAAAGGCACAGAAGTGTCCCTTTCCAATTTTGATGGAACTTCGTACAATTATTAAGCATTATATCGACTGAGACGCGACTTTAAGGAATGAAAGTAACTCTCAAAATTTTGACCTAAGATTCTTGAATTTTGGTGTCGATGGTACGCATTTTTAAATAAGTTGAGAACCTCTGTCTTAGACCATTTGCCGAGATAGTAAACGCTCCTATTTACTAGCTAATAGAAAAGTCAACGAACTTCCAGGAAACTATCTAGCGGGTCGCCCGGATCCCCGAAAGTCGGCCAGCCCGACTCGATAATCCGAATCTCGTGTTTCCTTCCGATTCATTCGTCTACGTCTGTTGCAGAGACGGATGACATCCCAGCGAGACAATAGATACGTGCCGGGCATGCGAAACTTTCCTTTTGTTCCGCCGGCCCGACGATTCTTACGCGGTGACGCCGCCACGACTTCGACTGCACACCTGCGCCCGCTACAGGAAAACTTTCACCCCTTTCCCACTCCCTCCGAAGTGTCACATCGCTGCTCTAGTTTAACGTCTGACCATTTTTGATCCCAAAAATTCCGCGAAAATAGACCGTTTAATTTGTATCAATTACATTAATTAAATTATTTTCTAAAATGATTTCAGTCGATAGCAAACTTTCATAAGTCGTCATCGGCACTTAATTAAAATTTCAAATATCGAGGGAACGTATAGTTAATAAAAAAAAAACGGTTAATATTGAAATTACTTCAACGTTTAACTATTTCTGGAATAATTTCCCTTTTTCCAAGGAATGATTGACAGTAGAAATTAAATTCACGAACGTTTGCAATATTTGCTAACAATTTTAAATTTTTCTCCAGCGAAATCGATTAAACTTTAGCGGAAAATCACCTATGTACGTAACGGCGAATAGGTGGGAAGCTGCTCGCTGTCTGTGACACGTCGCCAACATCGTGGCAAGGATGCCAGGCTCGTTGATGCAATTGTAGCTGCACTTTATGCCGGCCACCATTGGAAGCCGATGCACGCCGCCGTTAAAGGGTGTAACGAGTCCTCGTGCATCGCGACAATTACACGAGGCTCGCGTGCACGCGCGGAAAGCACGCGTGGATTGCGTTATGACATGATTATTGTACGCCATCCCCGACGGCGATACAGCGTAACATCGTGACAATACAGCCTACAGCGATATGTCACACCGTGTGTCTACTCCATACGCAATTACAGCGCGTTACACTTCGTCCATGTGTATAAAGGGGCACATTAAACTCTACTGTATCGTTAGAAGATAAGAGAAAGAAATGCTTGAAACTTACGTTCCCACAATTATTATGGTGTCTTCTGACCCAGTTGCGGAGCAATACATCAACCCACACCGTCTGTTGCATGTTCTTTGCGCCAAGAAAAGAAAGAAACAGAAAAACGAAGGGAAATAGCGAATAGAGAAGCACACTTTCAGAATACACACGGAATAATCCTGGAACCTTTGTGCTCCACTCTTCATGGGTCACTACGGACCATGAAGAGGTTTGTATTCTCAACTTAGCTACCTTAGCTATCTCGGGCTTTTTCCTTCTCAAAGAGTATTCTTTGCATACTTTTATATACGAGCAAATATTTTTTGGAAGAAATAAATCTCCGTGTTTATTTATATTCTTAGAGCGATGATTCATTTTGGAAGAAATTTGCATAAAAATGCGGGTAAAGATTCGAATATAAAGATTCAGTTATATCCAATTATATGTACGATAACGTATGAAAACACTTTCAAATTAAAAAATTTAAGATCATTCCTTGAATGTAATGTCAGCTCCCGAATTGAGTTTTGAATCTCTAGTCGAATCCGGATACTAAAGCAAGTTCGAATCCCGAAATTAGAGGTAACCATAGAAATTTATGTGCTGCACGAACTTTCGTAGTTGCACTGAACCCGAGCCGATCATTACCCGACCCGATCCGAACGTCGGATACCCGCACAACGTCGGAGACCTAAAATTTTATAAATGATATCACTTCCTTTACGATTTTTTAAATCATTTTATCCTGTTTGCAGAAGCGTTGTTCCCTGCAAGACCAATTAACGTCGCTGTTTATAATAATCACGTCTTGTGATTAATTACGCTTGCGGCGAACACGTACACCGACGTAGAAACACGAACATTTTTCCATGTCTGACGTAAAATAGCGGCGGTAACGCAAAGTAGATAACGAGGTGGCCGGAGATACGTGCGAGAGCAGAACACGCGTGAAATAATTTCAAAAATCATACCTCGTCTGGTGTAAAAGGGGTAGAGATGTACATGGACGAAAACTTGTCGTACGGTTCACTATTTCTCATTACTTGGTGCTACGTGTTCTTGCAATTTTAATTTTTCGAAATTCATTTCAGAACGATAAAATAAATAATTGCAATCTCCATCGATGACCCACTTAATGGATTCTAAGCCTCGAAAATGACCCGGCAACGTGTTAAAACGTATCTTCCATTCAAGTATAAAATACTGCCTTTATGTATCAACATGATACGCGGAAAGGAAGGTATAAAGGCAGAACACGCGTTGAATAATCCTGGAAAGCCATCCCTCGCACCGATCCTCCGCGATGTCGAGCGGAGAGGAACGTACAGGTTCGCGTTGTGTCCCACGGGTCTCGTCAGCACGGTTCCCGTGATTTGTGAGACACGTGTCTACTCGTTTTTATTTATTCCTTTATTTATTCGAGGCCGTGCGCGAAATTCTCGCGACATCCTCGACGCGAAGAGCCCCGCCGCGAAGAGCTCCGACGCCCGGCGTCGTCGTGGCTGCGGTGAAAAGATAGTGCGTCTACTCGTGCCATGAGAACCGGTACGGATTCCGTGCTTTTATGGGGTCGTTGCTTGGCCAAGTGGAAGATATCGTGCACGATGAACAGGTTTCTACCAGCGAGCTGTACACTTGCTTCAAAGCAGATCGTCTTTCCTTTTCTTTCTTCGCGTTCGTTGGAAATGGAGCGGTACTTCCAATGGCAAACGTCGATACGCGGAAATGACCTGTCACTGTTGTTTCATGGGTTTACATTTTTTTTTCTTTTTAGGCTTGTCATATTTGTACTGCTGGATATAAGATGGGTCTTATAACGCTCAAGCCCTTTTTTGGTAAAATACTTGATTAGATTTTACATTATTTTCTACATACACTTTCTAAGTTTCATTGTTCTATCTCCGAAATTGACGAAGTTACAACAAATTTTGTGAATCAATATTGAGGAGTGTGTGGGTACCCCAAAAAAATAATAGATTTTTGCAACAACTTCGCTATATGTAAGAAATACTTAATAAAATTAACTTTAGTTACTGAAGCCTTCCTTGCATCCAACAGTATAATCAGACTAGGAAATCATACTTTTGATAATTTTGCACGATGCACAGATAAATTTCCTTTTATTTGAAATTTTTATGTTCAAAATTATCGGAAATTTGATCCGCTAATCCTGAAGTTCGTTTCCGATCGGATATCCTGGAAGCGGATTCTTGTGCACGAGGCTGCTTCAATTAGAATTTGAATTTTTCTCAACTAGAGTAACGAGAAAAAGTGGATGAGAATTATTGATCGAAAGAATATTTTTAATTTTAAACAACCGTTTTTGTTCTGTCACGATTGAAGGATTAATTAATATGGAGGTCAAATGTGAACGATTCCGCTTCCCGAAAAAGTGAAGAACATAAAAAAACAAATTGATCGCGATCAGCTTTTCGATTTATATTCAAATTCAAAGGCCGTCAACTTTTCCCCTACCACGGCCTTTCGCTTTTGCTCGAAACTTGAACGAAACTCGGCGAAGAAGGAGCATATTTCTTGTTCCACGATCGCGTAAATCTACCCTGTGGCAACAGTGTCATTTTTATCTTTATTATAGGAATACTGGAAATTTGCTGCGAGCTGTTTCAACGAAAAAGAAAAACAATATCTAACGATAGTCGATACGCGAAACCGTAAAAATTCAATGTATCCAAAAATTCATAGACGGAACGTATTTAAAAAAAGTAGAAAACAAAAGCTTCATTGGCACATCATCCCTCTTCTCTGTGTTCTTTTTTTCTCTCTTTCCACCCTCCAGCCGTGTGGCTCGAACAGGGATAGAATGCACTTGTTCTCGCGCGTTTTCAACGAAACAACAGAGTCGAGATCAAAAACATTGCCGCAGAGATCGCGGCACGTCTGTCCTCGTGTCGTTGCTTTCAGGGTTAAATATCTGAGAGCGAGCTTTCATTGTCGCCTGTTGCAGATTTAACGGCTCTCGCTTGAGGCTCGATTTCTTTTCGTTTCTCTTTTTCCATTCACCAAACGCAGCAGGTGGAAAGATTCATGAATGGCTTTTAACCCTTTCGCCGCAACAAATTTCATTTATCCACACTTATCCCACTTCTATTATAGAGAATCTCGGATGCTGTCCAAAATTACCCAAACCCCTTGAAAGCCTACCCTCAACGCAAACAGATAATTCATCCACATTAAACACCGTGGAAATGGGACGGTCCCTTTAAAAAAAGAAACGAGAATCCCGCCGCTAAAACCTTGTACACCGTGTTCCGCACGAAAATAATTCTCGCCTGGTGGCAGACAGCGTGTAAACACGTTTCCCGACGAAGTGAGGCAGGAAAAGCAGCCAGAGGCCGCCAATATTTCATCGTATCTCGCGACATTCGTTTATGAAAGCTCTTCTCCGTGGCTTTCGCGTAATGTTCCTTTTCCTTCGATGTAGCTTACAGAACGAACACCGGCCAACTTTTATTCAGACCTCCTCCGTTCGAGCGAAAACAATCGCCGCGATGTTCTCATTTTCTGTCCTCCCGTGTCGGACATTTATCTGTGATGACCTTTGTTCCTGATGAAACGTAACCACCCTCTTTAATTAGAACCAGGAGGGTCGCATCTTCGAAAGAGAAATTTTGGTCCACCCTTGAACCGAGTCCTGATAATTTGGACCGTGCCGGGACCTTCCGATTGATTTGTAAGCTACTTCTGGTTCTCGATGAAATTTTGATTATTTTCTGGTGATTGCATTTTGACACTTTAATGGAGGCGTATTTTGTGGAATTTACGACTCGTTTTGAGAGTTTTGTTAAAGGATTTCGTGTTTGATAGAGATTTTCACTAGTAGTAAGTGGTATAGGTCAGTATATGGTCAGACATGCTTGAATAGTGGAGTCTGGATCATTTGAGACCCAAATTTACAAAACATATACGAGGATATTAATTTTCGGTACGCGGGTATCCAAGTATCCAAGTACCCGAGTACGTTTTACCCGGGTATTCTACCCAAAATATTACCTGAAAAATTGTAAATACGAGGGCAAAACATACCTGAATATTTCTCACTACCCAGAGTGTCCCCTGAATACTCGGGTACCCGAGAAAATCACAGATCTATTTAAAAACTTTAACCCTTATTTTTCTTGCAAATATTAGTCCATGGAATATTTTCGCTTGCTTTAGAAACACACCCGAGTGGACCACTCGAATAGTAATTAAACGTCCAGAAAAATGACCAATAAGAAGCGGTGGTTCTCTGTGCAACTTCTTTGCGCCATGATACAGTTTACCACCAAATTCCTCGGTTGTAGTGCAACTACTGCAGCCTCGTTAATAAAATATTTTACCGGTGCCCTGGCGAGAGTCGTTCTTTTCTCATTTTCCTCTTCTCTCCAGCCTGCCACTGCTTTTATTATTTAATCACTCTCCCTGTTCCTGAGCGTTGGCTAAATTTCACCGGTAAGAATACTCTTCTAGGATAACGCTAGATTAAGGAACATCCTTTCTCTCCTCTTACGTTTATCGCGAATGAACAGCGACCCGAGTTATCTTGACGACTCAGTTTAACGATTGTTTTGTACGCGAATGCTCAGCGTGGATTAATTAAGAAAATTACGAGCACTTGCTGTTACATTTGACGAACTTCCCTCTTGTAATCAGATTGAAAAAGCAGCGGAAATATTTTTCGCGCGTGAAGTCGCTGTGGCAGAGAAGAAAGGAAGTATTTTCGTTTAATTGCAACCGACCCGTCTGCTGTCCTAACATGGTGGAAAAAATGACGACGCGATTCAAACGGTCTGCAGAACACGCGAGTTCTTTTCTTGAACGTACGGAAGCACCCTCTTCAAGTTCCCACGCGTTGATTTAACCGAATTCATAATGACAGTGTTCTTAAAAAATTACAATAAAAAAAAAAGAGCTTGCTTTATTTCTAAATACAAACACCTCAAAGCAGAGCTTATCTCCTTATCCCTCAGCCAAAAGCTACACAACCGAACCCTATATTTGCCTACATTATCCTTTGGATGCTTCGACAAACCTTTCTCGAAGACAGCCAACCCTTGAATCGACTTTTTATACTCCAGTCTTGAGAAAAAAAATCTACAACGGCACGATCGAGTATCACGAATCCACCGGGGCTGTGCCCGTTTCGACCCACGTCGTCGTCGTTTCCTTTCTCCCGCGGGAGAGGGAAGAAGAATCAGCGAGACACGTTAATGAGTTTTTCGAGGGACGTGCCTGGCTCGGAGACGATCGACAAGAGCCGAGAATTAGAGAGAGGGAAGGTTCTGTGCTTTGGAAGAAAAAAAAAAGAAAAAACAAAAAGAATCAGTAAAATGGTTCGAGGTTGATCTTCCAGCTTTAAATTTAAATAAACGCCGAGTCGTAGCCGATAAGGTCCTGCTCGCAATACACGCGGCAACCCTCTTGCAGTTTCGACGGCAATCTTTCTTCCAACAGGCTGGTAGGTAGGTGGCACGACAGACGTGGAAACACGAGCGTGAGATCGATATCGGTAGAGAAAATCCGATCATTATTGTGCTCCTTTTCACGATCCTAAAAGGTTTCCGTAAGAGCTTCGGTGCACCTTTCGCAGCGCCAGAACTGATTGAAATTTTTTTAGAGAACCTGCTGCTTACGCCTTAGCCCTACTGTCCTTTTTATTTTTTATTTTCTCTTCTTCGATACGAATAATGGAATCCTTTGGACTACCAGCTAGCTCCCATACGAATTATCATTTGCATGCGTAAGGTGGATTTTTTTTCTTTTTTTTTTTTTCAAATTTTGGAGGAACAGAATTTTTATCGACGCGTCGTCGAAACGTGACAACTGATCGCGAATTTGTTAACGGATTAGCAGTCTGTGCTACGAAATCGCATTTTCGTTGGTTCGAAGAACAGATGATTTCGAAGGCTTTAGCCGGATAAACTGAAATCGATAGATTCGAATAGCGATCTGTAATATCGGCGTGCATGCGATACGCGCTGCTAGCAGATTCCCAATTTCCTCGCTGCCGAACAATTAAATTACAATTGGCAAACACGATAAGCACGTTTCTACCCGACGAAGATGAATATTTCAAGCCGCTATCGCTTAAATCAAAACGTCGATTCATCTTTCGACACAATAGATAAAAAATAAAAAGAAAATAAATGAAAAAGAATCTTGATGGAAAAGTGTCATTAATATTACTCAACGAAGGTGTCAATACAAATTCCGAGCAAGCAAGCCGGTAAAACGTTCAGAAGTCGTCTGAAAACGCCATATAAAATCGTGGCTGACGAGCGTCTCCCGTAACCATCCGCAGCCCCATCGTGGTAATTTTGTTTCTGAGTTTGCAGGTGGCTTAATTTTTGCCGCAACACGTCTGTCGGTACACGGCTCGTCCCGCGTAGATACGGCACGGATTTTTCTCGTTGCTGATTTTAATAACAGATTGCCACTGGAGCCGCGGAAAGGAGGAAGGGTAACAGAGGGTTGGACCAACGAAGGGTGTCGGAACGAAGGGTGGATCGTGGCTGAGTCACTGCTTATACGTGACTACGGTTCAACCTCCCACTTTTACCTCCTCCAACCCCAAACCACCCCACCGCATTCGCTGTTTCGTTACCTTCGACCTCGATATTAAAAGCAGACAATCATTCCAAGGATTTTAATTTTCCACCCTGATTGACTTTTATTATATTAAAAACACGAGGTAAAATGTTAATAATTAAAAAAAAAAAAATAGTTGGAGCATTTTTAGACACTCGTGGTAGTTTAATTTTCTTTTTTTCTTTTTCTATTTTTGGAAGAAAATTGGACCTGAGATCCTTTGATGTGATACAGAGAGAAAGAAAAAGCGAGGACACGTTAAATTTGTGGAAGTTTAACTAAAATTTTAAATAAAGATGGTATAATACGATTTTAGTGGTAAAATGCGGCGACGATAGAGCACGGCCAATTTGTCGTCACGTATAAATCACTAAACGGTGTTTGGCCAAGAAAGCAACCACAGGAAAACAGAACCGGCAACCGCTTTCGGCCTTGTCTCATTTTCCCAACAGATTTCCCGCTTGGTAGCCGAAAAATTACCGTCCCGCCGGCAGATCTGCTCCGAATCCAAGCTCAACGGTCATTAACCGTGGTGGCCGTGTCCAAATTAAAAAACGGCGACTTACCATGCCCGCTTCTACAGTTTCCCTCTATCTCTGCACTCCGTAGATTACCGTGCGATCGATAACGACTAGCTTCGTAGAATGTTACTACCGCCGCTGTTTGCTGCTTTGATACGTTATGCACACGGTATACCTGTTCTTTTTTCCCTTTTTTTTTCTGAAAAATGAATGGACAAACCAGCAAAGAATAAATGGGCCACAGCACCGTTATAAAGGGATTGATTAAAGTGAAGTTCAACGATGGAATACGAGGCTCGCGATCACCTATCTCGTTATCGCCTGCTTTTAATCCTTCAGGCTATAAAAAAGTAATTCTGTGTGACGCAAGAAATGGGAAGTGAGTCTTGAGAGAAATTCCGGGATAGATGAAACTAAGCTGTCACGATTAAGGGAAGCGTGCGACATCCTAAACACTCGGTTCCCAGAAACAGTTTCGAGCAACTGTGCAACCGCGAAAGCAAAGGTACGAGTGCAATGTTCGCAAACTCTACGGCGAATCAACCATTCCTAAGCCCTCAGTCAACTTAAACAACAGAACAACGCGTTCCTTTGGGCGGCAACGACAACTCGGCTCTGTATACGATTTCAAACGGCACAACCAAGCGCATCCGTGAACGTAAACGTTTCAAGTGACGATCGCTGTAAACGTAAATAAAACTTAAAAATTTCGAATTTTTACCAGAAACGATGGCATGATTTTTGGGTTGAGAATAACACCGAGGCGTATCGGTAAAATTTCGGATATCCGAAAGTGTAATGTCTGGACTAAAATAATACCGAGGCGCCAGGCGAAGAAATGATGGACCATGGGACAGGAGGAAGGGTAAGTTTTTCAGCTCGTAAAGTTGTAATGTCATCGGGACGATGAGAGGGTGGGTGTAATCTGTCCCGGTTCGTAATTAATCTTCCGTCCTGAGCGTATAAAAACGCGCGGAACGTGCTCGTATCATCACCTCTAATTTGATGACTTCTAGCCGGGGCTCGACCGCTTTCATAACCCCTCGATTGTCCTTAACGACTCGCGTTTTAATCGGTGAAATGATTAAATTGACAGGTAAATTCGTGGCAATGACCCGTCATCGTCATCTTCAGCAATATTGCCGGTGGTAAAATAAAAATGATGCACGTGTAAAAGATACGACAACGAAAGAGTTATCCGTTTAGTCAAAGCGAGAGTAATTAATTTAGCGGCGTCGTAAAGAAGCGTCGAATTGCGATTCATGGCCAGACGAGGGTTGGACCAGGTTAGGCGGGAGGATACGAAAAGAGGGGATGTTTTTGCCGCTGGTCTGTCCGCGGATGCGCTGAGGATTATCCTTTTAGGCGTCCTTTAATTCTATTTGTAGCCGGCTGCTCCGGGCAAAGGCTTTTGTCAACGAGTATTACCCTCGGGCCCTTTGAAGTCAAATTGCGATCGAGTAATGTAATAGTTCTGTCGACCATATGCATTATCCCGCCCCGTCGAACTTACAACTGGAGAAATTTAACTTTCGATAAAAAAAAAAAAATTAATAAAGAAAGGATAATAATGAAGCTTGGGAATAGATAGAAAGCAATACGGGTCGGTAAGTCGGACAAAAGCCAGAGAAAAGGCACGCTTCAGTATTTAGGAGAAGCAGTAACGTAACAATTGGCAAATACCCGGGATGGAAACGGTAATGGTGTGTCATGGTTCGCCTGAGCTTACTTTTATGTCCCAACACCGTTGCTCTTCATCCCCCTATACCATTCGCTTTCACTCTTTCACACGAATATACCTCCCTTTCTCTGCTCTTTTTTCCTTCCACACTTATCTCCTCGCCCACTGCTTTCTGTACATCGCTGGGGAAAAGTGTGTAAGCAACAAAGACACTCTTTGTTGCCGGACACCTTTCTCTATTATTAAATTGTGCGCTCTTCAACCCCTTTACCAAATGTACCATATTGTATTTCTTGTTTCAGAAAGAAAGAAAATATTCCTCTATGTTTGTTTATAAATTTCATTTTGAAAGTAACCACCTCTCCATGCTTTTAATACTTTAAAGAAATATCTATTTTTGATGATATTTGTTATACCGGTGATAAATTGATCGTGATGTTTTGAAATTAATTATCCGGACTAGGAACGCGGTTAGGGCTGAAATTTTTTTTTTTGGAGTGGGGCTGGACCCATAGAAATTTTGAAATTTCATTTTGAAATTGTAGAATTCAGGAATTGCAAAATTTAGAATGATGGAATTGCGAAATTTAAAAATTTTAAAGTTTTAAAATTCCACCCTGGCTCCTACATAGTTACGCCAAAGCCTAGAGATAAACGCAATTTCCGATAGAGATTGATGAATATAAAATGTACTCACAGTCAACGGAGACTTTGATCTGTTTGCTGACCGTCGGAGGCACGCTATTCGTCGCGATGCATAAATAGACACCCATGTCCAGCCTGGAGATCCGAGTAATTTCCAACGTCTCACCTTTCCATTCGGGAACTGAAAATTATAATCTTCATTTTAACGCGACAGCCAGTCTCGCTTCTTTATTAATTGATTTCCACGCTCGACAGTGGCGAATTGTCAGAATTAAGTCCGAAAGCCTTTAAAACCATGCGTTAATTGACAGATCAACGATGCCAGGGTAAAAAATAATGGATAAAATATGCATCCATGAAAACTCGTTTCGTTGATCTATTACGTCCGACAACTCGACGCCATTTCTCACGATTTTATGGCATTTGAGATTATTTTGTGCACATTTGACATTAATAAATATTAAAAGGAATGATTAATAAATTTTATCTACAATTTACACTGCCCTCGCCTCTATGAATTTTACATTTCACATTTTTTCTCTCACTGACACAAATGTCCAAGTAGTCCAACCATTTCGCACTTGTGACTCTTTAATTTAATATATTCGTTCTAAAAATCTCTCGTAATAAGAAATCCACGTTAATTACACGTTTCCTTTACCGACCTCCAATTTGCTACTCGTTCAACGATATTCGTCAGAGTAACAAACTGAATTTTTAATTTCACCCTCAAAGCATCATCCCTTATTTATTCCCATAAATTAGTGAGTGCCGCGATTCGTGAACGGGTGGTAAAAAATTCAACCAGTCATTTCTTTATAATTACAGACCATGAAATTTTAATCAGTCCATGCGCATTTTCTGAATCTATCGAATTGCGTGACGGGTTAACGAGGAACACCCTTGTCCCTTTGTTCTTTTCCCGTATCTAAGCGTACCATCTCGACGCGTTATTTTCCTTCGAGTTCCCCTCTGACACCGGTAACACAGTTTTCCAGATTGCATCTTTGATCTTTGAACGGAAACGGGCGAATGTCATTATTTTTAATTGCCGAGACTCGACCTCGCCGAATATCTGTCGAAACGCGGTCACGGATCTCCTCGATATATGTATATTATAATATTTTCCGTCCTGACAAAATACCCACCAGAGAGAGTCTTGTTAATTGAAATCTGCTGATTGTCGTCTCTTTTCCAGCTTATGGTCGGCGTGGGACTTCCGGTCGCCTTGCACGTTAGAGTCACATTGGAGCCTTCTCTAACGATGGCGTCCGAGGATGTCTGATAATCTTCTATATTCGGAGGTACTGAAACAAAATCATGTTTCTGTTTGATATTTGTCCCAAGACAATAATAGCTGCTGATATGGCATAATGGTAAAATGGCATCTCCTGGATCATCTCTTTAAGCTCAAATCAAACGATCAAGTTCCTTTGTAAAAGTGTCTTGCAAAGATTCATCTGAGCAACGTCAGGCAAAGTAGACCTTCGGCAATCGTGTAAAGGAGGGAACACGTCAGATGGACCCAGACATCGGTCAGAATAATAAAATTTGCATGACAGAAAAGGCTAGAGTGGACCTGAGTCGAGTAGGTTTTCTAAGACGAGGACTGGCCAAAGGGCGAACCAAGAGCCGAATGGCATTCTTTCACATGCAAATCGAATTGAAAGTTAAAAGAAAAAAGCGAATGACGAAGTAGCTCGATTCGACGAGGTTCCAAAGGGGTTGAAGAAGACGATGGCGTTCGGAGACGGAGGGAATCCAGTTACAACCGCGGAAACGTTCGAAAGCGGCCTTCAATGGCGGCAAGAACAGCCAGAAGGGCAAAGGAAACGAGAACTGCTCGTAGATAAGGCGTGGAGGGAGGAAATCCCCGTTAAAAAGTCGTAATCACTGACGATAAGAGGCCTGCTTCGCCGGGAAAGAAATGTCCTCAAGGAGAGTATCGTCGCCTGGGGGATGACGAGAAATTTTTGACACTCCTTCGTCTTTCCTTCGGGAGGGTCGTGAATATATTTGTTCAAGAGTTTTGAGTGTTGCTCTTCCTTTGTAATCTGGATCACTTCTTTTCTTTTTCTTTTAGATGAATTATGAATTTGTAATATCTTTTGATACTTTAAATTTCAAAAAGAATTGAAAATGGCGTAATTTTATGGAGATTCAGACAATAGTTTCCCAGGAATAATGAAGGGTGTCTGTTTCACCCTCGACTACCTGCCCAACCTTCGATAATTACTAAACCGACTAAGCGGTTGGATTACACGCGAAATCCCGTGTCCGATTAATAACCGATCAAAAATCCTGCCCTTCCTTCCGTCGAATGCCCGTTGCAAAAGTTACGAACAGTTTATCGAAGGCAAATGCGATAACGCGGAATCGATATTGCGGTCACGAGACCGCCGCGTATAATTCAAACGACGATAAGGCAAGTGGTCGTAATGAAACCTCAAGCAAATCCAATTTCAATGCGAATCGCAACGTCGAAATGGACGTTTCGTGATAGATACGGGTTAATCTGTAATAATAGTTTCTGATTTTTTAATTACAAATTATACTAATCGAAAGTGATAGGTATTTTTACTTGGAGGTCTACTGGCCCTCGAAAATTCAAGTACTCATAATTTCAAGATCCGAATATCAACCCGAGTCTCGGATCTCGATTCGAGTTCGGATCCTGAACTGCTATTCGGCTCCTGAATTTTCGAGTTCTCGCACACCTTTATTTTTACTATAACCTGAAAGTATTTAATTCCCGTAAATAACGAATGAATTGTAAATTTATAATCTAATATCTGTGTTTCGTATCAAAAGTATAACGCAATAAGTACAGAATTATAAATTACTAATACAATTATATTTGGACACACACGACACTTGAATAAATGAGGAGAATTATTTATTAAGTTTAAAAGAACGTGACATATTTAATTTTAATTAATACCTGTAAGCTGAACTAGAGCAGTCGAATTAATCCAAGATAATTTTATACAAATCAATTTTTCAATGTTTATTGTATGTTTTATATTCATGGCTAGTTGAACATTTATTATACAATTTTAGAATATATTGAATCGTGTATAATGAAATTTTATTAATTTTTCAGGATCAAAGACGGATATGCGCGTTTAATAAGCACCCCGTGGTGCTTGTAAATGAAATAATCGTTGATGAATTATTAATAGCGTGGAATGTTTTAATAATTCGATAAATTTCCATCTATCGAACATTAATATTTACCCGTACAAGGTTTTCGCGTACGCGACGCGTGCTGACGAATAAACACACGCCAATTAACAATTATCCAATTGATTTATTTTACGGGATGAAAAGTTCCCGATGAAAGGCGCTTGGTCGAAAATATATTTCACTGAACACAGCTCGATGAAAGCTCTTTTCAATTTTTAATTATTATTAATACAGATTACAGAAACGATATGATATTTTGCAATTAGTTAGCAATTAGTCTAATGATTCGGTATATTCAACGTGGCGTTGGTGATTTGCAATAGTTTCGTGCTGTTTGATGGTATCATATTACACTATTAGTTGAATTATTGGTATAATTATAATTCATTTAATCAGATAGAATAGGCCCTTTTATACTATTACAATCACTAATATCCATAGATTACATGAAAGCGCATGCTTCATTGAAAAAAGATAGGCCATTAAAAATTACTGTCATAGAATATCGAACCAGATGGAAAATAAAAAATTTATACAAAATGAAACTCTTCTTAGTAATGCTTTTCTACTAGGAATATCAGAAGAAAAGGAAAAAAGAGAGCCGTATTTTCAATTCCCTTTGGGTAGTTCGATTTTTCTGCTGCCTTCATCGACCTTTAATTCACCTCACTTGTTTTTAATCAACATGCGATGCTTGAACCATCCATTGATCGATAGAAACTTTTTATTCATGAATGATCAACTAACATATGATTAACAAGTTAAACTCCACGATATTCCGAAATCGTTTCGAATGCAAAAGTAACTTCAGTATTCGCATTTTCCAGCCATTTTCCCTAGCCGAATATCCACATTTTACGATCGTTGAAAAAAAAGGTATCATCCCTCTTCGATCGAATATCCTTCATGAGTGTCCTTCCATTAATACGTCGACCATGGGGTCGGGAAAAAGCGGCTTAATTTGAAAGTCTAAATGCAATTCAAGCGTCTAAGCATTCTCAAACGATCCTCTCGAGCGTATTTCACGCGTGTGTACGCTTCGCTTCGCTACGTTCGACGAAACTAAATAACTGACCGGAAACAAAAGGGAAATTTTTGTAGAAACTTGAAGTGCGCGAGAAGTTGAACAATTTCGAGTACCCGATACTCAGGTTCGCTCGGGTTGTTGTATACCTGTACTTTCAAGAACCTATCCCGAACTGACCTTAACAATTCCTACTCGACCCGAAATTCCCACCCGAAATTTTCGTGTTATCGCAGACCTCTAGTAAAAACCATCGAAATCTGAACTCATATACATTCAATAAATCCTGTATCGGTCGCGATTAATCACCGACCGTTTTACGAGCCAGGTGTCGTAAAATGATCGTTAATGCATCGAATCATCAAGGCTTTTTCGTGGAAACGCAAACGTCAGTGGGTCCCAAACGTACATCGTAAAAGTCTGGTCTCTCGCATGCAGTAAATCGATGTTCCATTGATCGAATACTCGTAATGATTCTCCATGAAAAAAAAGCGAGTTGTAGGGAAAAAAAAACGGTCCCTGCGGGATGTACGACGCAACGTGAGACAGAGGACGGTTAAAAATATACGATAATCGTTAACCCGGAAGCTCGAACGATGTTCCTGTGCGCGAGTGTCGTTGTAACCAAATATCGAAAGTGTCTATTCATCGAATAGAAATCACGCGAGCTCGATATGAATCGCGTTCGTGTTCCACTTTCGCCCCAGGAAGCATCGCCTTCCGTAGATCCTCGACTCGATAACGATTTTTAACGCGCCGGTTAAATTATTCCTAGCACGCTGTATAATGAATTTTAGTGCCATTTTAAAACTCTAAAATAGAAATTTGAAAGACATACAACATTAAATTTTCCTTATGTAAAGAATTCAAGTGTCACCAGAAATTTTACGAAAACCAGAGGAACAGGAAATTAATTAAAAGGACTAATTAGATGAAATTTCAATCTACGATTTTCCCAGAGTGAACGCAACTAGCACGTTTTTCACAGGAAAATTGTGATCAACCAACCGATGCTTCTATCTCGCCACATCGCGAAATCTATTTACGAATTCGAATCTGATTATTGTATTTCACGGCCGAACAAAAGAACCATTCTGGTCCCGTTAACGAGTCCAACGAAGCGTCGAAACGCGTACGCCTCTTTTGTTACTACACTGTCGACGTGTTCGTTGTAAAACGAATAGAGCGAGGGAGAGAGACGGAATACCGGGGAAATTAGTAAAAATATGGCACCGCTTATTAGCGATTTATACTTTTTCCGATAATCACGGATCGCACTGATACCACCTGGGATACGTCTGCATCGCCGTTAGGAATAATTTGCATCTCGTATTGCACCACCCCTTGCTGATGGTTATTACGATTCCCCAGCGACGTTTCGATTCCACTTTCGAATCTACTACTAACACGCTTTCAAACTAAATACGACGCTCAGTGCATATTGGTTTGTAATATTCGGAGAAAGCGTGATGTTTCGGGTAGCAAGTAATTTCAGTTACTTTGGATCTGATTATTTAAGATAAACCTTCGGGTGGCGGACCATGAAGAGAGCTCGAATTTTAAATCTGTCAAAATAACGAATGGGTTTCTAGAGTTAAAACTTGTATTTCTTAACTTTTCTCATCGAATACTATTAGAATATATAAAAGAAAGCGAATAATTTCGTATGCTCCAAAGTAAAGTTTGAACTTAAAGAATAATAATTCAACGAATGGTAACAGTCGATTTATTATCGAGGATTCGTTATCGGCGGGCAACAAATAATCGCCGCCATAAATAATAAGCATGCGCGATCCGCAGGGGCAACGAGCAATTATTCGAGCAACCGGAAATTTATTCGAGGAGTTATTCCGATAAGATTCGCAGCTTTCGGTTGAAATAGCAACGGCGAACCCTTCGGACGGTTCGTTTAGTGGCCGAAACGCAAAGTGAAGAGGGTCACGGGTCCTACATATTCATATATAAACTCCGGCCGAATATCGGCTCCCCCTCGAACCTCTGCCTTCCGTGACATTCCCACGAAATGGACGATAGCCGTGTATTTAATGCGCGGGAAAATATTTGCTCTCTCTCGGAATCGTGCAAAAATTCACCGACTGTCACGCGCAATATGCGATTAACCACTGACATCCGTAATCGTTCAAAATTAATATATATCTACTATTTTCTGTTTCCCTGGAAAACTTGAACGATTTCACCGGAAAGTTGACAATGGAAAATCTCTAACAGAGTCCCACTCAATCCTATGAATTACCGCAGGTGTCCGACGATCTGCTACATTAATGCTAATGCGGGGTGTTACCGAATTGTTCAACAAGCGCAGATTGAACAGCGTGGCACCGTTATACAGCAGCCGTCTACGAACTGTTGATGCATTATTCAAGCGCAAACGCCGCCACGTGTACTCTGCTTCGGCGTTGTTGCGCGTTAACTTGCCCTAAACTCCGCGCCAGCATCACCAAGTACCGGAGGATGCTAACACGAAGGGCCCACCCTTCGTTCACGGCTTCCAACGAGGAAAACGTCCATGAACCGGAAACCTACCAATTCGAATTGTCCTTGTTCCCAACATATTGTTGCGAACTCGCTGTGTCTACCCTCCCCCCCAATGGTACACAGTTTCAAGTGTTCTAGGAAATAGTTCACTGTTTTGTTTAAGATAGAATTTGTACCGATATCTTAATTTTTCTTCAAAACTAGAGATACTTTTTTATAGAATATTTTTATAGAACGAGATTTTCCTTCGTTTTTCATCGAGTCTTCGTTTGCTCTCCACTGGAGCTTGGAATCTCCGTAATTGGCCACTCGAGGAATAGAGAAACAGAACTGGCTATCATTGCCTTTTGCTTTCCAAAAAAATCGAGTAAATACATAGGCCCTTAAATAAGTATCAGACCCTGTGCGGATTCTCCCTAGCCGAATCACGATTGGATTCTTTCGGAGGAAACTTAATGATCCAGGGAAGTTATTATATTATCGTTGAAGGTATGGAAAAATCTCCAATTAGGAGGAAAAAATTGTTTGCGATAACGAACGAATCGAGACACTCAATGGGAAGTTTGAATTTCTTCCTTGAGACATATTTTCGCGACTCGTTATCAACAAAATAGGTTGAAGATTGTGATACGTGAGGTTTGTTAGAGAGGAAGGTTATTGAAAGTTTGAGGGTTGGAATTTACCGGTAAAAGGAAACTGGATTTTCTGTTCCACTTTCGCGAATGACTTATTTATTTGTGCTTCTCTGCTTGCGTGTCGCCGACCAATAAAAGCTTTCACGTGTTTATCGGACTCTAACAGCATCGAAATATTATCCCTACTATTATTTGCCGTAATATTCCTTCGATAACACGCGTTCCGTGTCAGCGGATAATATATGGAACCAGGTTTCATCGTGAAACCCTGAATTCCTTACGATAATTCGAAAATATTTCCTCGATTTCTTTTCAAAAATATTTACACAAAAATTGAATCGATGAAGCAAAAATTTCGTGTTCATGTTGAACTGATTTCTGACACGAGCAAATATAATCATAGATAGGTATCGGACCAGGTTGAGTAAACATTTGCTCCGAGCAAAGAAGTGCCAAAACAAGGGACGAAGCGAAACAAACGGACGCGTACAGAATTCGCTTCGAAAAATAAATGTCCACGAGTTTCGGCAGAAAAAGAACGAGTGAATTTATTCTTCAAAGTGGAAGATTGCGAGCGGAAGAACAAGTGGGACCAGCATCCAGCTGAGAAGCGAATATACGATGACTGCTGGAACGGAACATACAGGTTTACTGGACAATAAAAAATCTCAATGATATGATCTCCTTAGAATTATTAGTTAAGCTTTATAATATCTCTAGTGGACGGGCAAAAGAGTATAATAAATTAGAACTGTTAGTTTTGTAGAGAAACACTTATAATATATGTATAACCCTTGGACGACGGACCACGGAGAGAACCTGTATCTTAATATAATTTTGTGTTTCATATCATTTTCATTTTCAAAATTTTACAATGTTCCTTTAAAAATTATTTTTCCAATATATGAAACTTTTTGGTTTAAAATGATGCATTTGACTTTAGATTAAAAAGTCAAGTTTATACTCTTTTGATCGCACATCAAAATATTTTTGAAACAAAGGAAGAAGTCAACAGTTTCGTGAGCCCCAAAGTAAAGTTCGGTCGAATTATTTTTCAATAAATTGTTTTCTACCTTTTCACCAGTAGATACATGGAAAACTATTTCGAATCTCATTGTAGTTGGTTGTAAAGCTGGCGACACGAAACCTCGACGAGGTGTCATTCGTTCGAAGATGCTCGAAAATTAAAGCGTGAGGGGAAAAAATGGGTCGCTTTGACAGACATTCGGAAATTGAGTGGTTGGCAGGGTGGAAG
This sequence comes from Osmia bicornis bicornis, assembly GCF_907164935.1. Lineage (NCBI taxonomy): Eukaryota > Metazoa > Arthropoda > Insecta > Hymenoptera > Megachilidae > Osmia > Osmia bicornis. The sequence goes on along the minus strand of NC_060216.1, from coordinate 6,938,147 downwards.
GTGGTGTAAATGCATTTTGCGACTTAACGGAGCACGAGATCCTTTCACAAAGGATCGCGTCAAAGACGACGACGCGTGTCGAAATAACTGTTATGCGGCTCGGTGAATGAAGCCGTTTCAGCTACAAATTACTAATTACAACCGGCTCCCTTAGGGAATGCGGTGTCGAGCTGTTGGTGTTGAATATACCCGTGACATACGTACACTCTCTAGTTACGACACGCGTTCACTGATACAATACGTAATGTATATAACGCGAGAGAAACTCGACGAAATTCCCTTTGTGCCACATTACATGATCCTACCTTTGAGCATTCTTCAATTCGACTCGTGAAATTTGATGGCCGGATAGAAAGAAAAAAAGAAAAAGTATAGAAAGAGTTCAGACTCTTTTGATAGGCAACGACAGGGAGTAAAAATATTCGTCAAAGGGGTACGTTCGTGTTTCGAGATAGAGAAAAAATGTCGACGACCTTTTCCTTGACTTAGTACAATAAAGAATCTATTTTAATAAAATAATATTAGAATATTACGTGATCCTTTTCACAAATCAAAGAGTTTCCATCGGCTATCGGTTTTCTAATAAAAACGTAGCTCGATGGGAAACAAGGGTGAAGTATAGAAGCGGATATGAAATTGCATACAGGTTCGGTGAGTATCATAACACGGTCCTTTCGCTCGTTACGAAGGAACGGCAATCGAACCGACAACAGCTCGTCCAATCGTCGTCGGCCGTCAACTCGATAACCGGTAAAAACGTAACGGAATCCGTATCCCGAGGGGTAGTCGAGAGTTCGAGGGTGGATGAAAAGGGGTGAACGGGACACGAGCGTCGAAAAATGTACGGCAAGGGTCGAAAGCTCGCCGTCACGTTCCACAGTGTGCGCTTCCTCGGCTCCACTCGAGCTTCTTTACCGGTTAAGCTCGCCGAGTCGCCTCTAAATCGAATAAAAGTCAGATAGTCCCCGGCTTTCGCCTTATTTACGGGATGACGAAAAGAAAAAGACCGGCTACTAGCGGGGGAAACTGGTGTGCGTTTGAAGAGGAACGGAGAGAGAGAGAGTTGAAAGAGGAATGTGTACACGATATTGGATAAAGATCATTCGGTTATCGTTATCCAATCGCTATTTAAAAATTGTTTTGTCGCACCTCCTTTATAGATACAATGGAAATATGACGCGTCGTCGCTCCTTTCGTTGACCTATACTACTGATTTGTAGATATCTATTTCTATTTGTTTAAGGCAAAAAAATTTCAAAATATCACTTGTAATACATCAATTTAAAGCTTGAAGTTTAAATATTCCTTATAATAGACGAATAGTTGTGGATCACAACGAACAGTGTTGTTGTATATCAAATACTCAATTTTGGAATGTAAAAATTCTAAGACAATTTCATGACAGAAAAGTTTTTCAAAATGGCACTTATGATACACCAAATTAAAACCTAAAATGTACTAAAAATTAATACATAAATGCATCTTTAATATGTTTCATATTGATAAAGTTATTAAAAAAAAAAAAAAAAAAATAAGGTATCCAAAAGTCTGGATAATCTGTTCGGACCTTCCTGACGAAATTTATTCAACTGAATTAACCGAACCAGTTTGAAACCGGTATCGAACGAGAAACGTGGTTCGACGACGAGTAAATACGCGGCAACAATCGAAACCGCGAAGGCGGTTACGATTCCCGGATAATTTACACGGGAATCTCGTAGTTCCAGTTCGAAATCGTCGAACTTCCCGAAAAGCGTTTATTAGCTCAAGGAGTAAGGTAAACGCCTCAGGTGGTAACTTTAAGTGACTCAGACCGTATGGAATATTTACACACGTTACACGTTTCTCGCGTGTTGCGCTCGGAAAGCGAGGGATAGGAGGCCTGAGTTATGGCGGCCTCGCATTGTGTCTGTTCCGTCGGCATTATCACGAAGTGCCGTTTGCAAGTCTTCCGTGTATTTGTGTAACGCCCGGGCCAAGAGTCCCGTGGAAACAATTAATCTAACCCTCTGATTACTCTTCCGACTACCACTGCAACATCTACCCACCCTCCACAGACCATGGCATCCTGGCACCGACGACTTCAGACGTCAAAACTCGAGATATTAATATGTTCGTCGGGATGGCAGAACGAACGCCACAGTCTTACGGATACCTTCTGCTGATTAAATTATTACTGTCTCGACCTTTTCGACCTTCTTCTTTGCTCGGAGTTTAGCGCCATAGTTGGTTCGCAAATTTTTGAATTTTATCTTTAATAAAGTTTTCTGTGATATTTCAATGCTCCTCGAATAAAAAATATCAACAACCTTGAGAAAACGGAAAAATGTTTTAAGGAAACAAATTTGTTTTTCAAGGTACATATTTCTTCAAACGAATGACTTGAATCCATTCAAATTGTGCCCTGACCATTTTTCAGGTCATGAAAATTGAAGAAGATATTTAGGTGACCTCCTTTATCTGAGACACCCTGTATAGCGAAGAAAAAACTTGGTAAATAGAACGTTTGCGCTAGAAATTTAACGATGTTTCTCGCTTGCATTTGTCGTAAAACTACATTATGTTTGACGTGAACATGAAAACAGCCTAGACGTTACGTAATTACGTAATTAAAGAGGGGTAGGACACGAAAGTGCGCTCATTAATTAGACCGTGAAACGGAACGTAAGCGAGACCGGGATAATTGTAATGTCTCGTATGTAAATGACGACACAAAGGTTCGAAGATGAGATTATTGATAACGAAACAGATTACGAGACACAATTGGTACGTTTGCAAATGCGTCGAACGTGTCGAACTCTGCTCATTATTTCAGCCAGAACGCGATAATTATGAATCAAGCTTATTGTACGGGAGAGTAATTATTCTATGTTCTAAACTGAATTGTTATGAAACAATCGATTGTTAAATCATCAGAAAATGATGTGCAGTATGAAATAATTGCTTTATGAAGAAATTATTTAATTTTTGATCTCAACTACTCGAGTTACATTCATTCAGAATGTCCGACGAACGAATGCCACTACTATAATAATATTTGAAGGTCACTCACCAACGACATGCAGATAACCATATTGTGTTTTCGCAGTCGCTGTGTTAATCTGGCACATGTACCTTCCCTCGTCGTCCTCCTGAACATCTTTGATATGTAGGGACCAGGTCCTATGCTTATCATGCGACACGGATATCCTGGGGTTCCTGGTAATAACGTGATGTTGTACTGTCAGGATAGCGCTCTTCTCGAAAAGCATCCAGGCCACCTGAAATGAAACGAGAATCTCGTTACATCGTAAATACGATTTACGACCCTTCCCCGATTACCATAAAATTCTAATTCCTCCTCGATACGTTGCTAATGTAATTAAGATAATTAAAATGATTAATTAAAATTATCTCCAACTAGTTGAACATTTTAATATTTTTATCGGTGGATCAATGGTGGATCATTAGCAAATGCGGTATCTCGATACAGAATGTATATTCTAAGCTGCACCACTTATCAACAAGGGAACGGAATTTATCGACGAGACAATGGGACACGTAATGGCAATCCACATATTTGCAGACTGAGAATCGTGTTTGTCCGTTGGTCGAGTGTAGCAGAAAACTTTCCCAGTAAAATAGCGTCCACGTACGTATAGACATCGTCACGCTCCTGTTCCCTCGGATATATCCGTAAGGAGTCTGGCCGCAATTCCCTGGACGATTCATTCCACCAATGAATATCCATAACCATAGTGGGTTCGTAGATCACCGGGTCGCTTGAAAGCATCGTAGATCATCCGTCTCGAACGGAATTCCATGTTTGATTCCGATCCTCGACAACGATTTGTCCGGTTCAGCACGATTAGATTCTCCGTTTAACCTGACTTTCCTCTCTGTCACTCCTCGATATTAATTGAATGCGACACGTTGATGAACAAAGGAAACGAACAAAGACGACGAAAGCTCATCGATCAGAGAAAGGAAAAATCCTTAGTCGTGGGATGAACGTCTCTAGAGAAATAAGAAGGGACGTTACACGAGGTTGTTAACTTCCAACACTCTTGATTCAACGTAGTCACACCTTTTTACTACGAGCGAACGCGCCGATACGCTTGCGAGTTGCAGCCACCCAGCGATAACTCTCCTGCTCGCTAACCGGCCAATGTTTACGAGGAAAATAAAAGGCGACGGGAAGAAAGACGAACACGGCTGGAACAACTGTTTAACGTCCCATTTAACGCGACATAATCTGATGTTCATTGTATTCCTCTTATCCGATACGAGTGACACGAACACAATGGGGACAGACAACTATGATTTTTATCAAAGAATAAGATTTAATTGAAATAATTCTTAGTTAAATATTGGTATATGAATTAATTCGGTACTATCAGTGTTATACGCTTTCTTAATTACTATTTTAAATTTGAATATTTTCCCGCGAAAATATGTTAACAATAAAAATAATAGAAGTTACTATGATTTTTTAAAAACAAATGTTAAAATTATAAAAAAGAGGCACAGAATTAATTATACACCTTATAAACACTTTTTCACATCTTCTTCAGAAAGACCAAACTTTTGTTCGCTCCGTTCTCCTAATTTTCTCCCGTAAAATTACCAACCCTTTTCTTGCACCAGCTATTACGAAACAGGGTGGCACATCCACAATTTCCTGCAGCGCCGTGTCCCAGAAACCCGACCCGAATTTTTACTGCGTTCCAAAAAAGAAACAACCCCCGGTCGAGCCACACCCCGCGATCAGCGACGTGGCTTGGATGCAGCCTCCATTGTCATAAGTCTCCGCGACCATAACCATCCGAACCGTCGCCACCGACTCGTGACAGTTTTCCTATTCCAACGTTGGAATTTTCACCTCGATTTATCCGGCTCGACTGTCAGTGTAACAACGCTTACGTCTACGATCTAGGAACGCGCCGAGACGACGGGCGTCGAAGCTATTGCCGAAAAATCTGCTACCCTTACGACACCATCCCTCCTGCCCCTCCTCCTATTCTGGACGTAGACGTACAACGAACGTTTGTTTCTAGCCGGGATTCTGATCGATGACATCCATCGCGAGAGCTAGTCGCGAAAGAAGCGACGAGCGTGAAGCGTATTTTAGCATCGCGAAGCTGTGGCGCGACCGGAAAATGAGATTCTTCTCAGAAAATATGGCCTGCGTCCGGAAGACACTGCTTCTTTATGAGATTATGAGACTTTTCTTGCTACTTGCTCTTGCAGTTCATTCAGGGAAGATAATTGACCTAAGTAATTATTGTTTTTGAAGGAAATTGTAGGGTAATTTCAGTAGAGATAGACCCTGTGACTGAGATGAATCACCTGCATAACTTAGATTCCACAATCGTTGCTTTATTTTAATTCTATATGCTGTTTCCTCCGCTAGAACTTTGATTAACTATATCTGACAGTGGACCATGAAGTGAATCGCAAGTTTAATTTTTTTTTCTTCATATCATTTTCATTTTCTAAATTTTAACGATTATATTCATACTTATTTTACAAAAGCCTATTTCGTATTTCAATATTATTAAAAGTTCATCTAATACAAAATTCAGCCTTAAAACAAATTGTTCCATTTCTCCTGAAATTACCCTAATTAAAACAAGTAGTAAAACTAATCTGTGGTCAGACAATAAGTCTCATGTTCATAAGGTATCATAGAAAAACCACTAAACGCTAGCTTGGGCTCAAGTTAACCACCTTTGAGGGCTTAACCATGGTCTCTGGAATAGTCTTGCCCCCAACCCTCGTTTCCCACCCTTGTAAAACCTTCGTCACGAGCGATTGACCTCAGTGTACGCTGCCAAGTGTTCCACAGGTTCTCCCTCGGTGGTTTTCACCTCGACGTCATCGCTCAAACGGCCACAAAATGCCAAAACGGACCCATGCGACTTGTTAAACCAAAGCTTGCTTTGTCTTCAAATTGAATGATCGAACGAATGTCCGATTGTGGCTTTCTATTTCCCCATATTTTCCCAATATTTACAAAAATATCATAAAACAATCTGTTATTTTTTATCACAGTTATTTTGATTGGAATTGCACATATTTGCTCAGTGAAATGTAAAATTTAAATTGACCAAAGTAATTTTTACAACATGACAAGATAGAAGTTTGATTGCCTCCGATACGATATGTACACATGTGTTTATTACGCTTGCATGCTTCCAATTTTATTTGCAGAATCGATCTTCAGAATAAATTACGTATCAATAAACTGAGCCAGTAATTACGATAAAAATTAATCAAACCGCATAAACACTATTAGAAATATTTTTTATTATGTTGGTTTGCATTATCAGTAACGAACATTTATCCATAAAATATAAAATAAAATATTTTTCTGTATTTCTCGAAATCACATTTTCATCTGGTTATTTTTAATCCTTTTTCTCAGAAGAAAAATTCGACGTTAACTTTAAATTTTCTTTTTGTTTAGCAAAAACATTAACCCCCGTTTCATGTAGCAAGCAAGATGAATGTTTTTAAAGGAATTCGCAGCCGACGGTCCGCGGAATGCTAGGCATTCACTATTTACTCGAATCATTAATTTCTCCCTGTAGAATCACTGTTGTAAGTCCTTTCCGTTGCTTTAAGGAAGCGAAGATGATAACACTAAGAAGAGTTAAATAAAATAAAAAATAAAATGTAGTTATGGAGGAGCGTTTTGCAAGAAGCATCACCCTGAAGCTTGCATCAACATGCAAGCTGCGACGAAACTAAGATGGATGTGTTCGAGAGGGTTTCCTCCAGGAGTTTGTTCCTCGGAGAGCTCGCTACGAGGCATTGATTCCTCGCCGCAAGAAGAGAGTTACAGCTTTGTTTACTACGAGGGCGACGAGCCCAGCGCCGTCCAGTCTGGCTCTGTTACCCCTGTCTCTTCTTCTACCACCGATTCTCCGCCCTTCTTACCCTCCTGCGGCTTCCTATTTCCCTGACCTTTTCTTTCTTTCCCTGTCCGAACAAACCTACAACTTCAAGATCGGCTCTGCTCTTTGTCTCCTTCTGATCAAATGTCTTCAGACACTCGTATTTTGTCAAAACCAGATCTGCTCCTCATCCAATAACTGGATAAACAATTTTGTAAGGTAGCAAATGGAAAAGTTGATAAAATAAATGCAACTATGGATGAAAGAAAGATGGAAGTAAGAAGTAATTGTGGATGCAAGTAAGAAGTGGATGGCCAAATTTTCCATCTTCCCTCTTCTCAATTTTTCTTTTTGAATTCCAATCATGGAATTTGTGTAACCGGCACAAAGCGTTCTCGATCCTTCAAGAATACTTCAAGTAATTCTTTCAAGTCAAATTTAATGCACCGAAGAAATCTCTTCTGCAAACATTACCATCTTAGGCTGAACAATTCCTCTGCTGTTTACACAACCATTCTCTTTCTTGTTTGCAGCACCAACCTATCTCATTTCACTAGATAAATACGTAAATGTCGTGGAAAATATATTTAAATAAACGGACCTATAAAAATTCTTCAAGTTTCCCTAAGTGGATGTAATTAAAAATATCTGAAGTTTCCTTTAACGAAACAATTTCTTTTATCATAATAATTGCCTTTAAAGAATGAACGTTTAATCGAGTTGTTCCTCTGAATTTATTAAAATACTTTGATAAATTTTTCCTGCCGACTTCGAGCGGCTGAACAAACATCGGGGATGTTTAATCATAATTAATTTCAGGTTTGCTCAACACGATTCTTCAAAGAATTTCAAAGTGACGTAGTAAACTACTGCGTCTGCAACTTGAGACGAGTTTTCTGAGCAAGATTGCACTCTAGTTAAATACTTGCTACAATCACTTAACATGGTGGTACCTTTTACTTAACAGGCTGAATTATCGCTTAATTTCTTGCTTCTGGAGAACGTTAACCGATTTTCAATATTAATTTTCAAGTTTCTTTCGGTGTTTATTTCTGAAGCTGAAAATTTTGGTTCGAAAAGTTCTTTTCTTCTATATCCATTTGTGGCCTTACTTTTATGACTGTTTTTCGTTTCTGGCACAGTTAAAGATACTTTGCTGAAGTTTACTCGAACCTTTGAGAGCTTTCTTGATACAGAGTTGCAAGGAAAGCAAAGTAGACCCAGTTTTGCCAGAGTCGGGTAAACTGAATGTTTCCTACTTAATAATATTTAATATTTTTCAATGGTATAAAATTCCACAATTTCGGTTAATGGTTATACCGTAAGAAGAGAATACAATTGACTTTGAAACGACACCAGTTTCTCATTTATACATTCATTATCGTGCCGACTTAATGTGCAGATCTGAATGGAGATTTCAGTGAACGCGAAGGTTCCCTTGTCTTCAAACAGAGGACTTCTGATTCCATTCTCTCGCAGAAGTTCGGACATATTCTGGTTAAAGGTATTACAACCACTTAGCCCGCAAGCTGTCGAGTCCTCCAACCTCCAAGACATCCACTTAATTGGCATAGGAAGGGACCCCGTAAGCCAAGCTACAGGCCAGAAGTATGCACGCCAACCAAGGCTGCTAAAAGCATCTGGAAACTTCCCGTCGAAGACACTAAATCGACGTACATACAACCGGAACTATCCTCCGCTACCCTGGAAATAAGATTGCCTCCCAATTTACCAGACAACCTTTACGACCCCCTTAAGCTTACTTTGTACAGCTGTTCGTCGATTATCAAACGATCAT